>NC_086452.1:384262415-384565540 GCF_028390025.1 Pseudophryne corroboree
TGATTATGAGTCCGGGGGGCACAGGGTACTTGAGACAGGGGAGCCCTATCTCATTGCTGTGCCTGCTGTGGGTTGGGGGCGTGGCCTAATCGCGGGACGCGAGGCCACGCCCCATTATGCAAATTCCGGGATTTTTTTTTTTTTTTTTAATGGAATTTTGGCCCCTCAGCTAGGGCTAAATCCAGAGGAGGTGGTCGCTCCCCCTACACACCCGCACAGGCAGAAGAAAGCAGGGAGACTGCTGCCTCCCTGTAACACCACGGACCTGCCAATACGCAGCAGCGTGTGCTGACTGTAGCACAATGCTGCCGCTGTTGCTGGCAGGACGGGGGAGCTTCTGAGCTGGGACAGAGCTACTCGAGCTGGGGGGGGGGCCTAAAACTGTGGGGCCAACGGTACGTACCGCCTGCCCCCCCCCCCTTAATCCGGCTCTGCTGCTGGAACCCCCCCTTAATCCGTACCCCCTGATGCCCCCTCTCCCTCTGTCTCCACTATTCACCGCTGCTCTGCTAAGCAGAACAGCCAGTACAGGAGCTTTCCAACTGCTCCCCCCCCCCACCGCAGGACACTGCGACCCGCGGGTGGGACAGCGGGACAGACCCCAAAAAATGGGACTGTCCCGCGAAAATGGGGACATTTGGGAGGTATGGGGGTGTGTGAGGGGCAGTGGCGGATCTTGCCACGGGCAAGCAGGACTTTTGCCCGGGGCGCCGCCTTCCGGAGGGCGCCGGCGCCATCCGGAGGGCGCCGCACCATGGCAAGATCCTCCACTGTCAGTGTGCGCCCCAGCAGTGTCCCCCCGCTGTGCCCCCCCTCCCGCTGTGAGAAGGGAACCAGACGCTATGCGTCTGGTTTCCCTTCGTGGCTCTGGTCCTCCCCCGCTCTGAAGGGAATCAGACGCTAAGCGTCTAGTTTCCCTTCATGGAGAGGACCTTTGGTGTGCGGTGCGCGATGACGTCATCGCGCACCGCACAGCATTGTGGCATAGACGCTAGGGGTCATAATTGACCTCTAGCGCTTATGCTGTGCTATGGGAGAGACGTCATGACTGACGTCTCTCCCATAGATCCGAGGAGAAGAGCGGCGCCGGTCTGCAGGGTCTGGAAACAGGAGCGGGGTACAGTAAGTATACTGTTTTTTTTCTTGTTTTTTTCAGCGGCGCTACAAATGGGGGGCGTGACTGACCACGCCCCCATGTTAAGCCACGCCCCTAACTTTTGCCCGGGGCGCCGCAAGGGCAAGAACCGGCCCTGGGGGTATGCCATACTTGACCCCCACATCAGCATACTCAGCAGGGTCTCTCTGGCGGGGAGGAGCGTCACATTCTGGCACACTCCACGCTTCTTAGCTGTAGTTTTGTGGGTCACCAGCCGCTGTGCACTTTCCGTACTGCCTCTGTTATCTCCAGCCCCTGCGACCCCACCGCTAGCTGCAGCGCTGCCACCCGCAGTGAGTTGCGCCCAGCTCCTTCACACACTTTAGCCGGCGGGTAGCGCTGCAGAAGTCCGCGCTGCTTGCAGGCTCTGACCCCCTCCTCCCTCCAGCATCAGCGTCTCCTGGGAGCTAACCAGTCACTCCCAGTCTCCCCTTACCATAGTGCCCAGCAGCCGTGAGGTCTGCGCCACGTGCATGCTATGACCCCCTCCTCCCTCCAGCCGCAGCATCTCCTGGGGGCTAACCAGTCACTCCCAGTCTCACCTTACCACAGTGCCCGGCAGCTGCGCGAGGTCTGCGGTGTGTGACTGAGGAGGGGGGGGGAGTGATGCGGACGGGCAGAGGAAGCAGGAATACAGCCTAAGAGAGTCAGCCATGCCAAGTGTCCACCAGCAGCAGATGCCAATAGGTTGGAGTGGAACAGCAGCAGCCAGCAGCAGTGACTCCGCTAAGACACATCTGTCTGTCACCACTGTTCTGTCCCTAATACCAATCTCTCCCGTGCCCTGTGTTCTGTCATGTCCCTGTCACCCCTGGCCTTGACCTGCCACCCTTATCCTGGCCCTTTCACCCTTATCCTGGCCCTGTCACCCTTATGCTGGCCCTGCTACCCCTATCCTGGCCCTGTCACCCCTGTGCTTGCCCTGTCAACCCTATACTGGCCCTGTCACCCCTGTCCTGGTCCTGCCGCCCCTACACTGACCCTGTCACCCCTATCCTGTCCCTGTCATTTCTGTCCTGGCCCTGTCGCCCATGTCCTGGCCCCGTCACCCCTGTCCTGGCCCCGTCACCCCTGTCCTGGCCCCGTCACCCCTGTTCTGACCCCGTCACCCCTGTTCTGACCCCGTCACCCCTGTCCTGGCCCAGTCAACCCTGTTCTGACCCTGTCACCCCTGTCCTGGCCCTGTTACTGCATACCCTCCAACTACCTTTTTGGCAGGTACAGTACCCGCAGCACCTCCAGACCTCTCCCCAATGCACCACACCTCCGCACCTTCCCCTCCACCACATGCGGCACTCCACCCCTCCCCCACATGCTGTGCCTCCAGACCCCCTACACCACCCGCGGCTCCCACTCCTCCGCCCCTTCACCACCCCCAGCAATCTCCAGGCCCCCTCCACCATTCACCCCCCTTATATGTCTCCCCCACACCTGCCCCCCTCCACCCGCAGCATCTGCAGACACCCTCCTCCATCCGCGGTCCCCCCCTCACCCACCCCTCCCCCACCAATGGCACCCCCGCACCTGCCCCACCACCACCTGCAGCACCTCCGGACCTCCTTCCCCATCTGCCGCAACACCCGTACCTGCCCCTCCCCTACCCATGGCGCCTACGGACCCCTACCCCACCAGTGGCACTCCCGCCCCTTCCCATCCCACAGCACCTCCGGAACCCTTCACCCATCTGCAACATCCCCACACCTGCCCCTCCCCCACCCATGGCACCCCTGCCCCTCCCCCACCTGCAGTGCCTCCGGACCCCTCCCCCATCTGCATCTCCCACTCCTCTGCCCCTCCCCCACCTGCAGCACCTCCCAACCCTTCCCCATCCGGGCCCCACCCCCACTTCCGCCCCCCCCTCCATCCGCAGCATCTACAGACACCATCCGCAGTACCCCCCGCACCCGCTACATTCTGTACATTGTGGCCTGCAGGTGCTGTTCACGCCGTCGCAAGGGGCTGCGCCTCCTTCACCATCGCACACCCTTTCATTGTGCAATATTTAACCACTAACAAAGGAATGCAGGTGATACTCCATATAACACAAATATTGAACCCCAGAAAGGCATGCAAGGGTTAAGGGGGCGTAGCCCCTTGCGACGGTGTGAAGAGCGCCCGTAGGGCGCGATGAAGCACCTAGTATACAGTAAATACAGTTTACATCTATATTCTGCTTCTGCACATAACTATCCAACACCGGAATGTTACCCTTAAAATACCCTACAGCTGGATACCAAATACCACCTTATAACCTTAGTCTGTCCCCTCTTATCCTGTAAAGGTGAATCCCTTTGTTCTGCAACCATTTAAACAGCTATAACTTTCTGATGTGGTGCAAGGAGACTATGTGTACATTGTGCACTATTTGGATTAAATATGTAATGTGTTTTGATGGCTCTCCATGCGTACACAAACTCTGCCGTAAATACCCATACCACACGCCGATGCGCAGGCATGCGGGAGCGACCATACGCAAATTGCGGATATGTGCACGCACGGCAGAACAAGTGCACGCGCAGTGGGCATGCGTGTGCAGTTTGTACGTGATGTGTGTTCTGCAATATTTTTCGACTTTGACAATATATATATATATATATACTGTATATCTATCTATCTATCTATCTATCTATCTCTATATATATATATATATATATACATAAACTAAAAAATACCCTTTTCGCAATGAGATAGAGCAGCACAACTGGAAGGGCCCCTGTTAGTGGGAACTTTTAGACATAGACAAAAACAATAAAAGTCCAGAGGGCGCTGATCAATTTGCTGATTGTGAGATACCCAATTGAGACTTTTCATTCAGAAACTTCTTCTAATTCTTTAATTGTTTTGGTCTCCCCAACCGGAGCCTGTGGATAAGAGCTCACACTCTAAAATTGCCAAAGATATATACAGATACATAAAATGTTTGTCACAATTTGTTCTTGTACACAACCCAAAGTAGTTAGTTGACAAATGGAAAACCATTCTAAAAAGGTGAGAATGGTTTTCCATTTGTCAACTAACTACTTTGGGTTGTGTACAAGAACAAATTGTGACAAACATTTTATGTATCTGTATATATCTTTGGCAATTTTAGAGGACCTTTGTTGTGTCCTATATTTTTTTAATTACCAATTAAAACTATTAATCTGTCTTCATTATTGTTGGGTGTCCTATTTCTTGGTGAGAGGGTTTATCCACGGGACAAAGGTTAAAGAATTAGAAGTTTCTGAATGAAAAGTCTGAATTGGGTATCTCACAATCAGCAAATTGATCAGTGCACGCTGGACTTTTATTGTTTTTGTCAGATATACACTGGAGGCCACACACACTACTGAGCCTCATTTTGACTTGTTTTAAGGACATTACATCAAAGCTGGATCAGAGTGTAGTGTGTTTTTCCACTTTAATTTTGAGGGTGACTCCAAATCCAGACCTCCATGGGTTAATAAATTTGATTTCCATTGATAATTTTTGTGTGATTTTGTTGTCAGCACATTCAACTATGTAAAGAACAAAGTATTTAATAAGAATATTTCATTCATTCAGATCTAGGATGTGTTATTTTAGTGTTCCCTTTATTTGTTTGAGCAGTGTATATATCTCCTATATAATAGTCCAGATCTGTGACTCTGTACCTGTGTGCCTAACCCTGGGCAGAGTCACATATGCAGCAAGTCTCTGTGCTGTAGATAGGCAGCGTCTTAGGTCCTGCTGCCTGTCCGTCTCACCCCTCCGCCATAAACAACTCTGACTCCCCGGCCGCGGCATCGGGGGAACAACAACGACTGCTACAGCCGGCAAAGACATTTATGAGGGATGGGTGGCGCAGCAGAAGGCTTTCATAGCCCTCCCTGTGCCGTGTACAGAGACCCGGTGCCTCCTCCGCGCACGTGACATTACAACGGTGCCTCCCCACCATCGCCAGAGGCTCTGACTCCACAACACAGGGCCTGGCCTGCTGCCCGACAGCCCAGAGACGGGGTATGAAACGTACAGAGTGCGCGATACTGTGAACGGTGATATCTGGACACTGCACCAATTTCACAGGTGAGAGTGCACCGCTGTGAGTGTCATGTGCGAGCTGGGAGCCAGGAGAGAGCTCTGCCACCCCAGTGATGTGTGTGGGGTTAAGGTGTCACCACTTCCACCACTGGTCACATCCACCAGGACCCCCCGGGATCAGGAGCAGGCTCAGATCACTGCCCTATCTAGGCAGTGCAGTATCACTTCCTCTTCTCTGTTCCCTAGGTCTCCGCTTCCGGTGTCCACCCCCTCCATTACTTTCCCTCCTCTCTTCATCAGCTTCCTCACAGGGGACTCCCCTCCCTACCGCTCTGCGTCTCTGTATCCCCTCCCTACCGCCCCGAGTCTCTGTATCCCCTCCCTACCGCCCTGCGTCTCTGTAGCCCCTCCCTACCGCCCTGCGTCTCTCTCCTCTCCCTACCGCCCTGCGTCTCTCTATCCCCTCCCTACAGCCCTGCGTGTCTGTATCCCTTCCCTACCGCCCTGTGTCTCCGTATCCCCGCCCTGTGTCTCTGTATCCCCTCCCTACCACCCTGCGTCTCTGTATCCCCTCCCTGCATCTCTGTACCCCCTCACATCCGCCCTGCATCTCTGTATCCCCTCCCCACTGCCCCGCGTCTCTGTATCCCCTCCCTACTGCCCTGCGTCTTTGTATCCCCTCCCCACCACCCTACGTCTCTCTATCCCCCCACCCCACCGCCCTGCATCTCTGTAGCCCCTCCCCACCGCCCTGCGTCTCTGTAGCCCGTCCCAACCACCCGGCGTCTCTGTATCCCCTTCCTACCGCCCTGCGCCTCTGTATTTCTCCTCCCTACCGCCCTGCACCTCTGTATCCCCTCCGTACCGCCCTATGCCTCTGTATCCCCTCCCTACCGCCCTGCGCCTATCTATCCCCTCCCTACCTCCCTGCGTCTCTGTATCCCCTCCCTACCGCCCTGCGTCTCTGCATCCCCTCTCTACCGCCCTGCGTCTCTGTATCCCCTCCCCACGCCTGCGTCTCTGTATCCCCTCCCCACCGCCCTGCGTCTCTCTATCCCCTCCCTACTGCCCTGCGTCTCTGTATCCCCTCCCTGCATCTCTGTATCCCCTAACAACTGCCCTGCATCTCTGTATCCCCTACCCACTGCCCTGCATCTCTCCATCCCCTCCCTACCGCTCTGCATCTCTGTATCCCCTCCCTACCGCCCTGCATCTCTGTAGCCCCTCCCCACCGCCCTGCGTCTCTGTATCCCCTCCCCACTGCCCTGCGTCTTTGTATCCCCTCCCCACCGCCCTGCGTCTCTATCCCCACCCCACCGCCCTGCATTTCTGTATCTCCTCCCTACCGCCCTGCATCTCTGTATCCCCTCCCTACCGCCCTGCATCTCTCTATCCCCTCCCTACCGCCCTGCGTGTCTGTATCCCTTCCCTACCGCCCTGTGTCTCTGTATCCCCGCCCTGTGTCTCTGTATCTCCTCCCTACCGCCCTGTGTCTCTGTATTCCCTCCCTGCGTCTCTGTATCCCCTCCCTACCGCCCTGCGTCTCTCTTTCCCCTCCCTACCGCCCTGCGTGTCTGTATCCCTTCCCTACCACCCTGCGTCTCTCTATCCCCTCCCTACCGCCCTGCGTGTCTGTATCCCTTCCCTACCGCCCTGTGTCTCTGTATCCCCGCCCTGTGTCTCTGTATCCCCTCCCTACCGCCCTGCGTCTCTGTATCCCCTCCCTGCATCTCTGTATCCCCTCACAACTGCCCTGCATCTCTGTATCCCCTACCCACTGCCCTGCATCTCTCCATCCCCTCCCTACCGCTCTGCATCTCTGTATCCCCTCCCTACCGCCCTGCATCTCTGTAGCCCCTCCCCACCGCCCTGCGTCTCTGTATCCCCTCCCCACTGCCCTGCGTCTTTGTATCCCCTCCCCACCGCCCTGCGTCTCTATCCCCACCCCACCGCCCTGCATCTCTATAGCCCCTCCCCACCGCCCTGCGTCTCTGTAGCCCGTCCCAACCACCCGGCGTCTCTGTATCCCCTCCCTACCGCCCTGCGTGTCTGTATCCCTTCCCTACCACCCGGTGTCTCTGTATCCCCGCCCTGTGTCTCTGTATCCCCTCCCTACCGCCCTGCGTCTCTGTATTCCCTCCCTGCGTCTCTGTATCCCCTCCCTACCGCCCTGCGTCTCTCTTTCCCTTCCCTACCGCCCTGCGTGTCTGTATCCCTTCCCTACCGCCCTGCGTCTCTCTATCCCCTCCCTACCGCCCTGCGTGTCTGTATCCCTTCCCTACCGCCCTGTGTCTCTGTATCCCCGCCCTGTGTCTCTGTATCCCCTCCCTACCGCCCTGCGTCTCTGTATCCCCTCCCTGCATCTCTGTATCCCCTTACAACTGCCCTGCATCTCTGTATCCCCTACCCACTGCCTTGCGTCTCTCCATCCCCTCCCTACCGCTCTGCATCTCTGTATCCCCTCCCTACCACCCTGCGTCTCTCTATCCCCTCCCTACGTCTCTGTATCCCCTCCCTGCATCTTTGTATCCTCTCCCTACTGCCCTGCGTCTCTGTATCCCCTCCCTATGTCTCTGTATCCCCTTTCTACCGCCCTGCATCTCTGTATCCCCTCCCTGCCGCCCTGCATTTCTATATCTCCTCCCTACCACCCTGCATCTCTGTATCCCCTCCCTACCGCCCTGCGTCTCTCTATCCCCTCCCTACCGCCCTGCGTGTCTGTATCCCTTCCCTACCGCCCTGTGTCTCTGTATCCCCGCCCTGTGTCTCTGTATCCCCTCCCTACCGCCCTGCGTCTCTGTATTCCCTCCCTGCGTCTCTGTATCCCCTCCCTACCGCCCTGCGTCTCTCTTTCCCTTCCCTACCGCCCTGCGTGTCTGTATCCCTTCCCTACCGCCCTGCGTCTCTCTATCCCCTCCCTACCGCCCTGCGTGTCTGTATCCCTTCCCTACCGCCCTGTGTCTCTGTATCCCCGCCCTGTGTCTCTGTATCCCCTCCCTACCGCCCTGCATCTCTGTATCCCCTCCCTGCATCTCTGTATCCCCTCACAACTGCCCTGCATCTCTGTATCCCCTACCCACTGCCCCGCGTCTCTCCATCCCCTCCCTACCGCTCTGCATCTCTGTATCCCCTCCCTACCGCCCTGCGTCTCTGTAGCCCCTCCCCACCGCCATGCGTCTCTGTATCCCCTCCCCACTGCCCTGCGTCTTTGTATCCCTTTCCCACCGCCCTGCGTCTCTATCCCCACCCCACCGCCCTGCATCTCTGTAGCCCCTCCCCACCGCCCTGCGTCTCTGTAGCCCGTCCCAACCACCCGGCGTCTCTGTATCCCCTCCCTACCACCCTGCGCCTCTGTATTTCTCCTCCCTACCGCCCTGCACCTCTGTATCCCCTCCGTACCGCCCTACGCCTCTGTATCCCCTCCCTACCGCCCTGCGCCTATCTTTCCCCTCCCTACCGCCCTGCGTCTCTGTATCCCCTCCCTACCGCCCTGCGTCTCTGCATCCCCTCCCTACCTCCCTGCGTCTCTGTATCCCCTCCCCATGCCTGCGTCTCTGTATCCCCTCCCCACCGCCTTGCGTCTCTCTATCCCCTCCCTACCGCCCTGCGTCTCTCTATCCCCTCCCCACGTCTCTGTATCCCCTCCCTGCGTCTTTGTATCCCCTCCCTACCACCCTGCATCTCTGTATCCCCTCATTACCGCCCTGCATCTCTGTATCCCCTCCCTACCGCCCTGCATCTCTGTATCCCCTCCCTATGTCTCTGTATCCCCTCCCTACCGCCCTGCATCTCTGTATCCCCTCCCTGCCGCCCTGCATTTCTGTATCTCCTCCCTACCACCCTGCATCTGTATCCCCTCCCTGTGTCTCTGCATCCCCTCCCTGCGTCTCTGTATCCCCTCCCTACCGCCCTGCGTCTCTGTATTCCCTCCCCACCACACTACATCTCTGTATCCCCTCCCCACTGCCATGCATCTCTGTAGCCCCTCCCCACCGCCCTGCATCTCTATAGCCCCTACCCACCACCCTGCGTCTCTGTATCCACTCCCCACCACCCTGCGTCTCTGTAGCCCCTCCCCACCACCCTGCATCTCTGTAGCCCTTCCCCACCGCCCTGCATCTCTGTAGCCCCTCCCCACCGCCCTGCGTCTCTGTATCCCCTCCCCTCCTCCCTGCACCTCTGTATCCCCTCCCTACCGCCCTGCACCTCTGTATCTCCTCCCTACTGCCCTACGCCTCTGTATCCCCTCCCTACCGCCCTGCGCCTCTGTATCCCCTCCCTACCACCCTGCGTCTCTGTATCTCCTCCCTACCGCCCTGCGTCTCTGTATCCCCTCCCTACCAGCCTGCGTCTCTGTATCCCCTCCCTACCGCCCTGCGTCTCCGTATCCCCTCGCCACCGCCCTGCGTCTCTGTATCCCCTCCCCACCACCCTGCATCTCTCTATCCCCTCCCTACCGCCCTGCATCTCTCTATCCCCTCCCTACTGCCCTGCATCTCTCTACCCCCTCCCTATGTCTCTGTATCCCCTCCCTGCGTCTCTGTATCCCCTCCCTACCGCCCTGCATCTCTGTATCCCCTCCCTACCACCCTGCGTCTCTGTATCCCCTCCCTACGTCTCTGTATCCCCTCCCTACCGCCCTGCGTCTCTTTATCCCTTCCCTGCCGTCCCGCGTCTATGTATCCCCTCTCTACCACTCCGCGTCTCTCTGTATCCGCTCCCTACCACCCCGTGTCTCTGTATCCCCTCCCTACTGCCCAGCATTTCTGTATCCCCTCCCTACCGCACTGCACCTCTGTATCCCCTCCCTACCGCTCTGCGTCTCTGTATCCCCTCCCTACCACCCCGTGTCTCTGTATCCCCTCCCTACCGCCCTGCATTTCTGTATCCCCTCCCTGCCGCACCTCTGTATCCCCTCCCTACCGCTCTGCGTCTCTGTATCCCCTCACTACCGCCCTGCGTCTCTGTATCCCCTCCCTACCGCCCTGCATCTCTGTATCCCCTCCCTGCATCTCTGTATCCCCTCCCTGCATCTCTGTATCCCCTCCCTACCGCCCTGCGTCTCTGTATCCCCTCCCTGCTGCCCTGCATCTCTGTATCCCCTCCCTAATGCCCTGTGTCCCATGCAGGGTCGATACCACCGGCTCCTGGACACCTCCCTGACAATCCCTCACCAGGAGGCCAGGAGCCGTAACTCCCTCCAGTTCCCCCCCCCCCCCGTAGTTACCGGTATATCGGTGATGTTTCGCCCTGACGCCTGCTCCTTATCCCTCACACACCAAGCGCAGGGTGCCAGCCCAGCACTGAGCACGTGACCGCGCTGCCCACGCCCATTGGCCCATGGGCCCTGGGAGCAGCGCAAGGCCCCACCCCTCCTCCTACTGCACTTGAGGGTGGCGCGCAGATAGCGCGTGCAGAGGGGAATAGTGCACCTGAGGCGTGCGGGCACGCGGAGGGCTCGTGTGCGCGATGTCCATGCGTTTCTGCACCTGAAGGATCGGACGGTGTAGAGACAGGACACAGCTGCCCCTGTTCCTCATTGTACCAGCACTCCCCTCTGTGTCTAATTACACCATATACCTCTTCATGCGAGTATGTCTATACCACATACATCCTTATCCATGTCCTATATAGTGTTACAAAAAAATTACATAGTTATAGGCCCCACACACACACACACCCCTCCCCGCATCCACCGCTCCTCCTCCGCAGCATCTACAGACACCCTGCCTCATCCGTGGTCCCACTCGCACCCGCTACATTCTGTACATCGTGCCCTGCAGGCGCTGTTTATGCTGTCACAAGGGCCTACGCCCCCTTCACCATCAGACGCCCTTTCATTGTGCACTATTTAACCACTAACAAAACTAGGAATGCAGGTAATACTCCATATAATACAAATATTGAACCCCAGAAATGCGTGCAAGGATTAAGGGGGCGTAGCCCCTTTTGACGGTGTGAAGAGCGCCCGTAGGGCGTGATGAAGCACCTAGTATATATATATATATATATATATATATATATATATATACACTGTATATATATATATATATATATAGCAATAATCAGGAAGCGGCACTCGGAGACGAGGTAAGTAGTGCAAAATAAAGCCACCAAGCTTTAATGTATCACATCATCAACGTTTCGGGGTATTCCCCCTTCATCAGGATGAAGGGGGAATACCCCGAAACGTTGATGATGTGATACATTAAAGCTTGGTGGCTTTATTTTGCACTACTTACCTCGTCTCCGAGTGCCGCTTCCTGATTATTGCTGCATGTGCAGGGGTGCTTGCCCCTTAAAGAAGGCACCGGAGCACTTATGAGCATCTATGACTGGAGTGCCGGATCTTAAGGATGGATATATATATATATATATATATATAAACACAAACACCTATATAGGTAGATATACACACACCTATATAATTTGAATTCCCGACAGCGGTGCATAAAGTTCCTTCGTGGGCTCCCTGCGCTCGCCACGTTTCAGGTCCGGTGGCTCGCTTCGCTCGCCTCACTATTATATTCCCCTTCGTTTGTGGCGCGGACACACCAATCAAGTGTGAATAGTGAGCGTTTGTCGGGATTCTGACCATCAGGAAATTAACTGCGACAGTATATATATATATATATATATATATATATATATACACACACACACACACATTCATACTGTATATGCGTGTGTACGGAACCCCCCCCCCCCCATGAAAATCCTGCATTTGCCCCTGGAACTGGGGGCGGGGCCAGTGACAGGGGGCTAGTAGCAGTCATCTGGGGCTAATGCTTCTGCTGCTGAGACTTCCGAGGCTACCGCACCCGTGTGCAGTGTAAACGTCTCCGACCGGGGTATAACCTGAGTCAGATCTTTGAAAAAGTCACGGGTCACGTGACGAAACGCGTCAGTACTCCTCCCCCTTTTTTCTTTCACTGAACACCTGCATCCAGGTCACATCCAGGACGCAGTTCCCCCGCCTGTATTTCACCTGCGGCAGTGACGGGCGACCATCTATTGGCATGTAACCGAGCCGTGGGCTCTGTGCGGCGGCAACTACCGGCCTCATCATCCTCCATTCCATTGACTGCCGGTGGACGGTGCACGTCCAGGTAGTCTGGGAGGAAGCTTCACAGTGCAGCTGGATATCTGTTGACGGCGTCTCATCCAGCAGCCTCACGCCTGCCGCCCGCCCTTGTCTGCACGGCATATACTGGGTGATCATTAGCAGGTTAATTGAACAAAACCCAGCGGCCAGTGGATACATTTATACACGCTACGTACCCTCCAGTTTCACAATTTACTGGGCAAATTCTGGACTCACCCGGGGACGCTCATTTGGAGAGGTCATTTTCCTTTATACACAATTAATTTATGCCGTTAATCTACATTGAAGCTCAATTCTAAAACGTGCAGCTACTGTGTCTCATCCTGGAACCACATTCAGAAGTTGTAGCAACAGTGTTTCCAAAGGACTGTAACACATTGTTACACTTTGAACTTTTAATTATCCAGTTCAGTGGAATTTTTAATGTTACACATAACAATAGTTATAGCCTAGATAATTCATGTGTTTCTAAACTTATGTATGTGGCAAATCAGAAAGTTATGAGTAACATCACTTATGAATTATCTTTATTAGATGGTATTTTTATTAGATTATTGTGAATAATAAATACATATACTTTTTATTAACTCATTTGATTCTTTGGTTGTTATTGAACCTGTGAAAACATGGTGTGTGGATTTCATGAGCGCCTCTATTAAGCTCTGTATAACCTGAGTCAGAGCCGCTGTGTGAAAGGGGGTGGCTGGGTCTGACCTGCTCTGGAACCATGTTCCAAATCTCAAGCATGCATGTAAAATAACAGAAGCTGGATTGTTTAGTACTTTATCTCTCTCCATTTTATCTCTATCCAAGCTTTGATAAATCTCCCCAAATATCTATGTGCAGTTTAACTATTTAGGCCACACTGTCCTATGTGAGCTCAAACAATCAATAGGCCAGAGGAAGATCTCATATGATTAGACAGGTTTTTGACCAGGTTGGTTTTCAGTCCTTTCAGATGAAGACTACCTCTACTTATGGGGGGTAATTCAGACTGGATCGCTGCAGTGGCAGTGATCGCAGCGATCCAGTGTCAATCAGGCAGAGGCGGGAGGGGGCATGCCAACAGCGTTTGAACGCCATTGGCAGGGCGCGGTCCGGACAACGCAGTCGTGTCTGGTCCGTTGCGGGGGTGGGCCGTGGCAGCTGAATGACTTTACACGCAGCCGCTGCAACCCAGGACACGGCGGGTAGCCGCCTGCCAGCATAGTTAGGCTACGCAGGCAGTGAGCTACTCGCCGGGTGCGAGAGCATCTCCACTGTGCGATGCTTTTGCACCCTTGTGAGGGGGGAGGGGGGGGGGGTCTGACATGCGGTTCAGATTAGCCCTGTGCTGGGCGTCCCCCCGCCTGTCAGAGAAACTGATTGTAGATGTGCTAAATTTAGCACATCTACTGTCAGATCTGAATTACCCCCATGGTCCAAAAAAGCCATTGAACATCTTGCATCCATTATTTTAGCCAGCTCTACCTGATCTGCTTTATTTGTCCATGCAAGGTTTGGCAATTGTGCAAAATGAATAGAAAGCTGCAGTGCATACTGTATGTTGCCATTTTACATGTAAGGATTAGGAGGACCAGTAGAAGAGAGTTAAAGTTTTTATTTTTATGTTGGGAATATCCCACACTCATTCATCTAGAAGTATCTTGTCTCCCTATCACAGATGGATTGTGACATATAGTCTTCTAAGGTGGATCCTCATCCTTGGGCCTGTACATAGTCAAATAGGGGTATATTTACTAAAGTGCAGGATTTTAGAAGTGGAGATGGTGCCAATAGCAACCAATCGGATTATGGGGGTCATTCCGACCCATTCGCACGCAGCGGTTCTTTGCTGCGGTGCGAACGGGTCGGGACTGCGGCTGCAACGCCACCAGCACAGAAAGTGAGCGCAGCGGCAATCGCATGAAGACTGACAGGCGGGAGGCATTCCAGAGCGGCAACTGATCGTTTTCAAAGCGTGGTGAGGCGAACGCAGGCGGATCCAGGCGTTTAGAGGGCGGATGTCTGACGTCAATGCCGGGAACTTCGTCACTGGATCCGTCGCACAGGGTAAGTAACTCTTACCTTAGTCTTCTTTTGCAGGAAACTTTTTTAGCATAGCAGGGCTGCACAAGCGATCGCAGCCCTGCTCCCTCATAGGTGGCGTCAAATGAGCAGCAAAAAGTTGCTATGTACGATCAACTCGGAATAATGGTCTATAGCTATTATCTTCTAGAAGGTGATAGAGAAATGATAAGTAGAATCTCCACGCTTAAAAGCCCGCGCTTTAGTAAATATACCCCGAGGAATCTATTTAAACATTCATTTTTGGCTTATAAAATATGTGTATTAGTATTTTGCTCCCATCTGTGCAGCATTTGTGGTGTTTAAGTTTAAAACAATGTGATGGACAATCAGAATAGCAATGTATATGGCACTTGAGCCCATACCTTTCCTTTGTAGCACTAGTTCCCTCACGAATTACACCGCTAACCACTTTTTACACCTTTCTGCATAAAGTCCACACTGACACCATTTATCATTTTGAATTTAAAATTGTAATACAGGTTGAGTATCCCTTATCCAAAATGCTTGGGACCAGAGGCATTTTGGATATCGGATTTTTCCGTATTTTGGAATAATTGCATACTATAATGAGATATCATGGTGATGGGACCTAAATCTAAGCACAGAATGCATTTATGTTACATATACACCTTATACACACAGCCGGAAGGCAGTGGCGGAACTAGCGAGCGGTGGGCCCAGGTGCGACAAAATGCTTTGGGCCCCCCCCCCCACATCCCCCCTACACACATCCCATCCAAGTCCACCCCCTCACCCCTGGAGAGGATCTGGTGAGGGGGACCTGCTCAGGGCCAGAGAAATGGATACCTAGCAACAGTGCCGTAACTAGACATTTTAGCACTGTGTGCAAGAAACGGCATCGGAGCCCCACCCCTGCATGCAAAACAGGGGCAGTGCGCGCCGTAGGCGCGCGCAAAAATACATAGTGGCGTGGCTTCGTGGGGAAGGGGTGTGGCCACAAAATAATACCAATTCATAAAACGGTACACAGTAGTCTCCATTATTCAAATTATGCCGCACAGTAGCACCACTACACCAGGTAGAGACCCTTTTACACCTTACAGCGGACAGATTCCTCTTTTTACACATTACAGCAGACAGAGTGCCCTTTTTACACATAACGGCAGACAGCGTGCCCTTTTTACACATAACGGCAGACAGCGTGCACTTTTTACACATAACGGCAGACAGCGTGCCCTTTTTACACATAACGGCAGACAGCGTGCCCTTTTTACACATAACGGCAGACCGCGTGCCCTTGTTACACATAGCGGCAGACAGCGTACACTTTTTACACATAACGGCAGACAGCGTGCCCTTGTTACACATTACAGCAGACAGCATCCCCTTTTTACACATAACGGCAGACAGCGTCCCCTTTTTACACATTATGGCAGACAGCGTGCCCTTGTTACACATTACGGCAGACAGCGTCCCCATTTTTACACATTACGGCAGGCAGATTCCCCATTTTTACACATTGCGGCAGGCAGATTACACCTTTTTACACATAGCGGCAGGCAGATTACCCCTTTTTACACATAGCGGCAGACAGTCCCCCATTTTTACACATTGCGGCAGGCTGATTCCCCCTTTTTACACATTACGTCAGGCAGTCCCCCCTTTTTACACATTGCAGCAGGCTGATTCCCCCTTTTTACACATTACGTCAGGCAGTACCCCCTTTTTACACATTGCGGCAGGCTGATTCCCCTTTTTACACATAGCGGCAGGCAGTCCCCCATTTTTACACATAGCGGCAGGCAGGCCCAAGAAAAAAGAAAGAGAAAGAAAGAAAGAAAGAAAGAAAAAGAGAAAAAGAAAGAAAGAAGAATTATACTTACCCTCTCCGCCGGCTCAGGCTCCTCGGTGCAGCCACGTCAGACGATTCCCGGGCAGTAGAGGAGGTGGAGTACGGAGGTGAAGAAGGGAGCCGCAGCAGCGCTTTGTTACTGGTGGAGGCGCTGCTGCTGCTGCCCCTCTGCTTCCCTATAGGCTGTTCTCGGAAGACAGCCTATAGTGAAGCAGAGGGGCAGCAGCAGCAGCGCCTCCACCAGTAACAAAGCGCTGCTGCGGCTCCCTCCTTCACCTCCCTCCTCCTCCTTCCCCCGTCCGTGCCGCTGCTCCTCTCCTCTCCTCTCCGGGCGGCTGTGCGCTGCGGGCAGCGGTTGCCTGCAGCGCACAGCGGCATGTAATGAGTCAGTTTGACTCATTACATGCTTGGGCCCCTGGACAGAGGCGGGCCCCAGTGCAACGCACTGCTTGCACTGCCGGTAGTTCCGCCTCTGCCGGAAGGTCATTTTGGCCAATATTTTTTATAACTTTGTGCATTAAACAAAGTGTGTCTACATTCACACAATTCATTTATGTTTCATACAGAGCCGGATTAAGGGGTGGTCACAGGGGGTGAGTACCCCGGGCCCTCCTCCCTAAAGTGGCCCCCCAGCTGGAGCTGCTTAGATCCATTTGCCACTGCTGCCTGCACAGCGTAAACAGTCACGGCCACGCTGCACGAAGGATTACACTGACAGCTAGCTACAGTAGTAGCAGCTGTCTGGATTGAGGGACCACGCCTCTTCCCAGCGAGGAGAGAGGGACCCGGACTCCGCAGCGTCCTGGACAGGAGACTGAACAGACCTCTGCACTGATAAGGAGTGCGGTCAAGCAAGCAAGGTAGTCGAGAGGTGAACGCCCACCCCACACAGTAGTGAGTTAATTGTTACAATCTGCAGCAGTGCAGAAAATAACATCCCCCCCCCCCCATTGGCAATAGAGCCCACAGTTGACTTAAACCCGTTACAATAGTATGGGGTATACCCCCTTAGAAGCAATAAAAAAGTTTCATAAACCACCCAATCCCCCCCATGTAAAAAAAAACAACACTTTTCTTGTGCACATACCCCACCCTGCAACCAATGTATTTTTTTAAGTTATTATTACTTTAACTGTACATTATTCCTCCCCCACCCCCAATTGTTATTGACCCCCCCCCCCCCCTGGAAGTCACCCTCTCTCTACCCCCATAGGCATACGTGACGCTCCCACACATGCAGGGCCCACCTATTTTAAGTTCCCCGGGCCTCCCAAAGGCTTAATCCGGCCCTGGTTTCATATACACCTTATACACTCAGCCTGAAGGTCATTTAATACAATATTTTAATAACTTTGTGTATATAACAAAGTTTGTGTACATTGAGCCATCAAAAAAACAAAGGTTTCACTATCTCACTCTCACTCAAAAAAGTCCGTATTTCGGAATATTCCGTATTTCGGAATATTTGGATATGGGACACTCAATCTGTATTGTAATATTTTCCCTTCCCCACTTCACTTTTGGATTTTTTTATTTTTGGATTATTCAAAAAGTGCCATTCGTATTCTTTATGTAGATCTGTTTAAATGAAGGTCTTTATGCATGTGTATCAGGGCCAGATTAAGGGAGTGGTGACAGGGGTGGTCATCCCGGTGTCGAAGTCGAAAATATTATACCCACATGCATCACGTACAAACACCACACAGAGTGGCCTCCGTGCGTGTGCTTGTTCTGCCATGCGTGCGCATACCCGCACGCTGCATACATTGGCTCATGAAGCCCTGCGTATTAGCGCGTGGTATGAGTAAATACGGTAGCATACGCATTCGCATGGAAAAGCCACAAAGACATATCTGATATTTTATCCACATAGTGCATAATTTACACATAGGCGGTCATTCCGAGTTGATCGCTCGCTGCCGTTTTTAGCAGAATTGCGATCAGGCTAAAAACCGGCAGTTCTGCGCATGCGTATGGGCCGCAGGGCGCACGCGCTAAGTACTTTCACACAAAACTATGCAATTTTACACTGGGACGAGCTACGCTTTTCAGTTGCTCTGCTGATCGGTGAGTGATTGACAGGAAGTGGGTGTTGCTTGATGGTAACTGAGCGTTTTCTGGGAGTGTGCTAAAAAACGCAGGCGTGCCAGGCGAAAACGCAGGAGTGGCTGGGGAAACGGGGGAGTGGCTGGCCGAATGCGCCCTGCCTGTGTTTGTGACGTCAAACCAGGAACCAAACAGTCTGCAGTGATCGCAATCTAGGAGTAGGTCTGGAGCTACTCAGAAAGTGCAGGGAAATATTTAATAGCAGAACTGCTAACCTTTCGTTAGCAATTCTGCTAAGCTAAGATACACTCCCAGAGGGCGGCGGCCTAGCGTGTGCACTGCTGCTAAAAGCAGCTAGCGAGCGATCAATTCGGAATGAGGGCCATAGTCTACACGCACCACACCAGTAAGTTACATTTACTTCAGAAATGGAACAATAGAGATATTCAACTTTACAGGATGTGAGGGGACAGAATTAGGTTAGGACATAGTGTTTGGTATCCAGATGTACAGTATTTCAAGGGCTACATTTCGATCGCAGTTTGCAGAATATAGCATGCTCCTGTGCATAGTTATGCGCAGGAATACAATATTAATATCTAACTGTAATTACTGTACTCCTGATATTCAGCGGGAACCCAGTGGAGAACATCTGCAAGTACACCTGGACCAAGCATCGCCCACCTATTCAAACCGACCTATGACCCCTCACGTACTGTAAATGACCAACCTTTTGACCTATGAAAGAAGAGCTTACAGTTTCCTTTGTATTATGTTTTGGACAATTGTATAAAAGCAGGGCCTCTTGGCCGATCCCAGTCTAATTCTTTAAAGGTCATCTTGCTAGACTGACTGAGGACCGGATCCGGGTGGCGCAGGCAAACAAACGTATGTACTCTTGGTTGTAGCTCTTCTCTTGTATTATTGTTGTATTTCTGTGTGTATCCCCTTTTAGAAAATATTTGTTGCTGCGTTGGACCAAAACATAACATATACAATTGGTGTCTCATTCCATTCCTGTTAGGGGTTTAAAGTGTATTCACCCACACGTGTAGCTGCATTGTGCTCACAGAGTGTTGGCGTGCCTACGCAACTTGCATACATTTCATAGAGGTTTATCGCATACATTTAGTGCCCACAGCGGCCCGAACCCTTGTTTAATAAGGTGATGCTTTTTCCTGAAAGTTAAACAAACTTAACAGTTGGGAGCTCGTCCGGTTTACCACATACTTACAGACTTGCAGGGCATAACAGACTTTGTTCTACCAACAAAGGGTGGAGACACGTCTTAAGTAATTTTGTATTGTGTTTAAAACCATCTTGTGTTGTTAGACCACGTCTGTTCTGTATAGTCTTAGAGGTGCTGGTGCAAACCGAGGGACAAACAGGAAAAAAGCTGTTTATTATTTTGTGTGTGTGTCATTTTTGGTGTGAAAGCGCGCAAAAAGCGTACCAATGGTTTCCATACATTCTCACATATTGTTGCCATAGGTTGTAATAGTCATTATAGATCTGTATAAAATCGGATACGTTTTTTTGTTATATATTTGATATATTTTGTTAAGGGAGTAATTATAAAAACACAAAACACAGTTCCGGCCTAAAAATTTAGGTAAGCACTCAATGGAGGATTACCTTTGGGGGTGACTTCCGGTGAGTGTGAGGAACAACTGTGTATTGTGTAAGTGGGCAGTAGCATTTTGTTGTTCACATTTATCCTGATAAGTGTGGTATATTCAGGCGCGAACGCACAGTGAACACGTGGCACGTTGTGTGTGGTAAGCGTACGGGAAAGCGCACATAGCGCGAGACCGCACGGTTACGTGAAGAAGCGAGCACAAGATATAACCATACGATAGCAGTTCGAGTTAAGGCGGGGTAAATGATTTGTAGTTATACATAACAAATAACTATCCAATTTTAAAAGCAGATTACAATAAAAGTTCGTTTAAAGTGTACTACCTCTGGGACAAGCTACCAATCAAAGGGAGTGATATTTTTCTGTACAGAAAAACACTGTGTATTAGTGTCAGTGGAAGGTAAGAGTGGACGTATTGAACCCCGGAAACCGGGAATCCCGTGGAGACGCTGAGTTGGCAGAGGCTCGGCGGCGTGTAAGGGTCGCAACCTTTGCGTATTAATCAAGTATTGAGGCACATAGTGTGTGTGATTTAAAACGTGCAAAGGAGCGTGATAGATTGTGAAGTATTGATTTAAGGTTTTAGTGTTACGCTCCGGCTGTGGAGCGCAGCTTGTGACTCCGACTCCAGTGATCGTAGGGTGTATAGATAACAAGTATCTATAAGCTGTGCAATTGGACCGCGCATTTGTGTGTGCGATACGTGGTGCAACGTGATAACATTTGCGTTCTTTTGCGTAAATTGCGTCATCATACGCGTTGTGTAAAGCATACGCAAATGTGATTTGTGTATAGTAAAAGGAATTTTTCGCTGACTCTCTCTCAGGAAATCTTCCTAGGTAGACATTCACTGGAAAGGGTGATCGATAAGTTGTTTCTCATCCTATAAAACTTCCAGTGGATAGAAACCAGAAGCTGGTAGGCTCCTCACTGGGTACGCGGTGGTCACTATTTGACTGAGTCGTGGTACGGCCAGCGGAGAAGGAGTTGGTGGGAGAACTCTGAGGATTGTGTATAAAAGGCCCACGATGGGATTCCGGTGCACAAGCGAGAGACATTCGGCAGCCAGGGTTCAGGCTGGAGAGTTGAGACCAAGAGGGTCTGCTCGGTTGATAATGTGTAGGAAGTATGGTCCACATGGAGAGGCTTTTTGTGATGAGTTGGGTATGTATGACTGCTGATGATAGGGCATCATTTCCTAGGGTTGGTATTTTTGAACCCGAGGTACTGCAGAATGTAAGGAATAGAATATGTCTGATCCAAATCTAAGAAACAAAGGATCAGACATAACGACTGTTTGAACATATGGCAACAAGAGGGAGACATGCAAAGGGAGCTTGCTCGCATAGCAAGTTCCAAACCAGACAGGAATGTGAATGCGACGACACCACCACCGCCATATGTCGATGGAGAGAAAACTGCTACAACCAATGGTACATCGGTAAATAATAGGAACATACATAATAATTGTACTAACCCTAATCCCTGCAAGTTGTATCCTGTTTTAAATTCTCCCCAAGGTTGTGAAGAAGACGACGAGCCGAGCATGATCTCAGCCCTCTCCCTAGCAGCTACCATACAGGACACTCAAGTGGGCACAGCTCAACCAGTAAGAGCGGTGACGATGCCCCCCAGTGGAGGGGCGAGTAAGGTCATATCCACCGGTAAGTATGGGACCGTCCATTATGCAGAGACAGTAGCCCCCCGTATTATAGAGACAAACAGAAATGAAGTGGTTGAGTTAAACCCTGTCAGGGTGATTGCAGTCCCCAATGGGAAAACTGATAATCAGGGAGTAACCCCCATCAGGAACATTGCAATGCATTGTCCATGGTCCCGAACAGAACTAAGGTCAATTATGTCAGAATTTCCCGATCCCAGAAAAGATCTAGTCGGATGCCAGAAATTTATTAAAGAATTGGGCAATGCCCATGAGCCCACAAAGATTGGCGGATAGTGTTAAGAGTGAGTCTACCCTCTAATATTGATATCACAAAATTTATAACAGACTGCAAACTAGATGCAGAAGTGCCACTCACTGATGAATACAGCCAGGAGAATGTAAGGCAAATTAACATACAACTAGGGTTGTATTTCCCCACTGTTGTCAAGTGGAATAAAATTTTCTCCATAAGACAGAAAGAAAGTGAAACGGCATCAGAGTATTTCCATAGAGCTTTACAGGAAATGGCTAGATACACTGGGATAGAGGATATAAAGGAAAATACTAACCACAGGGAGGTAGCTGTCTCTGTACTAATGGACGGGCTAAAGGAGGCATTGAGGAGCAGAGTGCAAACCTCTCTGCCAAATTGGAGAGGTATTACGGTAGCTGCACTGAGAGAGTCAGCAATCGAATACGACAGAAACATCATTAAGCACAGGGAGTCGCAAGGGGATAGGTTGATGCTGGTAAGTATACAGGCTCTTGAAGGGATGTCCAACCAACCTAAACCCCAGACCCCTGACGATTGGAAAAGGTCAATAATATGTTTTATTTGCAGGAAAGAAGGGCACTTTGCCAGGGATTGTAGGAATAATGGGACACATAATAAATATAGACCCCCTAGACCAGAATACGAGCCACGTTACCAAACACATAGACGGGATCAGGGAACACATAGGAGAGATTACGAGCCGCATAGAGGGAAAACAAGGAGGTACCCACCAAGGAGGGACTGGCAGACCCCCGAAAGTCCACAGTTATCCCCCGCACATATAGTAGCTGCCAATGCTCTGCGGGAGGGCCCAACACACAATAGGGGTCAGGTCATACCTGTAGTCTGCAGCCAGTGAAATTGATTGCTGGCCTTGGAGATGAACCTGAGGTCATGGTCAACGTAGCTGGCATACCACAACCTTTTTTTGTAGATACAGGGGCGGCCAGATCAGTGCTGAACTCCACCACAAGTGTAAGGACCATGGGTAAAACGATTTCAGCAATGGGAGTAACGGGAAAGGTGCAGCAGTACTCTTTGAGTAGACCTGCAGAGATTACGATAGGGCCCTTGCATACCAAACATTCTTTCCTGTTGGCTGCATCGTCTCCGACTACTTTACTTGGCAGAGATTTGTTGTGTAAAATGCGGTGTGTTATATATTGTACTCCTGAGGGTGTGTACTTAGATATCCCTGAGAACCATGCACAGGAAGTACAAGACATATTAGACACCCCTCAAAGGCTAATGTTACACTCTACCATTATAGACACATGTCCATCGCAGGTAGAGGAAATTATCTCACAAATACCAGGTTCCCTTTGGACCAAAGATGGACAGGACACTGGATTGATGGTGAATGTAGCCCCAGTAGCAGTACAAGTAAAGATGGCAGGATAGCTCCAAAAATCCCTCAGTACCCACTGAAACCAGAGGTGGAATTAGGAGTATACCCTGTCATAGAACGGCTGCTACAGCAGGGCATCCTATTCAGGACGTCCAGCACAGCCAACAGTCCCATCTTCCCTGTGAAAAGGAGTGGGGGGAGGGGTTACAGGCTAGTGCAGGATCTAAGGGGAATAAACAAGATAGTCAAGAGTCAATTCCCCGTAGTGCCTAATCCAGCGGTCATCCTCATGCAGGTTCCCTCCACCTCTAAGTACTTCACTGTCATTGACCTCTGTTCTGCTTTCTTTTCTGTCCCTCTTCACCCTGACAGCCAGTACCTTTTCGCTTTCACCTACAGGGGAGTACAGTACACCTGGACCCGTCTCCCCCAAGGTTTAATTGACAGCCCAAGTATTTTCTCCCAGGCCCTACATGACTGTTTGCAATCCTTTCAACCTGAAAATGGGTCGGTGCTGATACAATATGTTGATGACTTGTTGTTATGCTCTGACTCATTCGAGTCGTCCCTGGCAGACACTAAACAACTTCTGTTTCATCTCTCCCAGACAGGACACAAGGTTTCAAAGGATAAGTTGCAGTTGTGCCGGAATAAGGTTAAATACTTGGGACACTGCTTGATGCAAGAACTCAGACAGCTGACCACAGACAGAATACAGGCCAACCGCGACATGACTCTGCCGCAAACTCAGCAACAAATTCGCACTTTTCTAGGAATGTGTGGGTACTGTCGGAATTGAATTCCAGGTTTCTCTATTCTGGCACTACCACTGCAAGAAATGGTCTCTTTGAACAAACCAGAACGGGTCTCTCATACAGGAGAGTTCGAACTGGCATTTGAGAGACTAAAAGAGTGTTTGTCACAAGCACCAGCATTGGGGATGCCAGATTACGCGAAAACCTTTTGAGTTGTACGGTACCGAAAGTGCTGGGTGCGCGGCAGGGATCTTAACGCAGAAAAATAGTGATGCCAGCAGACCGGTAGCCTACTACAGTGCACAGTTGGACACTGTAGCACGGTCTCTCCCCACTTGCCTATGAAGTGTTGCAGCCATAGCTTTGTTGGTAAGTAAAAGCAAAGACGTAGTGTTAGGACACGACCTGACAATCCATACACCTCATGCAGTATCAGCCTTGCTAAACTCCGCCCAAATCAGACATGTCTAATCCGCTCGGTTTACAAAGTGGGAACTATCACTGATGGCCCCTGTAAACATCACCATAAAGAGGTGCAGCACACTAAATCCAGCAACTTACTTGCCGAATGTGCCTTGTCATGCACAGGGGGTGCACAAGAGGTGGAGGATGAGAATGATGGTGGAGGATTTAGTGCAGACACTGATATGCATGATTGTATGGAATACCTGAACCAGACTTTCACTGCGAGACCTGACATCAGTGACAACCTACTGGAAGGCGTAGACTTTACCTTCTACACTGACGGTAGTTGCCACAGACAGACGGACTCGGGAGATCTGTGCACCGTATACACAGTTGTAGATTATGAAGGTATCATAGAACCTGAACCCCTTGGTCCACCTCACTCAGCACAAGTCGCTGAGTTGGTAGCACTGACCAGAGCATGTGAGTTGGCAAAGGGTAAGTCAGCTAATATATACACGGACTCTAGCTACACCTTTGGAGTGGTGCATGATTTTGGGGCCTTGTGGCGCCTCAGAAATTTCATCACGGCAGCTGGCACACCTGTAGCGCATGCGTCACACATTAAGAGGCTTCTGACAGCCATACAGAACCTGACAGAGTGGCTGTTATCAAGTGTAAAGTACACACTTACAACCAAGACGCATTTTCAATTGGTAACAGCCGAGCGGACAAAGCTGCAAAATCAGCAGCAAGCACTACCACACAAATTAACACCACGCAACTGATGACATTCAACACGGTAAAAATGCAACAATTAATCGAAATGCAAAATTTGTGTTCCCTACAGGAGAAGGCCATCTGGAAGGCGAAGGGATATGGTTAGGAGTCCTCAGGACTTTGGAGAGATGGACAAGGTAAGCCAGTGGCCCCCAGGGCATATCTCCCACGCCTAGCTGAGGATGCACACGGTCTGACTCATCTGGGCAAGGAAGGTATGTGCAAATTGATAAGAGCCTACTGGAGTGCGCCAGGATTCTCTTCTCAGGCGAGCAAGAAAGCAATGACATGTCTTACTTGCTTGAGGAAGAATATTGGTAAGACAATACCAACGGAGCCATCCCATATCCCTCCTAGAGACGGACCTTTCCAGGTAATAACAATCAACTTCATACAGCTGCCAGCCTGTAGGAATTTAAAGTATGTTTTAGTATGTACTGATGTCTTTTCGAACTGAGTAGAAGCATTCCCGCTGCCACAAATACTGCCGTATTCACTGCTAAGAAATTATACAAGAATTTGAGTGTAGATATGGTATCCCTAAAATGATTGAAAGTGATAGGGGTACCCATTTTACAGGTGAAGTCTTTCAGGTCATGTGCAAACTGATGGGTATTAATAGTAAGCTACATACTCCATACCGGCCACAGGCCAGTGCGAAGGTGGAGAGATTGACTAGCACTATTAAGAACAAGCTGAGCAAAGTGATGGTTGAAACTGGACTGTTGTGGCCAGAAGCACTGCCACTAGTGTGTACAGCATCGGAACCACTCACAGGTCACCGCTTAACCTAACACCCTTTGAAATTCTTTTTGGACGACAGCCCCATGTAATGATAGACCCCCAGGATGATCTGAAGTGCAATAATGAAATGACTGTGCAATATTTGTGTCAGGAATCAGCGTTCAGCTGCGTCTCACTTACCAGCGCGCTGGTGTGCAGGCCTCCGGAGGTCATGGCCCCAGTTGCGGCTGCATGGATGCACTGACCGCGAGCGTCATCTCCCGTGTCGCTGAGTACCCCTGAGTCTGGTTCTGTGTGTATATTCCGCTGTGTGCCAGTATCCGGCCTGTATGGACGCTGCCATGACACCTGCACTCAGCTGATACAGGCATCCAATCCAGCGCTGTGTTTCCAGCCAGAGTTCAGTGACCAATCACTGCAGAGCAAGGGGTATAAGTTCCAGTCCGTGGCTCACTCACATCGCCTCGGACAACGAGTCACATACGGTGTTCCTAGTTCTCCTGGTTTCTGTGTTCCTGTTTCCAGCATTCCCCCGTGGTTATCTTCATTGTTCCAGTTACCATTTCTACAGCTCTCCTGTTACTCCAGACTCCAGCCACAGCCAGCCACAAACTCATCAGCAGTAAGAGACTCTCCTCAGGTGTTCATTTCATTACCTTACCTGTGCACTTCGTTATCAGCATATCATCTGTGCATCTCAGCAGTTATACCAACTTATTGCTTAGAGACTGTCTCCTGCTTTAGCCTAGTGTGGCTATATGGACTTGTGCTATATAGAGACTGTGTGTTTCTCAATATACCGGAGTTCTGTTTTTCAAACAGTTATCAGTTCATATCATCTTGTGTTATACAGAGACTGTGTGCTTTCAAGTACTACTGGAGTTCTGTTTATATTATCTGCATTCAGTATCAAGTTATTTTATATTTTGCTGCAAGAGACTTTCAGTTGTTTGGATTCAGTTATCAATCATTGTTTTCTGCATTGCCGGTTTTCAGTTTATTCATTATTATACCATCTGCTCTGTGCTAATAAACATCAGCGCATATGCGCAGGACTTTTATATTGCCTCCCCGCTTTGTACATCACACCAACACTGACCCACTAGTGCCCCCGCCGGGGACAGACAAAACCAGAGACCTGACAGTTTGTCCGAGGCCCATGGACCCGGAGGGCGGTCAGAGTATGGGGTCAGGGGCACTCCAAGGTTTAGTGTCACGACTGGATGGTCAAGAGGCTGCGCAGCAGCAGATTATACAATTCCTGCAAGAAATGTCTTCTCGTTTAGATACTCTGCAACAATCATTTTCAACTTCAGCTCCTCCAGTGTCATCTTCAGTTTCTTCTCCTGTTTCTAGTTCCTCAGTTTCTACCTCTCCAGTTGCTTCTGTTTCAATGTCTCGCATTCATCTTCCTACACCAAGTAAATTTGATGGTAATCCTAAAATGTGTCGTGGATTTCTAAATCAATGCGAAGTCCACTTTGAATTGCTGCCACAGAACTTTCCCACACCCAGAGCAAAAGTTGCATATATTGTTTCCCTTTTGTCTGGCTCTGCTCTGAACTGGGTCTCTCCGCTGTGGGAGCGAGCAGACGCATTGCTGAATAACTATACAGAGTTTGTTGCCGCATTCCGACGCATCTTTGACGAACCTGGGCGTATGACCTCTGTTTCTTCAGACCTCCTTCAGATCCGCCAGGAAACTCGTACTGTGGGTCAGTACGTTATCCAGTTCCAGACATTGGCATCAGAGGTGAAGTGGAACAACCAGGCATTGGTTGCCGCCTTCTGGCATGGTCTGTCCAACCGCATAAAGGATGAGTTGACTACCCGAGACTTACCAGAGCAACTGGAAGCCCTAATTTCCCTATGTGTCAAGTTGGATTTACGTTTACGCGAGCGAGCCTGTGAACGCTCCCGAGGTGATCTCCGCAAGCACCGAGTTATGCCTCCTCTACCGTCTCTACCTATTACTGCTGATGAACCCAAGCAGGTAAACAAGTTTCGTTTAACATCTGAGAAACAGTCCAGAAGATTAAGGGAAAGACTGTGTCTCTATTGTGCTGCTGCTGGTCATCTGATTGGTTCCTGCCCTGCTTGGTCAGGAAACGCCAGGTCCTAACTTGTAAAGGAGGAGTAAAGTTAGGGACCTTGAATAAAGCTCCTTCATCTCAAGACCTTATATTGCCCGTCGCTTTGGAAATTCAAGATGGACTCCAGTCTCTGTCTGCTTTAGTGGATTGTGGTGCTGCTGGGAATTTTATCACACAAGCTGCAGTGGATAGACTTCATCTCCCAGTGTTAAAGCTGTCTCGTCCAGTTTATCTCACGGCCGTGGATGGAAGCCGTATTGCTGAAGGTTCCATTACTCAGCAAACCAAGCCGGTAGTTCTGGGAGTAGGCTTCCTGCATTCCGAGCTCATCGAATTCCTGGTGTCAAAGTCGAAAAATATTGCAGTACACACATCATGTACAAACTACACACAGATGGCCTCCGTGCGCGTACTTGCTCTCCTGTGCGTGCGCATATTCGCAATTTGCGTATGGTCGCTCCCGCGGTCCTGCGCATTAGCGCATGGTATGAGTATTTATGGTAGAGTTTGTGAACGCATGGAAGGCTATCAAAATACATTACATATTTAATATAAATAGTGCACAATGTACACATAGCCTCCCTGCACCACATCAGAAAGTAACAACAGTTTGAATGGTTTCAGAACAAAGAGATTCACCTTTACAGAATAGGAGGGGACAGAACAAGGTTACAAGGTGGTGTTTGGTATCCAGCTGTAGGGTATTTTAAGGGAAACATTCCGGTGTTGGTTTGAGGAAGATCGCATGCTCCTGTGGATAGTTATGTGCAGGAGCAGAATATAGATATAAACTGTATTTACTGTACATTATGTATGCGGCGGGAATCCAGAGGAGACCACCCACAAGAGCAGTGAAAATAGACATCGCCCACCTATTCAAACAGACCTATGACCTCTCCTGTACTGTAAATGACCATCCCTGTGTCCAATGGACAAAGAGATTACAGTGTCCATTGTGTTATGTTTTGGATGAAGTGAATAAAGAGAGCCTGCATCAGGCCTGGTCAGACACAAGGCTCACAACGTTATCTATCAGATGACCGAGGACCGGACCGGGTTGCGCAAGCGAATCCACTCACGTATGTAACATTGACTGTAGCCATTTACTCTGTTATTGTTAGGGTCTCCTGCCCTGTGCTGCCACATCGTCATGGCAACCGGGAGACAAGTGCTAGCGGAGTAACCTGAGAGCAGCTGATACTCCGGTTCGGGTCTTTTGCTGTGCAGTGGTTACAGGCTCTGTGCACGGCAGGGGATCCGGTGCTGGTTTTTGTGCTCACAGTCTGTGAGGTCTGAGTGGGGCGTGGACAGCACCAGCTATATAAGGCCTCTTCTCAGGTTAAGCAGATGCTGCTGAATCTTTGTTGGTTAGTTAGTTCCTGAAAGTTAGCCAGTACTGTGTAGCTTTGTATTTGTTGTTGCTTACTGCATATAGGCCTTGGGATTTGGTACTACACTCTGCCAATCCAGACCTAGCAGTAAGACTGGAGTCAGTCATTTAACTTGCTGGGGTTCTTTTGCTACTCTGTGAACTTAGCAAGTTTGCGGCTGTATTCTCAGATGTGCCTGCCTAAATCCTGTCTCACTGTGCAAGGTGTTCAGGTGTCAGTTTAGTGGCAGTAAGCTGAACCTGTGCACTGCAAGTGAGGATTAGGATTGTGGAGACTCTCCTTGTGTCTATCATTCCATCTCTGACCAAGGAGTTTACTGCCACACCCGTTGGTAACCCTTTAGGGTTTTGCTGTTGCCCTTAGCAACAGCATTTCGGGTTCTCTACGTATTAAAACACAACATCTTGCTTTTTCCATCTGAGCATTCTTAATACTAGGGAGACACCCAGTTTCTTAGCCTCTGGGCTTCTCTGTTCACTTTGTGTTTATTTTGTTACCCTATCACCTTCTGTGTACGTAATGTCATATTCCCCAGTCTGTCTGTGAGTTCATTTGTTTTGCATCCCTATCTGTTCAGACACCAGTACATTCCTGCAGGCACTGGTGTGCATAACAGTTCAGACACCAGTACATTCCTGCAGGCACTGGTGTGCATAACATATTAAGCAGCCTAATACTCCTGTTGAAATTTTGTAGGAATATGGAGCATACCCCTCAAAATACGTTGCAACAGGTGGTCGATCAGGTGCAGGTCCTGACTCGACAATTTAATGATTTGTCCATTAAAATGCACACCTCCCAGGCCGCTGGCAGAGCTCCCGCAGCAGCAGCACCTTCAGGGGTTAAGGAGCCGAAAGTAAATCTCCCGGATCGTTTTTCTGGAGATCGCTCGCAGTTCTTTTGTTTCAAGGAGAGCTGCAAGCTATACTTCCGGCTTAGGCCTCAGTCTTCTGGGTCGGAGATTCAGCGGGTGGGCATAGTGATTTCCTTGCTACAAGGAGACCCACAGGTCTGGGCATATGGGTTGCAGCCTGACTGTCCGTCGCTTAAAAGTGTTGATGCTTTTTTTACGGCACTGGGCATGTTGTATGATGACCCTGACAAGACGGCCTCAGCCGAGGCTCAGATTTCGATCCTTAAGCAAGGGCGAAGGCCAGTTGAGGTTTACTGTACGGAGTTTCGGAGGTTGGCCCATGATACCCAGTGGAATGACCCAGCCCTGAGACACCAGTACCGAAGAGGTCTTTCTAACCAGATAAAAGACCAACTGGTACAATATCCCTTGCCTGATAGCTTGGATCAGCTCATGCAGTTATCCATCCGGGTGGATAGACGGCTGAGAGAGCGTAGGCTTGAAAGGGAGACCGAGGTTTCCTTCTTTCCCAAGGGAACCTCAGACTCTGAGGAATTTTCCGAGGAGCCTATGCAGATTGGGGCTACCCGCCTCTCCTCGCGTGAGAAGACGCGGAGGAGACAGCAGGGGTTGAGTTTGTACTGTGGGAATAAAGGTCATGTGGTAGTATCATGCCCAGAAAAGCCGGAAAACTTCAGGGCCTGAGGGTGATGGGAAATATCCTGTCAGGCCAGAAGTCAGAATTTCCCAAGAAGACTTTTATCATTCCGGTGACCTTGAAGATCCTCGGTCAAACTGTCAAGACTGAGGCCTTTGTGGACAGTGGGGCCGACAGGGTTTTTATGGACCGCCAATTCGCCCTGAAACACTCTGTTCCCTTAGTACCCTTGGCATCGGAAATTGAGATTTGTGGGTTAAACGGGGAACCATTATCCCAAGGTAAAATTACCTCTTGCACTAGCCAGATTTCTTTGTTTATTGGAGCCACACACTCTGAAAAATTGTCCTTTTATGTGACTGTCTGTACTTTTGCCCCATTGGTGTTGGGGTTACCCTGGTTAAGGGCCCACAATCCTCAATTTGACTGGGTCTCTGGGGAGATTCTTAGTTGGGGTACTGATTGTTTCAGGAGTTGCTTGAGCCTTCCAGTCAGGCTCTCGCAGCTAAGTTTGCCAGGATTGCCAGGGTGTTATGCAGATTTTGCGGACGTGTTCTCCAAAAAAGTTGCAGAGGTACTACCTCCCCATCGCCCCTATGACTGTGCCATTGATTTGTTGCCAAATGCTAAGCTTCCCAAGAGCAGGTTGTACTCCCTGTCACGTCCTGAGACTCAGGCTATGGCAGAGTACATTCAGGAGAACTTGGCTAAGGGATTTATCAGACCTTCACAGTCTCCAGTTGGGTCGGGGTTCTTCTTCGTGGGTAAAAAGGACGGTTCATTGCGACCCTGCATCGACTTCAGGGAATTGAACCGTATCACGATTAAAAACTCATACCCACTGCCTCTCATTTCGGTCTTGTTTGACCAGCTTCGTACTGCCACCATTTTTTCTAAGATTGACCTACGCGGGGCGTACAATCTAATCCGAATAAGAGAGGGGGATGAATGGAAGACTGCCTTTAATACCCACTCAGGGCATTATGAATATTTGGTGATGCCTTTTGGGCTCTGTAATGTCCCGGCAGTCTTCCAGGATTTCATGAACGATGTACTCAGGGAATATTTGGATAGATTCTTAGTTGTATACTTAGATGACATCCTAATCTTCTCCCATTCCCTGGAGGAACATCGGAAGCATGTACGCTTAGTCCTCCAGAAACTCAGAGACCACCGGCTTGGGGCAAAGCTGGAGAAGTGCGAATTTGAAGTTCAGCAAATCGCATTTCTAGGATATATTATCTCCCCAGAAGGTTTCCAAATGGAGGGTTCCAAGGTACAGGCAGTCCTGGATTGGGTGCAGCCCACTAGTTTGAAGGCGCTTCAGCGTTTCCTGGGCTCTGCAAATTTTTATAGACGATTTATCGCTGGATTTTCGTCTATAGTGGCGCCCTTGGTGGCACTCACTAAGAAAGGGGCGGATGTTGCTCACTGGTCTTGTGAGGCTAAAGCGGCTTTTGCCCGTCTCAAAAGGGCATTTGTATCGGCCAAGGTACTGCGACACCCAGATCCAGAGCGTCCTTTTGTGGTGGAGGTGGATGCCTCTGAGATGGGTATTGGGGCAGTGCTCTCTCAGATGGGAGTGTCTGATAATCGCCTTCATCCCTGTGCTTACTTTTCCCGTAAATTTTCGCCTGCCGAGATGAATTATGACGTGGGTTACCGGGAATTGTTGGCTATTAAGGATGCACTCGAGGAGTGGAGACACTGGCTTGAGGGGGCTAAGTTTGTGGTCTCAATTCTCACCGACCATAAGAATCTGGCATATTTAGAGTCAGCGAAGCGTCTCAATGCCAGGCAGGCACGATGGGCTTTGTTTTTTGCTCGCTTTAATTTTTTGATAACATATCGCCCTGGGTCAAAAAACATCAAGGCTGATGCGCTCTCGTGGAGTTTTGCTCCAATCCAGGAGACCACCGAGGAGCCGTTGCCCATTGTATCCCCATCATGTATTAAAGTGGGCATTACCCAGGACCTCTTATCATTAGTCCTTAGAGCACAGGAGCAGGCTCCTCCAGACCTTCCGGTAGGTCTTTTGTTTGTGCCTCCTAGGTTAAGACAGCGAGTGTTCCTGGAATTCCATGCCAAGAAGTCGGCAGGTCACCCGGGTATTGCCAGAACTCGGGAGTTGCTATCTAGGGCGGTGTGGTGGCCCTCGGTGGCTAAGGATGTGGATCAGTGGGTTCGGGCATGTGATATCTGTGCCCGAAATAAGACTCCTAGAGGGGTTCCTGTTGGCCCATTACATCCACTCTCTATCCCATCTAAGCCATGGACCCACATTTCAATGGATTTTGTGGTGGACTTGCCCAAATCCTCGGGGATGACAGCCATCTGGGTTGTCGTTGACAGGTTTTCGAAGATGGCGCACTTCGTTCCACTGGTTGGGCTGCCATCGGCCAGACGCCTGTCTGAATTATTTATGCTGCATGTTGTGCGTCTCCACGGGTTGCCACTTGATGTGGTCTCTGACCGCGGATCCCAGTTTGTGGCCAAATTCTGGAGGGCATTTTGTTCCGATCTCCAGATTTCTGTCAGCTTGTCGTCAGGCTACCATCCGCAGTCTAATGGGCAGACTGAAAGGGTGAACCAGTCCTTGGAGCAGTTCCTCAGGTGTTATGTCTCCAAGTGTCAGACTGACTGGGTTGCTCATCTGTCCATGGCGGAGTTTGCCTATAACAACGCGGCTCACTCTGCTACAGGGATCTCTCCCTTCCTTTGTGTGTATGGGCATCATCCTAAGGCCAATTCTTTTGACCCCCTGGACTCCACGCCTGGTGGTTCCTCTGTGGTTTCGGTCCTTAGAGGTATTTGGAGGAAAGTGAAGAAAGCCCTTGTGTCTGTGTCATTAGTGACCAAAAGGGTTTTTGATAAGCGGAAAAGACCCTGCAGCTTCAAATTAGGAGACTTCGTCTGGTTGTCTACCAAGAATTTGAAGTTGAGACAGCCATCTCATAAGTTAGGCCCCCGGTTCATCGGCCCTTATAAGATCACCAGGGTTATCAATCCGGTGGCATTTCAGTTAGATCTGCCCCGTTCTTTGGGTATCAATAAAACATTTCATTGTTCCCTTTTAAAACGGGCGATTAGTAATCCTTCTTCCAGTGGAAGACCTTCCCCTCTTCTGATACGTGGCCAGAGGGAGTTTGTTGTTGAAAGGATTCTTGACTCCAAGATGGTTCGGGGTCGGCTGTCATTTTTGGTGCACTGGAAGGGGTATGGCCCGGAGGAGCGGTCGTGGGTGCGCAGTTGTGATCTTCATGCCCCCAGACTGATACGCTCTTTCTTCTCGCAGTTCCCCGATAAACCCGGTGGTAGGGGTTCTTTGACCCCTCGTCAGAGGGGGGGTACTGTTAGGGTCTCCTGCCCTGTGCTGCCACGTCGTCATGGCAACCGGGAGACAGGTGCTAGCGGAGTAACCTGAGAGCAGCTGATACTCCGGTTCGGGTCTTTTGCTGTGCAGTGGTTACAGGCTCTGTGCACGGCAGGGGATCCGGTGCTGGTTTTTGTGCTCACAGTCTGTGAGGTCTGAGTGGGGCGTGGACAGCACCTGCTATATAAGGCCTCTTCTCAGGTTAAGCAGATGCTGCTGAATCTTTGTTGGTTAGTTAGTTCCTGAAAGTTAGCCAGTACTGTGTAGCTTTGTATTTGTTGTTGCTTACTGCATATAGGCCTTGGGATTTGGTACTACACTCTGCCAATCCAGACCTAGCAGTAAGACTGGAGTCAGTCGTTTAACTTGCTGGGGTTCTTTTGCTACTCTGTGAACTTAGCAAGTTTGTGGCTGTATTCTCAGATTTGCCTGCCTAAATCCTGTCTCACTGTGCAAGGTGTTCAGGTGTCAGTTTAGTGGCAGTAAGCTGAACCTGTGCACTGCAAGTGAGGATTAGGATTGTGGAGACTCTCCTTGTGTCTATCATTCCATCTCTGACCAAGGAGTTTACTGCCACACCCGTTGGTAACCCTTTAGGGTTTTGCTGTTGCCCTTAGCAACAGCATTTCGGGTTCTCTACGTATTAAAACACAACATCTTGCTTTTTCCATCTGAGCATTCTTAATACTAGGGAGACACCCAGTTTCTTAGCCTCTGGGCTTCTCTGTTCACTTTGTGTTTATTTTGTTACCCTATCACCTTCTGTGTACGTAATGTCATATTCCCCAGTCTGTCTGTGAGTTCATTTGTTTTGCATCCCTATCTGTTCAGACACCAGTACATTCCTGCAGGCACTGGTGTGCATAACAGTTCAGACACCAGTACATTCCTGCAGGCACTGGTGTGCATAACAGTTATATTATATTGTATTGTATTATTTGTATTGTATCCCCCTTTCAGCAATAATACCCTGTGGTGTCGGAACCCAGTGGTTTAACTACAGACTGGTGTCGTGTATTTCTTTCCCTGCTAAGGTTTAAAGTGTAATAGCATCACACTGCATTGCTGCATAAGGTTTAAAGTGTAATAGCATCACACTGCATTGCTGCATAAGGTTTAAAGTATATTCATTGGGTGTGTACGCGCTGTGTGTACTTTGTACCGTCAGCGCGGCGTTTGTGCGCAAAGTCCATACACGATACGGGACTCTGTACGCTAACAGCGTAAAAAGTACGTAAAGTGTGTTTAAGGTATAGCTTTCATTCCTGTATATAAATCAGCATTGTCACTGGTCATACCAAAAGCTACCTATGAGATTGTACTGGGTATGGCTTGGCTCCAATTGCACAATCCACAATTTGACTGATCTACATTACAGTTAACGTCATGGAGTTCCTCCTGTCTTCATTCATGTCTAGCTCAAGTATTTCCAATAAAATCTGCAAGTTTAAAACCTCAGTCTGGCCTTCCAGAGGCCTATCAGGAATTCACTGACGTCTTCAGTGAGAAAGCTGCTGATGTCTTGCCTCCCCATCGAGAATGGGATTGCCCCATCGATTTGGTTCCAGGGAGCAAGCCACCTAGAGGGCGTACATACCCTCTTTCAGTTCCAGAGACCCAAGCAATGAGTGAATATATAAAGGAGAATTTACAGAAGGGGTTTACCTGTCCATCCTCTTCCCCGGCCGGTGCGGGATTCTTCTTCGTTAAGAAGAAGGATGGAGGACTACGCCCCTGTATCGATTATCGGGGTTTAAATGACATCACGATTAAAAATAGCTACCCATTACCTCTTATTACAGAGTTGTTCGACAGAGTCAGAGGTGCCTCCATCTTCACGAAACTGAATCTTCGCGGGGCTTATAATCTCATCAGGATTCGAAGTGGTGATGAGTGGAAAACCGCCTACAATACTCGTGATGGCCATTACGAATATCTAGTGATGCCCTTCAGTTTGAGTAATGCCCCGGCTGTGTTTCAAAACTTTGTCAACGAAGTGTTCAGAGATCTCCTGTATAAGTGTGTGGTAGTTTACCTCGATGACATCTTGATATTTTCCCGTGATTTAGTTTCTCATCGCCAACAGGTAAAAGAGGTTCTTCGACGTCTTTGACAGAATCATCTGAATGGCAAATTGTCTAAATGCACGTTTGAAGCTTCTTCAATATCTTTTGTGGGATACATAATTTCCGGAACAGACCTTCAAATGGACCCAGCTAAATTAGAAGCTATAGAGAACTGGTCTCTTCCAACAACACTCAAGTCAGTTCAATGTTTTATTGGCTTCGCTAATTACTACAGAAAGTTTATTAAGGGCTTTTCCACATTAATAGCTCCAATTACCTGCCTTACTCGGAAAGGGGGAAATCCTTCCCAATGGTCTGACGAACCACTGTCTGCTTTTCATAAAATTAAACAGGCTTTTATTTCAGCTCCTGTGTTACATCAGCCAGATGTCAACAAGGCATTCATTTTGGAAGTAGACGCCTCGACGGTTGGTGTGGGTGCAGTCCTGTCCCAGGTGGGTGTCGATGGTAAGACTCACCCTTGTGAGTTTTTCTCTCGTAGATTCTTGCCCACTGAAATGAATTATACCATCGGTGACCAGGAGCTGTTGGCAATCAAATTGGTCCTTGAAGAATGGAGGTATCTGCTGGAGGGTGCGAGATTCCCTATTACCATCTACATCGATCACAAGAACCTCCTCTACTTGAAGGCAGCGCAGTGTCTGAATCCTCGGCAAGCAAGGTGGGCCCTATTCTTCTCTCATTTTGACTTTAAGTTAATGTTTAGACCTGGCTCACAAAATGTTATGGCAGATGCATTGTCTCGCTCTATGAGCTCAAGTGAGGAATCATCAGAACAAACTGCTCGACCAGTACTAAATCCTGTGGTATTTGCAGCTACGGGGGTGTCTCAAGTTCCACCTCCAGGCAAGATGTTTGTTTCTCCTGAGCTTCGTCCAAACCTTCTGTCCTGGGCTCATACGTCCAAATTTACTGGTCACCCTGGAGTCCTAAAGACCTTCAAGTTCCTATCTCAAACTTATTGGTGGCCTCATATGAAAGTAGATATCCAAGAATTTATAGCTTCATGTCCCAAATGTGCTCAGCATAAAGTTCTTTGTCAGGCTCCCACGGGCCAATGTTATGCACACCAGTGCCTGCAGGAAAGTACTGGTGTCAGAACTGTTATGCACTCCAGTGTCTGCAGGAATGTACTGGTGTTTGAACTGTTATGCAAAACAGATGGACTCACAGACAAACTGGGGGATATGACATAACGTACACAGAAGGTGATAGGGTAACAAAATACACACAAAGTGAACAGAGAAGCCCAGTGGCTAAGGAACTGGGTATCTCCCTTGTATTAGAACTGCTCAGATGGAAAAGCAAGATGTTGTGTTTTAATACGTAGAGAACCCGAAATGCTGTTGCTAAGGGCAACAGCAAAACCCTAAAGGGTTACCAACGGGTGTGGCAGTAAACTCCTTGGTCAGAGATGGAATGATAGACACAAGGAGAATCTCCACAATCCTAATTCTCACTTGCAGTGCACAGGTTTTAGCTTACTGCCACTAAACTGACCCCTGACACCTAGCACAGTGAGACAGGATTAGACAGGCAAGTCTTAGAATACAGCCGCAAACTTGCTAAGTTCACAGAGTAGTAACAGAACCCCAGCAAGCTAAACGACTGACTCCAGTCTTACTGCTAGGTCTGGATTGGCAGAGTGTAATACCAAATCCCCAGGCCTATTTGCAGTAAGCAACAAACAAATACAAAGCTACACAGTACTGGCTAACTTTCATGAACTGACTAACCAACAAAGATTCAGCAGCATCTGCTTACCCTGAAAAGGGGCCTTATAAAGCAGGTGCTGTCCACGCCCCACTCAGACCTCACAGGCTGTGAGCACAAAAACCAGCACCGGATCCCCTGCCGTGCACAGAGCCTATAACCACTGCACAGCAAAAGACCCGAACCGGAGTATCAGCTGCGCTCAGGTTACTCCACTAGCACTTGTCTCCCGGTTGCCATGACGACGTGGCAGCACAGGGCAGGAGACCCTAACAGTACCCCCCCTCTGACGAGGGGTCAAAGAACCCCTACCACCGGGTTTATCGGGGAACTGCGAGAAGAAAGAGCGTATCAGTCTGGGGGCATGAAGATCACAACTGCGCACCCACGACCGCTCCTCCGGGCCATACCCCTTCCAGTGCACCAAAAATGACAGCCGACCCCGAACCACCTTGGAGTCAAGAATCCTTTCAACAACAAACTCCCTCTGGCCACGTATCAGAAGAGGGGAAGGTCTTCCACTGGAAGAAGGATTACTAATCGCCCGTTTTAAAAGGGAACAATGAAATGTTTTATTGATACCCAAAGAACGGGGCAGATCTAACTGAAATGCCACCGGATTGATAACCCTGGTGATCTTATAAGGGCCGATGAACCGGGGCCCTAACTTATGAGATGGCTGTCTCAACTTCAAATTCTTGGTAGACAACCAGACGAAGTCTCCTAATTTGAAGCTGCAGGGTCTTTTCCGCTTATCAAAAATCCTTTTGGTCACTAATGACACAGACACAAGGGCTTTCTTCACTTTCCGCCAAATACCTCTAAGGACCGAAACCACAGAGGAACCACCAGGCGTGGAGTCCAGGGGGTCAAAAGAATTGGCCTTAGGATGATGCCCATACACACAAAGGAAGGGAGAGATCCCTGTAGCAGAGTGAGCCGCGTTGTTATAGGCAAACTCCGCCATGGACAGATGAGCAACCCAGTCAGTCTGACACTTGGAGACATAACACCTGAGGAACTGCTCCAAGGACTGGTTCACCCTTTCAGTCTGCCCATTAGACTGCGGATGGTAGCCTGACGACAAGCTGACAGAAATCTGGAGATCGGAACAAAATGCCCTCCAGAATTTGGCCACAAACTGGGATCCGCGGTCAGAGACCACATCAAGTGGCAACCCGTGGAGACGCACAACATGCAGCATAAATAATTCAGACAGGCGTCTGGCTGATGGCAGCCCAACCAGTGGAACGAAGTGCGCCATCTTCGAAAACCTGTCAACGACAACCCAGATGGCTGTCATCCCCGAGGATTTGGGCAAGTCCACCACAAAATCCATTGAAATGTGGGTCCATGGCTTAGATGGGATAGAGAGTGGATGTAATGGGCCAACAGGAACCCCTCTAGGAGTCTTATTTCGGGCACAGATGTCACATGCCCGAACCCACTGATCCACATCCTTAGCCACCGAGGGCCACCACACCGCCCTAGATAGCAACTCCCGAGTTCTGGCAATACCCGGGTGACCTGCCGACTTCTTGGCATGGAATTCCAGGAACACTCGCTGTCTTAACCTAGGAGGCACAAACAAAAGACCTACCGGAAGGTCTGGAGGAGCCTGCTCCTGTGCTCTAAGGACTAATGATAAGAGGTCCTGGGTAATGCCCACTTTAATACATGATGGGGAAACAATGGGCAACGGCTCCTCGGTGGTCTCCTGGATTGGAGCAAAACTCAGCGAGAGCGCATCAGCCTTGATGTTTTTTGACCCAGGGCGATATGTTATCAAAAAATTAAAGCGAGCAAAAAACAAAGCCCATCGTGCCTGCCTGGCATTGAGACGCTTCGCTGACTCTAAATATGCCAGATTCTTATGGTCAGTGAGAATTGAGACCACAAACTTAGCCCCCTCAAGCCAGTGTCTCCACTCCTCGAGTGCATCCTTAATAGCCAACAATTCCCGGTTACCCACGTCATAATTCATTTCGGCAGGCGAAAATTTACGGGAAAAGTAAGCACAGGGATGAAGGCGATTATCAGACACTCCCATCTGAGAAAGCACTGCCCCAATACCCATCTCAGAGGCATCCACCTCCACCACAAAAGGACGCTCTGGATCTGGGTGTCGCAGCACCTTGGCCGAAACAAATGCCCTTTTGAGACGGGCAAAAGCCGCTTTAGCCTCACAAGACCAGTGAGCAACATCCGCCCCTTTCTTAGTGAGTGCCACCAAGGGCGCCACTATAGACGAAAATCCAGCGATAAATCGTCTATAAAAATTCGCAAAGCCCAGGAAATGCTGAAGCGCCTTCAAACTAGTGGGCTGCACCCAATCCAGGACTGCCTGTACCTTGGAACCCTCCATTTGGAAACCTTCTGGGGAGATAATATATCCTAGAAATGCGATTTGCTGAACTTCAAATTCGCACTTCTCCAGCTTCGCCCCAAGCCGGTGGTCTCTGAGTTTCTGGAGGACTAAGCGTACATGCTTCTGATGTTCCTCCAGGGAATGGGAGAAGATTAGGATGTCATCTAAGTATACAACTAAGAATCTATCCAAATATTCCCTGAGCACATCATTCATGAAATCCTGGAAGACTGCCGGGGCATTACAGAGCCCAAAAGGCATCACCAAATATTCATAATGCCCTGAGTGGGTATTAAAGGCAGTCTTCCATTCATCCCCCTCTCTTATTCGGATTAGATTGTACGCACCGCGTAGGTCAATCTTAGAAAAAATGGTGGCAGTACGAAGCTGGTCAAACAAGACCGAAATGAGAGGCAGTGGGTATGAGTTTTTAATCGTGATACGGTTCAATTCCCTGAAGTCGATGCAGGGTCGCAACGAACCGTCCTTTTTACCCACGAAGAAGAACCCCGACCCAACTGGAGACTGTGAAGGTCTGATAAATCCCTTAGCCAAGTTCTCCTGAATGTACTCTGCCATAGCCTGAGTCTCAGGACGTGACAGGGAGTACAACCTGCTCTTGGGAAGCTTAGCATTTGGCAACAAATCAATGGCACAGTCATAGGGGCGATGGGGAGGTAGTACCTCTGCAACTTTTTTGGAGAACACGTCCGCAAAATCTGCATAACACCCTGGCAATCCTGGCAAACTTAGCTGCGAGAGCCTGACTGGAAGGCTCAAGCAACTCCTGAAACAATCAGTACCCCAACTAAGAATCTCCCCAGAGACCCAGTCAAATTGAGGATTGTGGGCCCTTAACCAGGGTAACCCCAACACCAATGGGGCAAAAGTACAGACAGTCACATAAAAGGACAATTTTTCAGAGTGTGTGGCTCCAATAAACAAAGAAATCTGGCTAGTGCAAGAGGTAATTTTACCTTGGGATAATGGTTCCCCGTTTAACCCACAAATCTCAATTTCCGATGCCAAGGGTACTAAGGGAACAGAGTGTTTCAGGGCGAATTGGCGGTCCATAAAAACCCCGTCGGCCCCACTGTCCACAAAGGCCTCAGTCTTGACAGTTTGACTGAGGATCTTCAAGGTCACCGGAATGATAAAAGTCTTCTTGGGAAATTCTGACTTCTGGCCTGACAGGATATTTCCCATCACCCTCAGGCCCTGAAGTTTTCCGGCTTTTCTGGGCATGATACTACCACATGACCTTTATTCCCACAGTACAAACACAACCCCTGCTGTCTCCTCCGCGTCTTCTCACGCGAGGAGAGGCGGGTAGCCCCAATCTGCATAGGCTCCTCAGAAAATTCCTCAGAGTCTGAGGTTCCCTTGGGAAGGAAGGAAATCTCAGTCTCCCTTTCAAGCCTACGCTCTCTCAGCCGTCTATCCACCCGGATGGATAACTGCATGAGCTGATCCAAGCTATCAGGCAAGGGATATTGTACCAGTTGGTCCTTTATCTGGTTAGAAAGACCTCTTCGGTACTGGTGTCTCAGGGCTGGGTCATTCCACTGGGTATCATGGGCCAACCTCCGAAACTCCGTACAGTAAACCTCAACTGGCCTTCGCCCTTGCTTAAGGATCGAAATCTGAGCCTCGGCTGAGGCCGTCTTGTCAGGGTCATCATACAACATGCCCAGTGCCGTAAAAAAAGCATCAACACTTTTAAGCGACGGACAGTCAGGCTGCAACCCATATGCCCAGACCTGTGGGTCTCCTTGTAGCAAGGAAATCACTATGCCCACCCGCTGAATCTCCGACCCAGAAGACTGAGGCCTAAGCCGGAAGTATAGCTTGCAGCTCTCCTTGAAACAAAAGAACTGCGAGCGATCTCCAGAAAAACGATCCGGGAGATTTACTTTCGGCTCCTTAACCCCTGCAGGTGCTGCTGCTGCGGGAGCTCCGCCAGCAGCCTGGGAGGTGTGCATTTTAATGGACAAATCATTAAATTGTCGAGTCAGGACCTGCACCTGATCGACCACCTGTTGCAACGTATTTTGAGGGGTATGCTCCATATTCCCACAAAATTTCAACAGGAGTATTAGGCTGCGCTCAGGTTACTCCACTAGCACTTGTCTCCCGGTTGCCATGACGACGTGGCAGCACAGGGCAGGAGACCCTAACAGCCAATTGCTACCAAATTCCATTCCCAGACGTCCCTGGTCTCATTTATCGATGGATTTTATTTCAGATCTTCCTCCCTCCAAAGGGTATGATACCATCTGGGTAGTGGTCGATAGGTTTTAAGAAAATGGCACATTTCATTCCACTCATGGGGTTGCCCTCTGCTCCAAAGCTGGCACAGTTATTTCTTCATGAAATCTTTAGGTTACATGGACTTCCAACAGAAATAATATCTGATCGAGGTGTACAGTTTGTGGCAAAGTTTTGGAGGGCTCTGTGTTCTGCGCTGCAAGTTAAACTTAAATTCGCTACGGCCTATCACCCTCAAACAAATGGGCAGACAGAGAGGGTAAATCAAGAACTTGAGACCTATTTGAGACTGTATATTTCCTTTTCACAGGATGACTGGGTAGATTTATTGCCTTGGGCGGAGTTTGCTCATAATTTCCATTATCATACTTCTACAGATACTACTCCTTTTTTCGCAGTTTATGGTCATCATCCTAGAGTGCCGGATTTCCAAGATTTACCCGTCATAGATGTGCCTGCGGCTGCTTCTGCTCTTCAACGGATTTCTCAGATTTGGAAGAAGATTCATTTATCTCTTAAAAAAGTTTCCCAATGGTATAAAATGTTTGCTGACCGGAAGAGACGAGCAGTCCCTAGTTTAAAGCCGGGCGAGAAAGTCAGGTTATCTACTCGAAATCTCCGTCTCAGAGTTCCTTCCATGAAATTTGCTCCATGGTTTATTGGGCCATTTCCAGTAGAAAGTGTTATTAATCCAGTGGCTTATAAGTTAAAACTGCCTTCTTATTTGAAAGTTCCCAACTCATTCCATATTTCTCTCCTCAGACCATTAATTCTCAATCGTTTCCAAAAGAACTCTTCCAGCAGCTCCAAAGGTACAAACTCATCGGGGTGTGGAATACGAGGTGGAAAAGATATTGGACTCTCGACATCGCTATGGTCATTTGCAATACCTGATTGACTGGTCTGGATATGGTCCTGAAGAGAGGAGTTGGGCCAACGCCACGGATATGCACGCTCCACGGTTGTTACAAGCCTTCCACAGACTCTTCCCTGCCAAGCCTCGTGGGTGTTCGGTGCCAACCCATAAAGGAGGGGGTACTGTCAGGAATCGGCGTTCTGCTGCATCTCACTTACTAGCGCGCTGGTGTGCAGGCCTCCGGAGGTCATGGCCCCAGTTGCGGCTGCATGGATGCACTGACCGCAAGCGTCATCTCCCGTGTCGCTGAGTACCCCTGAGTCTGGTCCTGTGTGTATTCCCCTGTGTGCCGGCATCCGGCCTGTATGGACGCTGCCATGACACCTGCACTCAGCTGATCCAAGCATCCAATCCAGCGCTGTGTTTCCAGCCAGAGTTCAGTGACCAATCACTGCAGAGCAAGGGGTATAAGTTCCAGTCCGTGGCTCACTCACATCGCCTCGGACAACGAGTCACATACGGTGTGCCTAGTTCTCCTGGTTTCTGTGTTCCTGTTTCCAGCATTCCCCCGTGGTTATCTTCATTGTTCCAGTTACCATTTCTACAGCTCTCCTGTTACTCCGGACTCCAGCCACAGCCAGCCACAAACTCATCAGCAGTAAGAGACTCTCCTCAGGTGTTCATTTCATTACCTTACCTGTGCACTTCGTTATCAGCATATCATCTGTGCATCTCAGCAGTTATACCAACTTATTGCTTAGAGACTGTCTCCTGCTTTAGCCTATAGTGGCTATATGGACTTGTGCTATATAGAGACTGTGTGTTTCTCAATATACCGAAGTTCTGCTTTTCAACAGTTATCAGTTCACCTCATCTTGTGTTATACAGAGACTGTGTGCTTTCAAGTACTACTGGAGTTCTGTTTATATTATCTGCATTCAGTATCAAGTTATTTTATATTTTGCTGCAAGAGACTTTCAGTTGTTTGGATTCAGTTATCAATCATCGTTTTCTGCATTGCCGGTTTTCAGTTTATTCATTATTATACCATCTGCTCTGTGCTAATAAACATCAGCGCATATGCGCAGGACATTTATATTGCCTCCCCGCTTTGTACATCGCACCAACACTGACCCACTAGTGCCCCCGCCGGGGACAGACAAAACCAGAGACCTGACAATTTGGTTAGGAAAAGCCAGCAACTGAGAAACCAGCAAAGGAATCTGAAAATGGCGATTCCTGACCTACCAAGCAGTAATTGTCATGAAATTGAACCTGGGGACTATGTGATGATACAAAATTTTCTACGCTCAGGTTGCCTCATAGACAGGTGGGAAGGCAGTGGCGGAACTAGCGAGCGGTGGGCCCAGGTGCGACAAAATGCTTTGGGCCCCCCCCCCCATCCCATCCAAGTCCACCGCTTCACCCCTGGAGAGGATCTGGTGAGGGGGACCTGCTCAGGGCCAGAGAAATGGATACCTAGCAACAGTGCCGTAACTAGACATTTTAGCACCGTGTGCAAGAAACCGCATCGGAGCCCCACCCCTGCATGCAAAACAGGGGCAGTGCGCGGCGTAGGCGCGCGCAAAAATACATAGGGGTGTGGCTTCATGGGGAAGGGGTATGGCCACAAAATAATACCAATTCATGTAACGGTGCACAGTAGTCTCCATTATTCAAATTACGCCGCACAGTAGCACCAATACACCAGGTAGAGACCCTTTTACACATTACGGCAGACAGATTCCCCTTTTTACAAATTACGGCAGACAGCATCCCCCTTTTTACACATTACGGCAGACAGCATCCCCCTTTTTACACATTACGGCAGACAGCATCCCCCTTTTTACACATTACGGCAGACAGCATCCCCCTTTTTACACATTACGGCAGACAGCATCCCCCTTTTTACACATAACGGCAGACAGCGTCCCCTTTTTACACATAACGGCAGACAGCGTGCCCTTGTTACACATAACGGCAGACAGCGTGCCTTTTTACACATCACAGCAGACAGCGTCACCCTTTTTACACATAACGGCAGACAGCATCCCCCTTTTTACACATAACGGCAGACAGCGTGCCCTTGTTACACATAACGGCAGACAGCGTGCCCTTGTTACACATAACGGCAGACAGCGTGCCTTTTTACACATAATGGCAGACAGCGTGCCCTTGTTACACATAACGGCAGACAGCGTGCCCTTGTTACACATTACGGCAGACAGCCCCCCACCCCAGCCACAACACGCGCCCCCTGCAAATAATCGATCATATATTGAGGTGTCATGAAATAACCAATGTTTCAGGGCCCATGTGACAAGCTCTAGGACAAATAGGCAGATTTGAGCATAATGAACATCTGTGCACATGTTCTGGGTGTATAACTGAACTATACCATAATGCACAGACCTATTTTACCCGACCCCCCCCAACACACACACAAAAGTTAGCAACCACAGTGTACACTGCTGCTTTGATGGATTAATTCACCTGCTTTTATGGCTCTTATTGGCAGGGCTAGGAAGCCCGTTGAATCTTCTCTCCAGCACTAGGGATCCTGTCTGTAATGATGACATCCCCTCCCCACAGGGCCGCGAATCGCGGGTAAAATGCAACGAGTGGGCGGAGCCTAATGCCGCGAGTGGGCGGAGCTACGATCGTGACCCGCGATCAGAAAAAAATCTTTTAAGTTAATCAGGGGGGTTTCTGGGTAGCGTGTGCCAGTGAGAGGGACAGCAGCGCCTGAACCTATAACACAGCGCTGCTGCGGCTCCCTCCTCCACCTCCTTCCCCCCGTGTCCGCTGCCTGCTCTCCTCTCCTGTCCGGGCGGCTGTGTGCTGCGGGCAGCGGTTGCCCGCAGCACACAGCGGCATGTAATGAGTCAGTTTGACTCATTACATGCTTTGGGCCCCTGGACAGTGGCGGGCCCCAGTGCAACGCACTGGTTGCACTGGTGGTAATTCCGCCTCTGTGGGAAGGACCTATCAAGTTTTGTTTACCAGCACGACAGCACTGAAGGTTGCAGAGAGAGAGACTTGGGTCCACTCGTCCCACTGCAAGAAGGTCGCTGACCCAGAGAAAACTCATGAGAAAGAGAAAGGTGGAGAGAACCTCATATTACTAGATAATCTGTTCCGGGAAAGCTGAGAGACAGGACTGTTGAATGGCACCTGAGCGTGGTGAACAGCAAAAATCAAGGACGTTTGTCATAAAAAAAAATTCTCCTCCAATCACCCCCCACTGCATTTTTCTTTTTTCTCCCTTCCTATTTTTCTCCTTACCGAAAAATGGATCCACATCAAGAGACTGTGTTCCGGCTTTTTCTTGTGATTCTATTTTTTATTAGGACATTTTGTTTTTGTGAGGGCTCCCAAGAAGTCGAGCAAGGATCTGTAATGGGTTCTGATGGAGAGGATGAATTCGTAAGACCCCAGGATCAGTCCATCACTTTGGTCAAAGCTGGTATCAGTAAGAGATCTGGTAGTCACGGAGCTCGGAGGCAATGTGAAGGGTTACTGTCTGATGAAAACTGCATATGTAAGTACTGCGATAACATAGTTGAAGATGGGTGCATCCAGAGATGTCAATCAAACAATAACATCAACATTGGCGAACATCCTTTGAGTGATTACCACTCATTAGTGGGTACGGTCTTAAACGAAACGGAATGCTGGGTGTGCTCTGTGAATGCCAAATTGTTTCCTTACAAATATTTAAAATGCCCGCTCTAATATATATTGTAGACGCCTGCACATATTATTACCATTTGCCATGAATGTGCGCTGTACATCGCAAAACACTGCATCCCATAAGAGAAAACAATACACCCACACGTTATCTGAGTTCCAAAGCTCATTGATGTATATATTTGTTATTAAAAGGATATGGATTCAATATGTTACAATGTACAGTATACCTATAGTTACATGGTTACAACTCACATAGTAAGCAGTTAAAACATACAGTTACAGTTACAGGCCAGCATACAATACCATTATCCTTAAGTTATATAAATTCGTCTCTCCATATCACTCTCTCTCCCTCTCTGTAAAATCATGCAGGAACTGGTGTAGAAGCAACTCCATCATCCTCTGAGACAAAACAGCAACTGACTCCTGTGTGATCAGCAATGTGTTATCTAGTTTTTGGGGGAGGGGACTTTCTCATTCATGATGAGTCACTGGTCTATTCGTGTGCTGAACAGGTTCAGCCTTGGGGACGTCCAAAGGGGCTGGCCTGAGCTTCCTGTCCACTACCTGTTTGGAATATCTATTGTTCTAATAAAAGTGATTTTACCTTTCATACATTTAATCATAACTATTTGTTGCAATGTCCTACAACTTAATAACAAGTATCAAATGAATCTACACATTAATCTAGTTGCTTTAATACCAAATATGACAGGTGTATCTGGCTTTGTTCCCATAATACACATACATAACATTACTTCATTATATATAATTTTTAAATCATCATGATGTCTGGCGCTTGATATTATTATAGTTATGTACTGTATGAAATAAGTGTCAAATCCATCTCTGTGGCATCTCCGTGTAAATGCGTGTGTTACCATATATTGCTGTGCTCGCTGTGCGTATTTGCAAGTATAGCGACTCATAATGTGTGTAGTTTGTATGTTCTTTTTATGTAATATTTTTGACTTCGACAGCTCACAAGTACATCAAGGACAGAGTAAGTCGGGATTAGTGCCATACCCTTTAACAGTAAATGAGGTACTCAAATTACATGAGGGGAGACCGGTGGACAGGAAATTCAATATATCTAGGCCCCCTAGCTTGAAGCTCCACCAGTACCACGTAGATAGGTCCCTACTGTGTTTTAACGTGTCCAATTTCCGGAAACCAGGAAATTGGGAAGGGACATGGAACAATCAGAAAATGACCTTCTCACATAGGGCTGATAAAGTACCCATCAACTCCGAACTTGTACGTAGGATAGCCACAAGTGGGAAGTACTACCGATACAGGTATACACGTGGGATCAAAACCATGTGGGTTGGAAAAGTGACACAGGGGTATTGTGCCCACATCATCCAGCCCGATACTTATACTAAACAGATGGGAGAGCTGGGGACCGGTTTCTTTGTGAGAAAAATCTGTGATATGATCTTGTTGCATTTTGTCCCCTATGTTCTTCCAGATGATGCCTATTTCATATGTGAAAGGAAAGCGTACAAATGGCTTACTCCGAGCTCTGAAGGGTTGTGTTACATAGGCCGAGTACTACCAGAGGTCATGACCATCGCACATGATAAAATGAAAGATATTCACTGCAATGCTCACACTCCTTATATTCATACACACTATGAACACATTGTCAAGAGACACCTCATAGATAGGACAGAGCCCGCAGCCTCTGATTTGATCCATGAATCCACCGGGATTCAGATTCTTCTCGCATTAGATATCACCCATACTGCCAGAGGAATTATAAATTATAGGTACATCCATGCGCTAGCAAACTTCTAGATAATATCTCTGAGATATATGATGACACCTTCAGGTATACGGGTAGGGAGCTACAGGTCTACAAGAAGGAACTGGTCCAGCACAGGATGGTCCTAAATTATGTCACGGCCGTGACAGGTGGGTATTTGGTTACTCTGGCAACTCAATATGGTGTGAAGTGCTGTACTTATATTACGAACATGAAGACCCAACAGAGATCATCGAGATGGACAAGATCTTGCAGCTGAAGTGGGAGTTCAGAAGGAAACACAACCTTACTTTGGGTGTCATTCTGAGTTGTTCGATCGTTGCCAATTTTCGCACTGGAGCGATTAAGGCAAAAATGCGCATGCGCATGGTACGCAGCGCGCATGCGCTAAGTATTTTAGCACAAAACTTAGTAGACTTACTCACGTCCGAACGAAGAATTTTCATCGTTGAAGTGATCGGAGTGTGATTGACAGGAAGTGGGTGTTTCTGGGCGGAAACTGACCATTTTCTGGGAGTGTGCGGAAAAACGCAGGCGTGCCAGGATAAAAAGTGGGAGTGGCTGGAGAAACGGGGGAGTGGCTGGCCGAACGCAGGGCGTGTTTGTGACGTCAAACCAGGAACAAAACGGGCTGAGCTGATCGCAGTGTAGGAGTAAGTCTCGAGCTACTCAGAAACGGCTAAGAATTATTTATTCGTAATTCTGCTACTCTTTCGTTCGCTATTCTGCTAAGCTAAGATTCACTCCCAGAGGGCGGCGGCCTAGCGTGTGCAATGCTGCTACAAGCAGCTAGCGAGCGAACAACTCGGAATGAGGGCCTTTAGCGGTAGTCGGTAATGAATTGACCGGATGGGCCTCATGGTTGAACCCACTCAAATGGTTCTCTGGGTTAGGAGAGTGGGCACAAAATGTGATTGCAAGCATGGGAAAGTTTCTCCTCTGTATCCTGGGTGTCGACATAATTATCGGTCTGATATTCAGATGTGTTCGAACTTTGACACAGCGAAAACATAAGACAAATTTGATGAGTCTAAGGAGCGAGGGTGTTGTAACAGCGACAGTTTTGATATATGACCCAACCATAGAAACAGTGTTGTGATAAGGAATGCAAATTAATTTCATGGCCTGTTTCTTTCACCATCTTTCTGTTTTCCCTTCTACCCAGAGATTCACGTTCCGGAAATGACATCAGTGTACCCTAATTTATGTGAATGTATCTTTATATGACTTACCCTCATCTCTGCAATCTTCAGTTAATAACACACATAGCCGGTAAACGTTATCCACACATAATGGCATACACATACATCTCCCCACATGTATCATCAGATAAATGTGCTCCCCGTTTATTATTATAAGAAGCCGAACAAGGCGAGGGCTAATGGCCCTTGCCTGGAAAGAGCTCGGTAATGTTTGTTTGCCCATGTACAGACCCTTAATACAGGATGAGAAGGATTAAATGTATACTTCACAGTACCTTTCTTTAGAACTTATACGGCACGATGATACATTCCCCTCAGACATTTACTCATACATACACGCTTTTTCCTATCCCACTAGGTTATATATTTCCCACCTACAACTCTTCCTCCTGTTACCCAAATGTTGTACATATTGTGTATGAAATATTTTCAGTGTTATTAGTTATGTGTGGCAGTTATTGTTTACTGCCAAAGGGTGGACCGTCGAAGCCGAAAATATTATACCCATATGCATCACGTACAAACACCACACAGAGTGGCCTCCGTGCGTGTGCTTGTTCTGCCGTGCATGCGCAAACCCGCACACTGCATACATTGGCTCATGAAGCCTTGCGTATTAGAGCGTGGTATGAGTAAATACGGAAGCATACGCATTCGCATGGAAAAGTCACAAAGACATATCTGATATTTTATCCACATAGTGCATAAATTACACATAGTCTACACACACCGCACCAGCAAGTTACATTTACTTCAGAAATGGAAAAATAGAGATATTCAACTTTACAGGATGTGAGGGGACAGAATTAGGTTAGGACATAGTGTTTGGTATCCAGATGTACAGTATTTCAAGGGCTACATTCTGATCACAGTTTGCAGAATATAGCATGCTCCTGCACATAGATATGCGCAGGAATACAATATTAATATCTCACTGTAATTACTGTACTCCTGATATTCAGCGGGAACCCAGTGGAGGACATCTGCAAGTACACCTGGACCAAGCATCGCCCACCTATTCAAACTGACCTATGACCCCTCACGTACTGTAAATGACCAACCCTTTGACCTATGAAAGAAGAGCTTACAGTTTCCTTTGTATTATGTTTTGGACAATTGTATAAAAGCAGGGCCTCTTGGCCGGTCCCAGTCTAATTCTCTGAAGGTCATCTTGCTAGACTGACTGAGGACCGGATCCGGGTGGCGCAGGCGAACAAACGTATGTACTCTTGGTTGTAGCTCTTCTCTTGTATTATTGTTGTATTTCTGTGTGTATCCCCTTTTAGTAAATATTTGTTGCTGCGTTGGACCACAACATAACATATACAATTGGTGTCGCATTCCATTCCTGTTAGGGGTTTAAAGTGTATTCACCCACACGTGTAGCTGCATTGTGCTCGCAGCGTGTTGGCGTGCCTACGCAACGTGCATACATTTCATAGAGGTTTATCGCACACATTTAGCGGCCGCAGCGGCCCGAACCCTTGTGTAATAAGGTGCTGCTTTTTCCTGAAAGTTAAACGAACTTAACACCGGGGGCCCCACACATTAGGGGCCCCCACACCCTGTTCTGTGACGCAGATTAGTGCTTTCTCCCCCCGGTTGTTCCCGAGCTGAACCATGTGCAACAGTTTAGTTACTCTAGGTGAAATTCATAGCAGGGTACAAATGTAAACATAACATATTTCTGCACAAATACTACTGTATATACTTGCTTATTTAACCAACTGAAAGAAATGGATTGTTGTGTAGCCGAAATATCCATCTTTTTCATTTGGATTTATTCACAGACTATACTGTATCTAGGTCATTAGATTCGAGGATTTGTTGACATTTAGTTGAATTTTTCTTCTTTTACATGAACAATATTTACTGTGCCACTGGCTGCCACTCAAGTCCCGCCACCACCCCACCCCCCATATTATATGTGCAGGACATTTAGCAAATGTTCTAAGCATTGTTAAGATGTCATATTAAAGGTTTAATTCTGGCAATACTTCCAAGTAGATGATTTTGAGAAGGCAATACTTTACTGTGAAGGTAGCCGAAAGGCCGTGGCTTGTTGCTATGTGCATTGGGAAAAGCGTTAACTGTTCCTGAGAAATGCATATACTTATTCCTTTGACCTACAGGCAGGGCCGGTGCAAGGTCTCTCTGCACTCTAGGCATAGCTTCAACCTAGCACCCCCTAACCTGCAACCCCTTCACCACCACCACCATCACCCCCACCAGCTCCTGGAAGGGAGATGCTGGTGACCACTAGGTGGGCTCAGATGAATTGCATCATTATATACACACACAGAGAAAAAGGATAGCACTCAAGCAGGGGAGTCAGAACATTTTTAGGTTGGGGGCAAGATAGATCCTAATTTTGGCGCCCCTGGGGGCGGAGTCACCAGGGAGGAGGAGGCGATACTATGGGGATGAAAAGGAGGCAGCACCACGGTGGGGAGGAGGCCACACCATGTAGATGGAGGCCGGGAGTCCCACTGACAGAGGTGCTGCGATGGGGAAAGGAGGAGCATGGGACGGCAGCATTGCGCTGGCAAGCACCATTGTGTAGGTGAGGCTGGCCCCCAGGACCTCAGGGGAGCAGACAGGGTTGGCAACAGAAAAATTGGGGCCCAGTACGCAGATATCTCTGGGCCTCCTTCTCCACCTCGACCCCATACATCCCCATCCACTGCCACTACAATTCCCCTTAGGGGAGCAGGAGAGACAGGGAAGTGAGAGAGAAACAAAGAGGGTGTCGGCGAGAGAGAGAGAGGAGCAAGAGAGAGTGTCAGGGAGAGAGTTGCAAGAGGAGCGAGAGTGTTAAGGGAGAGCAAACATACGTGCAAGCAGGGAGGTTCTGAGTACCTAAGATCCCCCCTGGCCACCGATCATGGCATGTAGGGGGACTCCTCTCAGGCTGATCTCCCGTGGTGGAGCTTGAGAGGTGAGAGCCTGGCGCATGGTAGTGGTGCAGTCTTCCATATCTTCACTCCCTGCCACAGCACTGACTTCAGAGCAGCAAGGTGAGGTGTCAATGGCAGGCAGAGCCGGCCCTAGGTATAGGCAAACTAGGCAATTGCCTAGGGCATCTGGTATGCCTAGGGGCACAAGCAGCTTCTGCTGATTAAAATGATATGCGGCATGTCTATATTCTGTGTGTAGCATTTCGTATGCAGATATAGCCACAGTCGCACACAGTATATAGGCATGCCACATATCATTTTAATCAGAAGCAGCTGATTGTGCATCCTAGCCACATAGCAATGCAAATAAGATGCATTTTCATAAAAAATAGGCGCCCGACATTAGCAGAGCTGCCAGTTGACTCACGCCAGGAACTACACTGCTCAAAAAAAATAAAGGGTACACTAAAATAACATCCTAGATCTGAATGAATTAAATATTCTTATTAAATACTATGTTCTTTACATAGTTGAATGTGCTGACAACAAAAGCACACAAAAATTATCAATGGAAATCAAATTTATTAACCCACTGAGGTCTGGATTTGGAGTCGCACTCAAAATGAAAGTGGAAAAACACACTACAGGCTGATCCAACTTTGATGTAATGTCCTTAAAACAAGTCAAAATGAGGCTCAGTAGTGTGTGTGGCCTCCACGTGCCTGTATGACCTCCCTACAATGCCTGGGCATGCTCCTGATGAGGTGGCGGATGGTCTCCTGAGGGATCTCGTCCCAGACCTGGACTAAAGCATCCGCCAACTCCTGGACAGCCTGTGGTGCAACGTGGCATTGGTGGATGGAGTGAGACATGATGTCCCAGATGTGCTCAATTGGATTCAGGTTTGGGGAACGGGCGGGCCAGTCCATAGCATCAATGCCTTCGTCGTGCAGGAACTGCTGACACACTCCAGCCACATGAGGTCTAGCACTGTCTTGCATTAGGAGGAACCCAGGGCCAACCGCACCAACATATGGTCTCACAAGGGGTCTGAGGATCTCATCTCGGTACCTAATGGCAGTCAGGCTACCTCTGGCGAGCACATGGAGGGCTGTGCGGCCCTCCAAAGAAATGCCACCCCACACCATTACTGACCCACTGCCAAACCGGTCATGCTGGAGGATGTTGCAGGCAGCAGAACATTCTCCTTGGCATCTCCAGACTCTGTCACGTCTGTCACATGTGCTCAGTGAGAACCTGCTTTCATCTGTGAAGAGCACAGGGCGCCAGTGGCGAATTTGCCAATCTTGGTGTTCTCTGGCAAATGCCAAACGTCCTGCATGGTGTTGGGCTGTAAGCACAACCCCCACCTGTGGACGTCGGGCCCTCATACCACCCTCATGGAGTCTGTTTCTGATCGTTTGAGTAGACACATGCACATTTGTGGCTTGCTGGAGGTCATTTTGCAGGGCTCTGGCAGTGCTCCTCCTGTTCCTCCTTGCACAAAGGCGGAGGTAGCGGTCCTGTTGCTGGGTTGTTGCCCTCCTACAGCCTCCTCCACGTCTCCTGATGTACTGGCCTGTCTCCTGGTAGCGCCTCCATGCTCTGGCCACTACGCTGACAGACACAGCAAACTTCTTGCCACAGCTTGCATTGATGTGCCAACCTGGATGAACTGCACTACCTGAGCCACTTGTGTGGGTTGTAGACTCCGTCTCATGCTACCACTAGAGTGAAAGCACCGCCAGCTTTCAAAAGTAACCAAAACATCAGCCAGAAAGCATAGGAGCTGAAAAGTGGTCTGTGGTCCTGCAGAACAACTCCTTTATTGGGGGAGTCTCGCTAATTGCCTATAATTCCCACCTGTTGTCTATTCCATTTGCACAACAGCATGTGAAATTGATTTTCAATCAGGGTTGCTTCCTAAGTGGACAGTTTGATTTCACATAAGTGCGATTGACTTGGAGTTACATTGTGTTGTTTAAGTGTTCCCTTTCTTTTTTTGAGCAGTGTATATGTGTCATTATGTGTATAAGGACATTAATAATGTGTAACATATGTGTAAGGGGCACTATGTGTTTCATTATGTGTAGAAGGGCACTAATAATGTGCAGCATATGTGTAAGGGACATTATGTGTGTTATAGTGTGTATAAGGGCATTAACAATGTGCGCAATATGTGTAAGGGAATTTTTTTTATAAGGGCATTAATAAAGGTTGGCATAATAAGTAAGGCGCATTATGTTTATAATGACATTAATAGTGGGTGTCATATGTGTAAGGGGCATTACTGTGTGGTATTGTGTATAAATGCATCACCAATGTGTGGCATTGTGTGTATAAGGTGCTCTACTGTGTGGCGTAACGTATAGAAACGGCACTGTGTGGTCTAATGTGACTAAAGAGCAATATGGTATGGTGTAATGTGAATAAGGAGCAATATGTTGTGGTGTAATGAGAATAAAGAGCAATATGGTGTGGTGTAATGTGAATAAGGAGCTATTTAGTATGATGTTATGTGAATGAGGGGCACTACTGTGAGGAGTAACGTATATAAGGTAAAGTGGTACTACTGTGTGATGTCATGTGAATAAGGGACACTATCGCATGATAAATTGTGAATAAAGTTGCACTACTGTTAGACATAATTTGAATTGGGGGTACTATTGTGTGGCCATGCCCCTTGCCAGCAAAAACACATACCTTTTTGGGCTGTGTGCCGAATGTGCACACTGTTCTTATTTAAATTACAGGGGGTAGGAAAACAAAAAAAGGACTGCTATGGGTGGGGTGTGATGGTGCTGGGAAAGGGGTGTAGGGTCAGAGGCAGAACTAGCGGTGGTGCTAGGGGGCACCAGCCAAAATCTTGCCTAGGGCATCATATTGGTTAGGGCCGGCTCTGATGGCAGGGGCGGGTGGGCACCGGTATTTAATAATGAATTAAGCTCTCCTTGACTAGCATGAGTGCAGGGACTGTGGCGGAGGAGGGGGGGATAGTGAGGAATGATCATGGTGCCAGTCTGTTTACTGTCTATGTGGTGGTTGTGGTGCCTGTGTGCTATCAGTCCCTGGAGAGGAGGGTGGGGGTCTTGGTGCCTGTGCTGCCGGTCCATGGAAGCCATATTATTATTATTTTTACATATATTATATTCACATTACACCACGCAGTATGAGCCAAAATTCACATTATAGCACACGGTATGAGCCGAAATTCACATTATACCACACAGTATGAGCCGAAATTTACATTATAGCACACAGTATAAGCCGAAATTTACATTATAGCACACGGTATGAGCCGAAATTTGCATTACACCACACGGTATGAGACGAAATTCACATTATAGCACATGGTATGAGCCGAAATTCGCATTACACCACACGGTATGAGACGAAATTCACATTATAGCACATGGTATGAGCCGAAATTCACATTATAGCACACGGTATGAGCCAAAATTCACATTATAGCACACGGTATTAGCCGAATTTCACATTATAGCACATGGTATGAGCCGAAAATTCACATTATAGCACACGGTATGAGCCAAAATTCACATTATAGCACACGGTATTAGCCGAATTTCACATTATAGCACACAGTATGAGCCAAAATTCACATTATAGCACACGTTATGACAGCAGGGACGTAGGTACAGGGAGAGGGGGGTGTAGTATGGTATGCCGGTGGCCGGGCTCCTGGCGGCCAGCATACCAGTGCCGGAATCCCGACCGCTGGCATACTGACAGCTGGGCGAGCGCAAATGAGCCCCTTGTGGGCACGGTGGCGCGCTACGCTATCTATTCTCCCTCCAGCGGGGTTGTGGACCCCCAAGAGGGAGAAAAGGTGTTGGGATTCCGGCACCGGTGTACTGTGCGCTGGGATCCCAACAGCCGGGAACCTACATACCCCCCGGGAGAGGGACAGGGAGAGTGACAGAGGGTCAGGGAGAGTGACAGAGGGAGCAGGACATAGGGACAGGAAGAGTGACAGAGGGACAGGGAGAGTGATAGAGGGACAGGGAGAGAGGGTTTGGGAGAGTGACAGCAGGGACAAGGGGAGAGAGAAAGGCAGCAGAGTAACATTACCTATTGAGCAGCGGCAATGCGGAGGAGGCTGTGGTCTGTGGTGCGGTGGATGAGGAGGCTGTGGTCGGCGCGTGGCGGTGGAGGCTGTGGGCGTTGGAGATGATGCGGAGGAGGAGGCTGTGGGAGTTGGCGGAAGTGCAGAGGAGACTGAGGGCGGCGGTGATGCAGCGGAGTAGGCAGAGAGCGGCAACGGTGCAGGAGAGGAGGCGGCTGTGGCCGGCGACCTTTGGTGCTTTTCCTATGACCGCCGCTACTATTTCAAAACTGCCACTGTCAGCCAATCAGGAGCGGCTGCACGGCTGATCCTGATTGGCTGCCAGTTCGAGAGAGGTCTGTGACATGCGGATGAAGCAGCTTGGATCTACTTCAGTCAGTGCTGCCCACTTTGAGCACTGTATATATATATATATATATATATATATATATATATAATATATCTGCATTTGCCAGTGGGGGAGAGGGAGAGAGAGAGGGAGAGGAAGTGGGAGCGGGCGGGAGAGACTCTTACCTGACAGACATAACCCAGTCCCAGCCACAGGTCTGTAATCAAAGGCAGGCACTTCTCTGCATTAGGCCACGCCCCCTTATCACCCGCGAATCGCGGCACTTCTCTGGGTCTGTGAACCAGCCCTGGTAAGGGAAGGGGGAGAGTGGGCGGCGGGCAGCCCCATTGAACTGGGTCGCGGAGGGTCTGCACACAGGCGCATCCTGCCACTGCTGCTCAGTCCCTGCACGGAGGTTGTGATGTGCGGCCTTTCAGCTGACCGCACATCGCTCCTCCTGTATATCGGCGGCGGGGCTTTCATATTTTAGGGGGGGGGGGGGTGAGCTGCCCCTTGCCCTCCCAGTTCTCCGACGCCTCTGCACTCAAGGAAAATGATAAAGTACTTTGAAAATAAAGTCACAAAATTCTGTGACCTTGTTCACAATATTCTTTACTTTAAAAGTCCCTGAGTGCCATCTGTTCTGTATATACTGTGTAATAGTGTATATGCGGTCTGGTGGGCATATTTAAGTGGGGTTGGGCACGGGATGCCGCCGGTCAGAATACTGACAGTGGCATACTGACCACCATAATACCAACATTTTGAATGAAATTAATTAACCTTACCCTAATTCTCTCTCCCAGCAGCCTAACCCTAACCCTCCCTGGCATACTAACAGTCAGGATGCCATCTGTCAGGATGTCGTTTGTCGGGATTCGGCATAATATATTTGTATGCTCATTATTGTGTTCCATCCCGCATCTGTAAATTCATTACTGACCCACATACAGAGACATACTTCAGTTTTTTGCTAGATGAATTCAGTGGTGCCCTCCAGTGGCCGATGCCCCTAGCCTGCTGCCTAAAGCTGCCTAATGGTAGAGTCGGCCCTGCCTACAGGTAAAGTCTAAAATGCTAAATCCATCGCTTGACTGTCCTCTGCTGAATGCTGCAGCCCAAGTCGATACTTTGCCTGCTAAATTGCAATTCTGATCCAAAGTAAGCCGTTAGGTGGATCCAGTCACCCGCAATGAGGCGCTGCAGCAGTTACACACCACCTGGAAGTGAGCAGCCCCAGATGCTGGTGAAGGAGCTTGTTGGTTTCAGTTATTTTCACCTGCCGGCTGCTGCATTGCTGCTCAATTGGCAGTAACAGTCGCAGAGTCTCTGGTGGGCGAGCAGCACCAGTGAGAGTGGTCAGTTGCTGCAAGATAATCTGTAAAACCCTCCCTCCAACAGGGTGGAAATAGAAGCTTTAATGTATGTTCTCTCCATGTTTTGTAGGTTAATCTTCTGTAACCAAAAACATGGACTCATGTTAATGTGTAGTATGTGGACTCATGTCTTGGACTATAAAGTCCAATGGGGCCAGGAGTGATGAAAATTCTTACTTTGGGTACAGCACTGAATAATACAGTGACACTATGCAAACACTTAATAATAAATAAACCCATCCTATCACATGTTATATCCCTCACACAGTCCCACAGCATTCATAAAACTCCCCGGCCTGTAAACCTCTCCATGGACAAATTGGGACTGTCTCTTCAAAACCACTTCAGCCTGATGTAGGTCCAGACGTTATTGTGGCGGCACTTTGTGCATGTGCAAGACCTGTACTGTACATATGTAGTATGGGCAGAGGCAGATTTAGACCTCATGGGGCCCTAAGCAAGACACCAATTTGGGGACCCCTTTCCTCAAACAATCCTCAGTGTGCCCCCCACCCCACCCCCTCCCAATTGTAGCAGACAGGTCCCCGCTCATTATGCCGCCCACTAGTCAGTGTATGCTTCCCAATCTACCCACCACCGATTATAGAAAGCGGATGGTAGACGTACTAGTATATTTATTATTATTTGTTACCAGTTATTTATATAGCGCACACATATTCCGCAGCACTTTACAGAGAGCATTTGTCCATTCACACCAGTCCCTTCCCCAGTGGAGCTTACAATCTATGGCCCAGATCATCAAGCCTTGGAGAGTGATAAATAGCACAGTGATAAAGTACCAACCAATCAGCTCCTGTCATTTTTCAAACACAGCCTGTAACATAGAAGTTAGGAGCTGATTGGCTGGTACTTTATCACCATGCTATTTATCGCTCTCCAAGGCTTGATAACTCTGGGCCTATGGGGGTAATTCCAAGTTGATCGCAGCAGGATTTTTGATAGCAATTGGGCAAAACCATGTGCACTGAAGGGGAGGCAGATATAACATGTGCAGAGAGAGTTAGATTTGGGTGGGTTATTTTGTTTCTGTGCAGGGTAAATACTGGCTGCTTTATTTTTACACTGCAATTTAGATTGCAGATTGAACTCACCACACCCAAATCTAACTCTCTCTGCAAATGTTGTATCTGCCCCCCTGCAGTGCACATGGTTTTGCCCAACTGCTAAAAAAAATTCTGCTGCGATCAACTTGGAATTACCCCCTATATTCCCTACCACATGTACTCATTCACACTAAGGTTAATTTGTTGGGAGCCAATTAAAATCAGTGTATTTTTGGATAGTGGGAGGAAACCGGAGTACCCAGAGGAAACCCATGCAAGTACAGGGAGAATATACAAACTCCACATAGGGGGTCATTCCGACCCGTTCGCACGCAGCGGTTTATCACTGCAGTGCGAACGGGTGCGGAATGTGCATGCGCGGCGGCCGCAGTGCGCATGCACGACGTTGCCCGTTGACAGGGGTCACCGGGTTACGTTGTGTCTAAAGAAAAAAGTGGTCGCAGGATGGATATTGACAGGAAGTGTGCGTTCCAGGGCGGATCCGGACTGTTTGGAGACGTTTTTGGGCAGTGGTGAGTAAAACGCAGGCGTGTCCAGGAGAAAGGAGGGCGGAGGAGTGACATCAAAGCCAGGCCCATCATCGCTGGATCCATCGCACAGGATAAGTATGTCCGGGGCTGGTCTAGTTTTGCTTGAAAATTTTTTTGTTTAGCAGGACTGCACAAGCGATTGCAGCCCTGCTAAGCTAAAATACACTCCCCCATAGGCGTGTACTAGTTGATCGCAGCAGCAGCAAAAAGTTGCTGGCTGCGATCAACTCGGAATGACCACCATACATAGGGCCATGGTAGGAATTGAACCCATGACCTGAGTGCTGTGAGGCAGTAATGCTAGCCATACAAGCAAATGCAGGCAACTATCACCTGGCAACTATCTAGTCACTTATAGTCTGACGGGAGTATTCAGCCAGCCCAGCACTAGGACAGTTTTGGAAATCAGAAATTCCCTCCCATTCACAAACCATGCCTTGTAAGTGATTGTCCCTTTAAAAAAACGGTTGCCTTGTGGTAAATCCTCCACTGAGCATGGGTCCTGTGTCGTTGGATGCAGTGCGGCTGTGATTGACAGTCTGGAGCTGTTTAGGAGGGCCACCGCTGATGTATCTAAAAAATAGAGGTGTGTCACCTCTGTTTTTGTGGGAGATTTCCTGGCCTCAGGGACAGAGATGCAGCAGCAGATCTGCGTGACCTCAGGGTTCACTCAGCTAGTCGATGGTGGAGCAAGTGATCCAATGCTGCGTCCTCGGATGCAGCACTGGATCACACATGCATGCAGGAACGAGGTGTTTAATTATACCAGACGCCTCCTGATGCATTACCACAGTGGTTCTCAAACTCGGTCCTCAGGACCCCACACAGTGCATGTTTTGCAGGTAGCCCAGCAGGTGCACAGGTGTATTAATTACTCACTGACACATTTTAAAAGGTCCACAGGTGGAGCTAATTATGTCACTTGTGATTCTGTGAGGAGACCTGCAAAACATGCACTGTGTGGGGTCCTGAGGACCGAGTTTGAGAACCTGTGCATTACCAAGTAAGAAACAGACATGCTCTTTCCAACTGCTTTAGACCACAGGTTCTCAAACTCGATCCTCAGGACCCCACACAGTACATGTTTTGCAGGTCTCCTCACAGAATCGCAAGTGACATAATTAACTCCACCTGTGGACCTTTTCTAATGACCAGCGGCCATCACAGATTGAGCTGAGCTGTTTCTAGGACTGCTGGGGCAAATCCTCCTCTGTAGAACCGCCTGATTGCCAGTGCTGTGCTTCTTACAGGACACTTAAGTATTCTACCTGTCTCTGATTAAACACCGCTGCAACAAAGTCGGATTAACAACAAAACATGTTGGGTGCAGCTTGCCGAAGGTGACGTGGTAACATCAGACACCGCTCCGAGTGATTTGAATCTATGATAACCATCAGTCTGAGAGTTTCTACACATTATCCTTCTCCCATTATATCTTCCATATATCCCTTGAATTTGAGAACATTCGTAAAAAGAAGACTTCTTTTGGGAAGAAAGAACTAAATTCACAGGATAAGTATTTGTTTTGGCTCTTCCACCTATTCTTCACCCTAGACACAGTAGCGCCATCTCTTCTTCACTTCACTTTTTTTCCAGTCATTAGGTAGACACCATATGGTAGACAGTCGAAAGTCAGGCATGGTCAAAAGTCAGACAGTCAAAATTCCAGAAGGGGCAAAAGTCAGTCAGGGTCATAAGTCAGACACTAAAAAATGTTTTTATTTTTTTGTGTGTGTTTTTAAACATTTTTAACCAAAATTTGGTGAAATTCATCCCCTCACGGTCTCGCTACGCTCGCCACACTTCGGGCTTCATGTCTCGCTCCACTTCGCTCACCACAACTTTACTAAAAGATAATAATTTGTGACATAGATAGTAAATGAGGCAAAAGTTGTAAAAAACACAGAAAATATAATAATATGAGCAACATATGACATCGGCATGTGCATGCGACTCAGAATCCTTATTGAGTAGCTAAGCAGCTTCATTTACTAATTCACATTCCATTTTGTTTCTTGTACTTTGAATTGTTTTCTGATTATAAACCAACTGTAAAACTGCGAATCTGTGTCTGTTTGTTCTGGCAACTTCTAAAAGAACCTTGAAGATATCAATCCCTATTTATAATAGCTAAAGCGTGTCAGATAAACCTTTCTGCAGATCCGCTGCCGCGATACGTGTGTCATTCTAAAGATATCTTATAAGCAGCAGCTCTATCAGATGTCGACAGTTGGCCTTAACTTCCATATCCTATGTGGATGCTTCTGGCATTGGAAGCAATTGGATACCTTTTTATCTCTCCCCTGCTCTTTGTAAGAATAAATTATCTTTATTTCAATTCCACAGTCAGTGGCGGCGATGGCTGATGACATTGGGAGCAATACACAGAGAGATCAGAAGGGTCTGAGTATGTAGCCCCGGAATTATATTCTCCCAGCTTAGTGTAAAACAAGACTTTAAAATAAGTAGTAATTGTGCAACACAATTTGTGCAGAAATATGGAATGTGTAGGTCTGTGTACAAAGGTTGTGTCATACAGTATTCATATTACTGGGGGTGTTATACTGGAAGACTAAAGGTGCATACACACAGTGAGATATTGACTATCTCCGATTTCGACTTTGCGATTTCCCCTGAACTCCCCGGAGCCCAGAACTATCGATAGTGATTATCTTTACTTGCGATTTTGACTATGGGCCTAATTCAGACCTGAACGTAGATGTGCTACATACATCACACAGACATGCGGGGGGACGCCCAGCACAGGGCTAGTCGTCCCGCATGTCAGGCCCGACCCCCCTGCCCAAGTACAAAAGCATCGCCCAGCGGCGATGCTTTTGTACTGGAAGAGTAGCTCCCCACCAGTGCAGCTCCTCTGTGCTGACAGGGAGCTACTTGTCGCTGCTCGGGTCGCAGCAGTTGTGTGTGACGTGACACAGCCACCGCGGCCTGCCCCCCCAATGGTCCAGGCACGCCTGCATTGCCCGGATTGCACCCCCTAAACGGCGGCCGTACACCATTGTCCCTCCCCCTCCCGCCCAGCAACCGACTCTGCCTGTCAATGAGGCAGAGGCGATTGCAGGGCTGAGACAGGCTGTCTGGCATGTGACGGTGCACTGCAGCAACGGCGTAGTTCAGACCTGATCGCTGCTGTGCGAAAACGCACAGCAGCGATCAGATCTGAATCAGCCCCTATGTGAGATTCTGACTAAGTGCCAATTTTGACTGTAATATGTACTAGATTATACCCAATATAGGGGGTAATTCAGATCTGATCGCTGCTAATTTTGCTGTCCCGCTATCAGATAGTCGCCACCTCCAGGGGGATGTGTAAATTCGCCGTGCAAGTGTGCGATCGCATATGTACGCCGAGCTGCGAAAATCTAGTGCGATGAGAACAGGCTGATTGGGCCGGAGCTGACTTCAGACACCCTCCCTGAAAACGCTTGGTAACGCCTGGATTTTCCAGACACTCCCTGTAAACGCTCAGTTGCCATCCCGTCGCTGACCGGCGATGCCCGTTGTTGTTGTCTGGCGTGCATACGCATTGCTGTGCATGCGCATGCGCAGTTAGAACCTGATCGCCCGCTGTGTGAAAACGCACAGCAACGATCAGATCTGAATCACCAGCATAGTCAAGATTGACTTGCCTGCACAGTCTATTTTTTCTTGCGATACTGACCCCATGGGAGCGTGCATCGTCATCACAATATGTGTACACATGGTGTGATTTGCACTAACTTTCCTTACGATTTTGACTGTATAGTAAAAATCGTAAGGTTACATCGCACCGTCTGTATGCACCTTTGGACTGAGTGAGCATACCTTGGTTTATACTCTCTTTAGAACGCAATGGTTTCCTGTCAGATAATTGCAGCATTCAGTGTCGGACTGGGGCATGAAGGGCCCACCGGGGGGATGCTGTTGCAGGGGCCCATGCTTAAGGGTGTGGCCAGGCTCCACTGGGGCGTGGCCAGCCACCACAGAGGTTTGGCTAACCGTTACAGAGTACATGTTTTCTTTCCCCTTGGTAAATATATAATAATCCATATTCTTGTGAAGTATAATGTAACATAAGTATAATGCATAATTCAAGTGCACTAGGATAGAGTCTGGAACCTGATCCCTAGAGGAGGAGGAGGGTCCACAGGCAGTGGGGCCCACCGGTGGTTTCCCTGTTCCAGTGCCGGATTAAGGGGGGGTGGTCCAGGGGGTAAGTACCCTGGGTCCCTCTTTCTAAGGGGCCCCCATCCGAAGCTGCTGTCCACATTTGATTCTACTTGTCTCCAGGATCCACCGCCAGCAGCAGCACTCCCAGCAGCAGCGGGAGTGCTGCTGCCCGCAGCGGAGCCTTAAGACAAGCAGAATCATCCCCGCCTGCTATGGAATATGTGCCCGCATACTCACCACTCCATCTGCAGCGCCAGTGTGAGTAGCGGCGCTGCGCAACTGACACTCGGGGATGAGACATCATGACGTGATGTCCCATCACCTAAGAATTCAATGAGGACGGGACATTGGGAGGCGGCAGGACAGACTCTGAAGGTGCCTGTCAGCCCTGCGGTGATCAGTGGCGGGTATGTAACTGAGGAGAGTGGGGTGGGGGCGGCTGGGGGGAGAGAATCATTAAATATATTTTATAAGGTGTTAAATAGATTATTAAACATGTGATGGGGGCTCTTATATAATAATGATACAAGTTCACCCCTATTTAATGTTCCCCCACCTCATAAATATTGAATGATTCCCCTATCCCTTAAATATTTCATGAGCCCCCACCACGTTTAATAATGTATTTAGCACCTTATGATAGATAGATAGATAGATATATATATATATATACACACACAAGTCCACAGAACTCGGCACTCCCATAGAAACACGTAATTTGATCCGGTGCCCTCACAGCTGCATAACAGCAGTATACATACAGGGTTTGATAGCGGCACTCAGGACACAGGCACGGTGACAACGAGGTGTAGATCAACGTTTCAAACCTTTATTGGTTTGTCATCAGGATACAAAGATGTGTATATATATATATATATATATATATATACACATACACACACACACACACACAACCTGCCACAGGGGGACGAGGCACAGCCAGGGGATGTGGTATCAACATGAGGGAGAGGGGCCATCCTGTTTTGAGTGCCCCGGGCCCCCTGGGGGCTAAATCCGGCCCTGCCCTGTTCCCCTGTGTGCCAGTCCAACCCTGGCAGCATTCTAAAATGTTTGATTGACCTTGCTCATAATCAGTGGCGGTTCTTGCCACGGGCAAGCGGTACTTTTGCCCGGGGCGCCGCCTTCCGGAGGGCGCCGGCGCCTTCCGGAGGGCGCCGCACCAGGGCAAGATCCGCCACTGTGCCCCCCGCAGTGCCCTGCTGTGCCCCCCCGCTTTGAAGGGAACCAGACGCGTAGCGTCTAGTTTCCCTTCATTGAGAGGACCTTAGTTGTGCGGTGCGCGATGACGTCATCGCGCACCGCACAGCAAAGGTCCTCTCCATGAAGGGAAACTAGACGCTACGATCTAGTTTCCCTTCGTGTAGAGGACCTTTGCTGTGCGATGCGCGATGACGTCATCGCGCACCGCACAGCATAGTGGCACAGACACTAGGGGTCATAATTGACCTCTAGTGTCTATGCTGTTCTATGGGAGAGACGTAATAACTAGAGATGAGCGCCGGAAATTTTTCGGGTTTTGTGTTTTGGTTTTGGGTTCGGTTCCGCGGCCGTGTTTTGGGTTCGACCGCGTTTTGGCAAAACCTCACCGAATTTTTTTTGTCGGATTCGGGTGTGTTTTGGATTCGGGTGTTTTTTTCAAAAAACCCTAAAAAACAGCTTAAATCATAGAATTTGGGGGTCATTTTGATCCCAAAGTATTATTAACCTCAAAAACCATAATTTACACTCATTTTCAGTCTATTCTGAATACCTCACACCTCACAATATTATTTTTAGTCCTAAAATTTGCACGAGGTCGCTGTGTGAGTAAGATAAGCGACCCTAGTGGCCGACACAAACACCGGGCCCATCTAGGAGTGGCACTGCAGTGTCACGCAGGATGTCCCTTCCAAAAAACCCTCCCCAAACAGCACATGACGCAAAGAAAAAAAGAGGCGCAATGAGGTAGCTGTGTGAGTAAGATAAGCGACCCTAGTGGCCGACACAAACACCGGGCCCATCTAGGAGTGGCACTGCAGTGTCACGCAGGATGTCCCTTCCAAAAAACCCTCCCCAAACAGCACATGACGCAAAGAAAAAAAGAGGCGCAATGAGGTAGCTGACTGTGTGAGTAAGATAAGCGACCCTAGTGGCCGACACAAACACCGGGCCCATCTAGGAGTGGCACTGCAGTGTCACGCAGGATGGCCCTTCCAAAAAACCCTCCCCAAACAGCACATGACGCAAAGAAAAAAAGAGGCGCAATGAGGTAGCTGACTGTGTGAGTAAGATAAGCGACCCTAGTGGCCGACACAAACACCGGGCCCATCTAGGAGTGGCACTGCAGTGTCACGCAGGATGGCCCTTCCAAAAAACCCTCCCCAAACAGCACATGACGCAAAGAAAAAAAGAGGCGCAATGAGGTAGCTGACTGTGTGAGTAAGATAAGCGACCCTAGTGGCCGACACAAACACCGGGCCCATCTAGGAGTGGCACTGCAGTGTCACGCAGGATGGCCCTTCCAAAAAACCCTCCCCAAACAGCACATGACGCAAAGAAAAATAAAAGAAAAAAGAGGTGCAAGATGGAATTGTCCTTGGGCCCTCCCACCCACCCTTATGTTGTATAAACAGGACATGCACACTTTAACCAACCCATCATTTCAGTGACAGGGTCTGCCACACGACTGTGACTGATATGACGGGTTGGTTTGGACCCCCCCCAAAAAAGAAGCAATTAATCTCTCCTTGCACAAACTGGCTCTACAGAGGCAAGATGTCCACCTCATCATCATCCTCCGATATATCACCGTGTACATCCCCCTCCTCACAGATTATCAATTCGTCCCCACTGGAATCCACCATCTCAGCTCCCTGTGTACTTTGTGGAGGCAATTGCTGCTGGTCAATGTCTCCGCGGAGGAATTGATTATAATTCATTTTAATGAACATCATCTTCTCCACATTTTCTGGATGTAACCTCGTACGCCGATTGCTGACAAGGTGAGCGGCGGCACTAAACACTCTTTCGGAGTACACACTTGTGGGAGGGCAACTTAGGTAGAATAAAGCCAGTTTGTGCAAGGGCCTCCAAATTGCCTCTTTTTCCTGCCAGTATAAGTACGGACTGTGTGACGTGCCTACTTGGATGCGGTCACTCATATAATCCTCCACCATTCTTTCAATGTTGAGAGAATCATATGCAGTGACAGTAGACGACATGTCCGTAATCGTTGTCAGGTCCTTCAGTCCGGACCAGATGTCAGCATCAGCAGTCGCTCCAGACTGCCCTGCATCACCGCCAGCGGGTGGGCTCGGAATTCTGAGCCTTTTCCTCGCACCCCCAGTTGCGGGAGAATGTGAAGGAGGAGATGTTGACAGGTCGCGTTCCGCTTGACTTGACAATTTTCTCACCAGCAGGTCTTTCAACCCCAGCAGACTTGTGTCTGCCGGAAAGAGAGATCCAAGGTAGGTTTTAAATCTAGGATCGAGCACGGTGGCCAAAATGTAGTGCTCTGATTTCAACAGATTGACCACCCGTGAATCCTTGTTAAGCGAATTAAAGGCTCCATCCACAAGTCCCACATGCCTAGCGGAATCGCTCCGTGTTAGCTCCTCCTTCAATGTCTCCAGCTTCTTCTGCAAAAGCCTGATGAGGGGAATGACCTGACTCAGGCTGGCAGTGTCTGAACTGACTTCACGTGTGGCAAGTTCAAAGGGCATCAGAACCTTGCACAACGTTGAAATCATTCTCCACTGCACTTGAGACAGGTGCATTCCACCTCCTATATCGTGCTCAATTGTATAGGCTTGAATGGCCTTTTGCTGCTCCTCCAACCTCTGAAGCATATAGAGGGTTGAATTCCACCTCGTTACCACTTCTTGCTTCAGATGATGGCAGGGCAGGTTCAGTAGTTTTTGGTGGTGCTCCAGTCTTCTGTACGTGGTGCCTGTACGCCGAAAGTGTCCCGCAATTCTTCTGGCCACCGACAGCATCTCTTGCACGCCCCTATCGTTTTTTAAAAAATTCTGCACCACCAAATTCAAGGTATGTGCAAAACATGGGACGTGCTGGAATTTTCCCATATTTAATGCACACACAATATTGCTGGCGTTGTCCGATGCCACAAATCCACAGTAGAGTCCAATTGGGGTAAGCCATTCTGCGATGATCTTCCTCAGTTGCCGTAAGAGGTTTTTAGCTGTGTGCGTATTCTGGAAAGCGGTGATACAAAGCGTAGCCTGCCTAGGAAAGAGTTGGCGTTTGCGAGATGCTGCTACTGGTGCCGCCGCTGCTGTTCTTGCGGCGGGAGTCCATACATCTACCCAGTGGGCTGTCACAGTCATATAGTCCTGACCCTGCCCTGCTCCACTTGTCCACATGTCCGTGGTTAAGTGGACATTGGGTACAACTGCATTTTTTAGGACACTGGTGAGTCTTTTTCTGACGTCCATGTACATTCTCGGTATCGCCTGCCTACAGAAGTGGAACCTAGATGGTATTTGGTAATGGGGGCACACTGCCTCAATAAATTGTCTAGTTCCCTGTGAACTAACGGCGGATACCGGACGCACGTCTAACACCAACATAGTTGTCAAGGCCTCAGTTATCCGCTTTGCAGCAGGATGACTGCTGTGATATTTCATCTTCCTCGCAAAGGACTGTTGGACAGTCAATTGCTTACTGGAAGTAGTACAAGTGGGCTTACGACTTCCCCTCTGGGATGACCATCGACTCCCAGCAGCAACAACAGCAGCGCCAGCAGCAGTAGGCGTTACACGCAAGGATGCATTGGAGGAATCCCAGGCAGGAGAGGACTCGTCAGAATTGCCAGTGACATGGCCTGCAGGACTATTGGCATTCCTGGGGAAGGAGGAAATTGACACTGAGGGAGTTGGTGGGGTGGTTTGCGTGAGCTTGGTTACAAGAGGAAGGGATTTACTGGTCAGTGGACTGCTTCCGCTGTCGCCCAAAGTTTTTGAACTTGTCACTGACTTATTATGAATGCGCTGCAGGTGACGTATAAGGGAGGATGTTCCGAGGTGGTTAACGTCCTTACCCCTACTTATTACAGCTTGACAAAGGGAACACACGGCTTGACAAATGTTGTCCGCATTTCTGGTGAAATACTTCCACACCGAAGAGCTGATTTTTTTGGTATATTCACCAGGCATGTCAACGGCCATATTCCTCCCACGGACAACAGGTGTCTCCCCGGGTGCCTGACTTAAACAAACCACCTCACCATCAGAATCCTCCTGGTCAATTTCCTCCCCAGCGCCAGCAACACCCATATCCTCCTCATCCTGGTGTACTTCAACACTGACATCTTCAATCTGACTATCAGGAACTGGACTGCAGGTGCTCCTTCCAGCACTTGCAGGGGGCGTGCAAATGGTGGAAGGCGCATGCTCTTCACGTCCAGTGTTGGGAAGGACAGGCATCGCAACCGACACAATTGGACTCTCCTTGTGGATTTGGGATTTCGAAGAACGCACAGTTCTTTGCGGTGCTTTTGCCAGCTTGAGTCTTTTCAGTTTTCTAGCGAGAGGCTGAGTGCTTCCATCCTCATGTGAAGCTGAACCACTAGCCATGAACATAGGCCAGGGCCTCAGCCGTTCCTTGCCACTCCGTGTGGTAAATGGCATATTGGCAAGTTTACGCTTCTCCTCCGACAATTTTATTTTAGGTTTTGGAGTCCTTTTTTTACTGATATTTGGTGTTTTGGATTTGACATGCTCTGTACTATGACATTGGGCATCGGCCTTGGCAGACGACGTTGCTGGCATTTCATCGTCTCGGCCATGACTAGTGGCAGCAGCTTCAGCACGAGGTGGAAGTGGATCTTGATCTTTCCCTAATTTTGGAACCTCAACATTTTTGTTCTCCATATTTTAATAGGCACAACTAAAAGGCACCTCAGGTAAACAATGGAGATGGATGGATACTAGTATACAATTATGGATGGACTGCCGAGTGCCGACACAGAGGTAGCTACAGCCGTGGACTATTGTACTGTACTGTGTCTGCTGCTAATATAGACTGGATGATAATGAGATGTAGTATGTATGTATAAAGAAGAAAGAAAAAAAAACCACGGGTAGGTGGTATACAATTATGGACGGACTGCCGAGTGCCGACACAGAGGTAGCTACAGCCGTGGACTACCGTACTGTGTCTGCTGCTAATATAGACTGGTTGATAATGAGATGTAGTATGTATAAAGAAGAAAGAAAAAAAAAACCACGGGTAGGTGGTATACAATTATGGATGGACTGCCGAGTGCCGACACAGAGGTAGCTACAGCCGTGGACTACTGTACTGTGTCTGCTGCTAATATAGACTGGTTGATAAAGAGATGTAGTATGTATGTATAAAGAAGAAAGAAAAAAAAACCACGGGTAGGTGGTATACAATTATGGACGGACTGCCGAGTGCCGACACAGAGGTAGCTACAGCCGTGGACTACCGTACTGTACTGTGTCTGCTGCTAATATAGACTGGTTGATAAAGAGATGTAGTATGTATGTATAAAGAAGAAAGAAAAAAAAACCACGGGTAGGTGGTATACAATTATGGATGGACTGCCGAGTGCCGACACAGAGGTAGCTACAGCCGTGGACTACTGTACTGTGTCTGCTGCTAATATAGACTGGTTGATAAAGAGATGTAGTATGTATGTATAAAGAAGAAAGAAAAAAAAACCACGGGTAGGTGGTATACAATTATAGACGGACTGCCGAGTGCCGACACAGAGGTAGCTACAGCCGTGGACTACCGTACTGTACTGTGTCTGCTGCTAATATAGACTGGTTGATAAAGAGATGTAGTATGTATGTATAAAGAAGAAAGAAAAAAAAACCACGGGTAGGTGGTATACAATTATGGATGGACTGCCGAGTGCCGACACAGAGGTAGCTACAGCCGTGGACTACTGTACTGTGTCTGCTGCTAATATAGACTGGTTGATAAAGAGATGTAGTATGTATGTATAAAGAAGAAAGAAAAAAAACCACGGGTAGGTGGTATACAATTATGGACGGACTGCCGAGTGCCGACACAGAGGTAGCTACAGCCGTGGACTACCGTACTGTACTGTGTCTGCTGCTAATATAGACTGGTTGATAAAGAGATGTAGTATGTATGTATAAAGAAGAAAGAAAAAAAAACCACGGGTAGGTGGTATACAATTATGGATGGACTGCCGAGTGCCGACACAGAGGTAGCTACAGCCGTGGACTACTGTACTGTGTCTGCTGCTAATATAGACTGGTTGATAAAGAGATGTAGTATGTATGTATAAAGAAGAAAGAAAAAAAAACCACGGGTAGGTGGTATACAATTATGGATGGACTGCCGAGTGCCGACACAGAGGTAGCTACAGCCGTGAACTACCGTACTGTGTCTGCTGCAACTGGATGATAAATAATGATATAAAAAATATATATGTATCACTACTGCAGCCGGACAGGTATATATTATATAATGACGGACCTGCTGGACACTGTCTGTCAGCAGAATGAGTTTTTTATAGAATAAAAAAAAAACACCACACAAGTCACACGACGAGTGTTTAACTTTTTCAGGCAATCACAATATAGTATACTACTAACTATACTGGTGGTCAGTGTGGTCAGGTCACTGGTCAGTCACACTGGCAGTGGCACTCCTGCAGCAAAAGTGTGCACTGTTTAATTTTAATAATATGTACTCCTGGCTCCTGCTATAACCTATAACTGGCACTGCTCCCCAGTCTCCCCCACAATTATAAGCTGTGTGAGCACAGTCAGATATATACATAGATGATGCAGCACACTGGGCTGAGCAGTGCACACAGATATGGTATGTGACTGAGTCACTGTGTATCGTTTTTTTCAGGCAGAGAACGGATTATATTAAATAAAACTGCACTGTCTGGTGGTCACTGTGGTCAGTCACTACTAAACTCTGCACTCTCTACAGTACTCCTAAGCTCCAGTAAATCAAGTGTCTCTGTCTCAAATCAATCTCACTCTCTCTCTTCTAATCTAAATGGAGAGGACGCCAGCCACGTCCTCTCCCTATCAATCTCAATGCACGTGTGAAAATGGCGGTGACGCGCGGCTCCTTATATAGAATCCGAGTCTCGCGAGAATCCGACAGCGTCATGATGACGTTCGGGCGCGCTCGGGTTAACCGAGCAAGGCGGGAAGATCCGAGTCGCTCGGACCCGTGAAAAAAAACATGAAGTTCGGGCGGGTTCGGATTCCGAGGAACCGAACCCGCTCATCTCTAGTAATAACGTCTCTCCCATAGATCGAAGAGAAGAGAGAGGGGAGAAGAGCGGTGCCGCCGGCGGAGGGGGTCTGGATCAGGAACGGGGATGGTAAGTATTCTTTTTATTTATTTATTTATTTTCTTGCAGCGTCGTGACCACGCCCCCAATTGAAGCCACGCCCCCATATTTTGCCCGGGGCGCCACAACTCTTAGAACCGGCCCTGCTCATAATCATACTGGCTCACTTTCCTGTATAGTCCTATGGAGAAGATGAAACGCTGCAAACCGTGTCATCTATGAATTGTCCCCCACTGTGTAATGCCACTATTTGGGGACCCATGCCCCCTGCACCTGCCACTTGAACATCTCCAAGACTTGCATGAAAAAGTAGGAAGTATGGTTTAAATCATGCTTACCTACTTCCTGGCAGCTCTCTCCGGGAGAGAGCAGCCAGGTCGGCAGGACAATGACGAGAAAAGGGAGCGGGGTGGAGGCGTAACGGGGCGTGGCAGAGGCAAGGCGGTATGAGGGCGGGGTTACATTATCACAGCATTTAAGTCACATACCCCGCTCTGTAATGCCGATATAACCGCCATTATACATCAGGGGGCGTGACTATGATGACGCAATTCAGCAAGAATAGCGTCATCGGCTGTCCGGACCGCCCACTTTACTATCAAAGTGGGCGGCCGGGCAGGGGGGAACAGAAAAATCGGGAGACTTGTCTGCTCTTCCGGGGGGTCGGGAGGGTCACACGATTTTCTGGAGCCTCCCGGCCATTCCGAAAGAGTAGGCAAGTATGGTTTAAATGAAGTGAGGAAATTTGAGAACAGATAATTTCTTACTATGTTAAGGGTCATTTTAGAGGATCTGCACATGTAATTACCATTTTTATTGTATTTTTTCAATTTGTACATCAGGGAATGGCCTAAAACATATTAGGGCGATCAGATGTCCATTGATAACCTGACCAGAGTCCCCGAGTCACACAAGGCTAGAATTACCAGACCTAAAAAACATACCATCCATGGTTACTCCCAGGTTTCATGGGTCAAACTGACTAAACATTCCTGTTATAACAATAAGTTTTACAGTTTCTTGGCAATTGTCTGAAAAGTGTATTTGTTCTGAGAACTGTATAGAATATAATTAAAATATAGTGGGTATAAAGGATAAATTGTAAGAATATTACATGTTTAAGAGGTATTATAAAGACAGCAAAGGGAGATGGGCCTTGTGTATATCATTGTTGCTGAGGTTATTAAGTGAAGTGGGAGGTGCGGGGTGCGTTGTGTAGCAAATTGCATCATCAATGTCCCATTGCCCACTGTGCAAATCTGCCAATTGTGGCATTGTGCCTGAGGGGTAGGGCAATGATGAATTCCCTATAAACAGCATCACCAAGCTCCAGCAAAGGGGGTCATTCCGACCCGATAGCACGCAGCGGTTCTTTGCTGCGGTGCGAACGGGTCAGAACTGCGCATGCACGGCGTGCGCATTGCGCACGTGCGGCGTTGCCCGGAAATGACGTGCACAGTGAAAAAAGAAGACGCAGCGCCGATCGCAAGAAGATTGACAGCGGAGAGGCGTTCCGGTGTGGATACTCACCGTTGGATGCCGTTTTCAAGGAGTGGACGTCCGAACGCAGGCGTGTCCAGCCAAATGGAGGGCGGATATCTGACGTCATAGCCGGGAGGAACGTCGCTGGATCCGTCGCACAGGGTAAGTAGCTCCAGCCTTGCTCTTCAACTGCACAAAACTTTTTTTAGCTAAGCAGGGCTGCACAAGCGAACGCAGCCCTGCTAAGCTAAAATACACTCCCCCATAGGCGGAGATTAGTTGATCGCACCAGCAGCAAAAGTTGTTGGCTGCGATCAACTTGGAATGACCCCCATAGGGTCATCAAGAGCTGATCAATGGTGACGGGGAGCTTGGCCAAATCCATGATGCATGTCCACGCTCCCACAATGCAAAATTGAACAAATAATATGTGCTGCAAACTGCAAAGGGGGACATTTATCTCCCTCAGCAGTGCTGCAAAAGTGCAAAGGGGAACAATGTCCTCCTTTGTGATGTCATGATCGCTGGTTCCTGCGGCCAGCATATAGGTCAGTCGGCCGAGTGTACACACATGCAGATGAGAACGCTATGTCTTTCAGATATACATCATCTGCCAGCCAATGCGATATATCTGTGAAATATGTCATTTACAGATGCATTATGTGTACCCACAAACCAACACACTTAATGATATATCACTTGCCGGCTGTACGAACAATATATTGCTTAGTGTACACAGCATTAGAGAATAGTGATAACAAACTGGAAACATTTGACCTGAATTAAAAAAATAATAATTGTAAGCGTGCCACAAACACTGTTTTAGTAGTGCAAGGTTCAGTGATAAACAGAAGCATGTAGATTGGAAAAGCCGTGACCTGGAAGAAGATGCTGGAGTCGCCGCTGCTGTCAGTAGAAGGTAAGAGACCACCAGGCTAGCAGGGATGGCTTGTCGACAGATTGCCACGTCGACATATAATCTGGGTAGACATGATGGATGTCCACATGTTCACTGTCAACATGCTGAGCATGCCGCCATACTGCAGGTTGACTGTTTGACTGTTGACACACTGCACACTACACCCCTGCTAATAGAACAGTGACCAAATGAGAATGTTTTTCACAAATATGGAATACATGCTCTTGCAAGTAACATACCTACATTCAATATGTTGATATAAAATACAGGTGTGTGAACTTACTGTATTTATATGTAATGATTAGATTGATATGGTAGCACCAGGAAACATTCAATATCCCGGTTGTCGGGATCCCAGCGCTCAGCATACCGGCGCCGGGATCCCGACCGCCGGGATACCGAAGCTATTTTCACCCCTCTGACGCAGTGGGGATTCAGACGCAACTGATCAATATTTTTTTATTGCGCATGCACCGAAGCAGCAGTGCGCATGTGCCACCATGGTGTTGCCGCTCCAGTTGCAATGCCCTGGTAGCCACATCCTGATTGGCAGTGAGCGTTGCTGAAAACAGAGGCGTGTCGCAGATTAGTTGTGCTGGACAACTTGGGCAAGCTAAGTTAGGCCATATCTTGTATTTAAGGTACAGTTTTAGACACCTGTTAGAAAATACATAGGAGATCTTCAGAGGGTTTATGAATAATGGTATGAAAGGGATGCGGTCAAGATCCCGCCGGACGGAATCCCGGCGGTCAGAATACCGACACCGGAATCCCGACCAGCACAATCCCAAGAGATTCTTCCTCTGTGGGTGTCCACGACACCCACAGAGGGAGAATAAATTAGTGTGCCCGCAGCGTGGCGAGCCCAGCAAGCCTGCAGGGGGCTGTGTTGCGCTAGTCTCCCTGTCGGGATTGTGTCGGTCGGGATCCCGGTGCCGTTATTCCTACCGCCGGGATCCCGTACGGCGGGATCTCGTACTGATCCCATATGAAAGAGTTACATTACAAAAAGAGACTAGGTTTACTTGATAAAATAAGAGGTAAACTAACGTAAATATAATATATATTTCAGATAAAACAAAAGTTCAAAGTGTACTCACTGTCACATTCACATTGTGATATTTTCTGGTACATGTACACGATAGTTCACCTGAACAGAACATACAGTGGTGGCCAAAATTGCGGAATTTTTTTGAAATTTGAATGTTTTTCAACTTTGAATGCTTATAAAAACTGTTTCACTTAGTAACATAGTAATATTAGTAACATAGTAACATAGTATCTGAGGTTGAAAAAAGACAATTGTCCATCGAGTTCAACCTATTTGTGGTGTCCTATGCATGATGATTTGACTAAAATTTCTGACTGATGCTGCTGTCAGCCATTGCATTTTATCCCTGTTTATAGTAACTATAATGCATGACTATGCACCATAGCCCTGGATATCCTTATCCAATAGGAATTTATCTAACCCATTCTTAAAGGTGTTGACAGATTCCGCCATTACAACTCCCTCGGGCAGGGAATTCCAAACACGTATTGTCCTTACCGTGAAAAAGCCTTTACGCCGTATTGTGCGGAATCTCCTCTCCTCTAACCTGAGCGAGTGTCCACGAGTCCTCTGTGTTGATCTAACCAAAAACAGGTCCCGCGCAAGCTCTGTGTATTGTTCCCTTATATATTTGTAGATGTTGATCATATCCCCTCTTAGTCTCCGCTTTTCCAATGTAAACATGCCTAGTCTTTCAAGCCTTTCCTTGTATTCCATCGTCTCCATGCCCTTAATTAGTTTGGTCGCCCTCCTCTGTACCTTTTCAAGCTCCAGGATATCCTTTTTGTAGTACGGTGCCCAGAATTGTACACAGTATGCAAGGTGTGGCCTCACTAGTGATTTATATAACGGGAGTATAATACTCTCGTCCCTAGCATCAATACCCCGTTTTATGCATGCTAATATCTTATTAGCCTTCTTTGCTGCAGTCCTACTTTGGGTACTACTGCTTAGCTTGCTATCTATGAGGACACCTAAGTCCTTTTCCAGTACAGAATCCCCTAATTTTACCCCATTTAGTAGGTAGGTGTAATTTTTGTTCTTGTTACCACAGTGCATTACCTTACACTTGTCTGTGTTGAAGCGCATTCTCCATTTGGCTGCCCATGCTTCTAATTTAACTAAGTCGTTCTGAAGAGACTCGGCATCCTCCTCTGTATTTATAGCCTTACACAATTTGGTATCATCTGCAAAAATTGACACCATGCTCTCTAAACCTTCTGTTAGGTCGTTAATGAAAATATTGAACAATAGCGGTCCTAATACTGAGCCTTGCGGCACACCACTTAGCACTTCAGTCCAAGTTGAAAAAGATCCATTAACCACAACGCGCTGCTTCCTATTATCTAACCAGTTTTTGACCCAAGTGCATATTGTGCTTCCTAGCCCTGATTCTTGTAGCTTGTAGATAAGTCTCATGTGTGGTACAGTATCGAACGCTTTGGCAAAGTCTAAAAAGATTACATCCACGTCTTTACCCTGATCTAGGTTTGCGCTTACTGTTTCATAAAAGCCAAGTAAGTTGGTTTGACAGGATCTGTCCTTCATAAACCCATGTTGATTCCTTTTAATGACCTTATTGGTTTCAAGGAACTTCTGAATACTATCTCTTAGAATACCTTCCAATACTTTCCCCACTATAGATGTAAGACTAACTGGTCTATAATTACCTGGTTCAGCTTTACTTCCCTTTTTGAATATAGGCACTACTTCCGCTATACGCCAGTCTTTGGGAACCATACCTGATATAACTGAATCCTCAAAGATCAAAGATAGCGGTTTTGCCAGTTCAGAGTGAAGCTCCATTAGAACCCTTGGATGAATACCATCGGGCCCTGGTGATTTATTAATCTTTAAATGTTTTAATCGGTCACAGACTACTTCCTCGCTTAAATAAGTACCTATCAGTGTGATATTCTCATTATTGAGATTGTGTGTCAGTCCCTGAATTGGGTCCTCTCTAGTGAATACTGTTGAAAAAAACTCATTTAGTGTGTCCGCTATGTCATTATCATTTTTGCTTAAGACTCCCAACTTGTCTTTTAAAGGGCCTATACTCTCCTTCTTTAATCTCTTGCTATTAATGTATTTAAAGAATTTTTTGGGATTCGCTTTGCTTTCCTTTGCTACTAGTTTTTCAGTTTCTACTTTAGCCGCTCTTATTTCCTTTTTGCAATTTTTGTTACATTCCTTATAGTGCTGAAATGACTCTGCTTCCCCGTCAGATTTGTATTTTTTAAATGCTCGCCTTTTCTTGCCCATAAGTTCCTTAATCTCTTTGTTAAGCCACATCGGTTTATGATTTTTATTCCCTTTTTTGCTACTCATAGGAATATATTTGAGTGTATTTTTAGCTAGCAGGAATTTTAGTACCTCCCATTTCTCCGTAGTATTTTTTCCTAAAAACAAACCTTCCCATTCAATATCCCTGAAAAATACCCTCATCTTTTCAAAATTTGCTTTGCTAAAGTTTAAAGTCCTAGTTGAGCCAGTATAGGGCTGTTTGTAGAAACTGATATTGAATGTGACCATATTGTGGTCGCTGTTTCCTATGGGTTCCTCTACTATAATACCTGATACCAAATCCCCATTGTTTGTTAATACCAGGTCTAAGATTGCATTGTACCTAGTTGGTTCCTCAATTAGTTGGACTAAGTAGTTATCATTCAGTGTGTTTAAAAACATATTGCCCCTAGCAGTATCACATGAATCGTTTTTCCAGTTTATCTCTGGATAGTTAAAATCTCTCATCACTACTATGTCTCCTACTCCTGCTGCTCTTTCAATTTGCTTTAGTAACAATTCATCATCAGATGCGTTGATACCAGGCGGCCTATAGCATACACCCAATACTAACTTTTTTATTCCTTTTTCCCCGCATGCAATTTCTACCCATAATGTCTCAACAGTGTCTACAGTCCCCTCCTGAATATCTTCCCATATATTAGGTTTTAAAAATGGCTTTACGTACAGACACACCCCTCCACCCTTTTTATTTAGTCTGTCTCTCCTAAACAGTATATAGCCCTCTAGATTAACTGTCCAATCATGAGATTCATCCCACCAAGTTTCAGTAATGCCTATAATATCATACTGTTTGCTTGCTGCAAGTATTTCTAGTTCACCCTTTTTACCAGTAATGCTTCTGGCATTTACATACATACAACTAAGATAAGTATTTTCCCTTGCGTTAGGGACATCTTTCACCTTATGTGGCAAGGATGACCTGTAATCATCATTGGTTAGTGCTTTGGTAAAATCCCTTTTAGTACCCATGTTAGTAACCTTACCGCCTGCTCTTACCCTCCACCCAACTTCTCCCCCATTTCGTTTACTACCGCCATCTCACTGCATGACCCGTAGTTTCTAGCTAAACCCTCCCCCAGGCTCCTAGTTTAAAATCTCCTCCAACCTTCTAACCATCCTTCCCCCCAGCACCGCTGCCCCCTCCTCAGTCAGGTGCAATCCGTCACGACAAAAGAGATGGCGCCTGACTGAGAAGTCCGCCCAGTGTTCCAGGAACACAAACCCCTCTTTCCTGCACCAATCCCTAAGCCACACATTTACCTCCCTAATCTCCCTCTGCCTCCCTGGACTAGCGCGTGGCACGGGTAATAATTCCGAGAATATTACCTTAGATGTCCTTGCCTTCAGTTTCTTTCCTAAGTCCCTATAGTCTTTCTTAAGGACATCCCACCTTCCGCTAACTTTGTCATTGGTGCCAACGTGCACCAAGACCGCCGGGTCTTTGCCAGCCCCTCCCAACAATCTATCTACCCGGTCCGCGATGTGCCGTACCCGAGCACCCGGGAGACAACAGACTGTACGGCGATCACGGTCCCGGTAGCAGATTGCCCTATCTGCCTTCCTGATGATAGAATCCCCTACCACCACCATCTGACTAGGTACCTCTCTATCTTTTATCCCAACCGCGCCAGAGGGACCGCACCTCTGGATGCTAGAGGGAGCAGTGTCCTCCGGCACCGTCATTTCTTCACTATCATCCTCCGATTCCTCGTCCAATCGGGCAAATTTGTTCGGGTTTGATAGTTCGGAGATGTCGTGCCTCCCCCTCTTTTTCTTCCTTCTAACTGTGACCCAACTGGCTACCTGATCATCATCCTCTTCTACCAGTGACCCCTCCCGCAACTCCTCCACCGTTCTGTCTAAACTACGCTCGAGATTGTGAATCTCCCTCAGTCGCGTAACGGTTTGCTCTAGATCAGTTACCTGGGCTTCCAGGGCAACCGTTCGCACACACCTCGTGCAGATGTATTCACACTGGGCCGGTAGCTCCAGGTGTGCATACATCTTGCACGACATGCACTGAGTGAGGTCCTCAATCACAGCCCCTCCCATATTGTTTGTAAGGTCTAACTCCCTGTTACACTCAAAGAAAAAGCGGCAAAAATAAAAAATAGAAGACAAGCAATCTCACTTATACAATAATTAAGCTGGCTTATACTTATCTATCTTTGTGCGGTTCTTGGTCCTTCACTTTTATGCTGCCGTAGTACTCTCTCCTGCGGCACCTATACTCCACTTAGCAGTTGCAGTTGTTCCAGCTCACTGCTCCTCCTTTTCACTCGGCTTCCAGCTCCTTTTTGCTGTTTACAACTCACACTTAGAAATCCCAGCAGCACTTGGAAGAGACCAGCCCCACGCAATGCAATGATTCATATATCAAATGAAAGGAAATGTAATGCTGAATTCAACACAGTAGGTCAAATATTTGCAATACAAGGGAAGTTATGCTACTTTCAGTCAGACAAAGAAGCACAGATGCGTGAGATTCAAGAAGCAGATTGTAGTAACAGCTACTAATAGCCAATTGGAATCATCGTTCTGAGGACCAATCAGCTGTCGTTTATGAGCAGGTCCAAGGTCATGTTCAACGGTGGGAAAGGTCAGTTTGTCTGTTTCATTTTGAGGAATAAAGTTTGTTACTGATGTGCAATTACGGTTGGGTGTTTGTGTGTATTGTTTAGTGCAGTGGTTCTTAAACTCGGCCCTCAGGAGCCCACACAGTTCACGTTTTCCATGTCACCCAGCAGCTGCACTGTGTATCACCAACTGTCACATTTTAAAAATCTATAGGTGACCTGCAAAACATGAACCGTGTGGGGTCCTGAGGACCGAGTTTGAGAACCTGTGGTTTAGTGCTATTGACGGTGTAAAAAATAAATAAAACAATGTCGTCCAGGCAAAGTGGTGACTGGTCACCCAGGAAGAGATCCAGAATTGTGGTGTTACGTGAAAATGGTCGTTCGTATGCAGCAATTGTGAGAGAAGTTGGTGGGAATGTGACAACATCAGGAGTACGAAAGTTTTGTTTACGCTATCAGGAAACACAATCTATACAAAACAAAGAAGAAAAAGGATGGAAAAAGTGCACAACAGCTGTCGATGATAGGAGAATAAAACAAATTTGCGTCAGGGACAGATGGATGTCATCTGCGGCCATTAGCAGTGAACTGAATGCAACTTGTGTTCTTGTCAGTGCAAGAACGGTACGGAGAAGACTAACGGAGGTTGGCCTAAAAGGTACAGTAGGATTCCCCCAAAAAAGCCATTCCTAAATAAATAGCAGCGGCAGAAACAAATACAGTGGGAAAAAGAACACATTGCATGGACAGAAGGTCAGTGGAAACAAGTGATATGGAGTGACGAAACTAAGATATCAATATTTGGTAGTGATGGGAGAAAATATGTGAGACGTCGCATCGGGGAAGAGGTACATCCAGATTGCATTCAAGTGACAACAAAGAATCCTACAAGTGTTATGATCTGGGCATGTATGACAGCAGATGCTGTAGGCCACCTTCATGTCATAGGTGGTACACTGAACAGCAGAAAGTACATTGACACACTCCTACAACAAAAACTTCTACCTTCTATCAGGGATCTTTTTCCAGATAATGCCGCATTTCTTTTCCAGCAGGATTCAGCTCCCTGCCGCACTGCACGGATATACAAACAGTGGTTCATGGAGAATGACATACAGGTGCTGAGATGGCCAGGAAACAGCCCAGACCTGAACCCCATAGAACATTTGTGGTTCCGTTTGAAAAAACTGGTACATCTGAGGCGTCCATCCAATAAAAGAGAATTAATTGAGGCTATAATTGTCTCATGGCACCACATGATAAAGGAAGAGCTCCAAACATTGGTTGGCTCAGTGCCACGTCGATGTGCTGCTGTCTTGAAAAATAAAGGTTACCCAACTAAATACTGATAGGACAGTAACATCAAGTACACAGGGATTTTCATAAGTGTTGTTTTCACTGCATAACTTCCCTTGTAATGCAAATATCTGTTTATTGTGTTGAATTCAGTATTAAATTTCCTTTCATTTGATATATGAATCATTGCAGTGCATGAAGTGTAACAGTTTTTATAAGCATTCGAAATTTAAAAACATTCAAATTTCATAAAGTGTCTGCAATTTTGGCCACCAGTGTATATGCGCCCTGTGTCTATTCAGTTGAGAGAGGGACTGGGGGCAGCCCTGCAGCTCCCAAAGTGCTGGGCCCGCTCCCAGCATGACTGTCACATCCTACATCAACTACTGTGAGGACATGTGTGTACCTACCAAGACTTACCGCATTTACAACAACAACAAGCCCTGGTTCAACGCCCAGCTCAGGCAACTTCGTCGGGCCAAAGAGGAGGCCTATAGCAGCGGGGACAGAGCACTATACAACCGAACTAGGAACTCTCTGACTAAAGGAATCAGGCTAGCAAAAAAGTGGTTCTCGGACAAGCTGACAAACAATCTCTCCACCAATGACCCCTTATCTGTATGGAAAGGAATGCAATCCATAACCAACTATAAGAAAACATCGAAGTCCACCACCATGCACTAAGACCTAGCAGACGAACTGAACCACTTTTATTGCAGGTTCGCAAAAGAAGTCCCCTGCAACACAAACAATCACCTCTACGATGCCACAAACACCTACGGCCAACTCCAGGCACTGCAAGTCGCACAAGAAGAGGTGGAGGCACTGTTCAAAAGGGCCAAACCCAGGAAAGCTTCTTGGTCCTGACAGAGTGTCACCATCTGCCCTAAGAGCATGCGTGGGTCAGCTCGCCCCCATATTCACCAAGATCTTCAACATATCGCTGGAGTTACAGAAAGTCCCTTCCTGCCTCAGAAGGTCTACTATCGTCCCGGTCCCTAAGAAACCCTCTATCATGAACCTGAATGACTACAGGCCGATAGCACTGATGTCTGTGGTCATGAAAACGTTTGAGCGTCTGGTTTTGAATCACCTGAAAACTGTGACTGGCCCCCAACTGGACCCCTACAGTTCGCGTATCAATCGAATCGGTGTGTCGAGGATGCAGTCAACCTGGGCCTGCACTACATTCTACAGCACCTAGACATTCCCGTACCTACGCGAGGGTCCTGTTTGTCGATTTCAGCTCGGCCTTCAATACAATCGTCCCCAGCATCCTCCACCCCAAATTACTTCGCCTAGGGGTCCCAGAAGCTACCTGTTCCTGGATAGTAGACTTCCTGACAGATAGAACACAGGTGGTGAAAGTGGGGGAATTCACCTCTCAAGTGCGGTCCATTAGTACAGGGGCCCTTCAGGGCTGTGTCCTCTCACTGCTCTTCTCCCTGTGCACAAATGACTGCACCTCAGAGGCGCAATCAGTAAAGATCATCAAATTCGCCAATGACACCACCATCATCGGCCTCATCAAGGACGGGGACGAATCGGCCTATAGACGGGAAGTAGACCGGTTGACCCAGTGGTGCATCCACAACAACCTTGAGCTCAACCCCCTCATAACTGTCGAGCTGATAGTGGACTTCAGGAAGAAGTCAGCTAGTGCACCTCCGCTAACGATTGCTGACAGTGTATTATCGCTAGTGTTCTCCTTCAAGTTTCTAGGGACCACAATCTCCCAGGACCTTCAATGGGGGTCCAACGCTGATGCCACTGTTGGTAAAGTGCAGCAGAGGTTGTTCTTCCTCAGGCAACTAAGGAAGTTCAACATCCCACAGAAGCTTCTGCTCCTCTTCTACTCTGCGATTGTGGAGTTGGTACTGTGCTCCTCGATACTGGTATGGTACAGCTCCGCCAGCACGAGGGACAGATGCAGGCTCCAAAAGGTGCTCAGAACCACAGAGAAGATCATCGAGGCTGACCTTCCCTCAGTCCAGGACCTGTACCTGACCAGAGCTAAAAAGTGTGCAACGAAGATAGTGAAAAACTAGCTACACCCCGGCCACAGCATGTTTAACTTGCTTCCTTCAGGCAGGCATTACAGGGCCGTCCCCGCCAGGTCCAGCAGAAGCCTCAAAAATGTCTTTCCCCAAGCGGTCCGCCTGCTGAACTCCTGAACTTTGACTGACTAGACGTTCATGTAACTCACTTGTGTCCCTACGGCATGCCTATCTGTGTGACTTTATTTGCTCCCCCCCCCACCTGCTTATCTGTTACCTACTTGGCTGTTGTATAGCAAACCGAAGACAAATTCCTAGTATACGCAAGTATACCTGGCCAATAAAGCTGACAATGCTAAATTCCTTTGTCGTATAAACAACCCTTTATGAAGCTAAGAACACTGTACGCTGTTTACTTAAGAAGTACCGTAATGGTACGCTAGTTGCGTAACGATCGCTCAGCCGTAGGCGAGACGCTCAGGCGTCACGTTCGCTCACGGCCCAGGGATCACAGGACACGTTATTGGTTATGTCTAGGGGAAAGATTCGCTGTAACGTAGCGTACGCTAGAGACCACGAGGAGGTCACCAGCGATGCAGACGCTCACAACACTATACCTTTATGTTAAACCTTATACCGATGAAACACACAGAATACCTTAATGTGAGTACAGGGTGTAAATGCAACCTTGTGTAACCTGACTAACTACAAAGCTGATTGAGCGTCACCGACGCTCAAGTGAACACTTAACACTATAGTAAATACACTGATACTGGTTTAGGTTTCCAAAGCCTATTAACTGTATTATATCTAATATATTTGTAAAAGGGGATAACAGTACATATGATACGCTACAATATAACAGAGACCTCCTAACCACAGAACTAAACAATAAATACAATAAGACAATACTACGCTGACCTAAATGAAATACAATACAATACTATAATACTATAAGGTATTTAAGAGAAAAGAGGAGAGAGAGAGATAGAGAGAGAGAGAGATTGGCTCGCAGAAAGACAATGATTATGGAGAGAACTTACGCACAAAGGGTATGATCGCCAGCGCCTCGATATCCAGCTCCCGATTATCAGCAGATAACCGTTGATGAGAGAGTGAGTTTGGATATGGTCGGCCTGCCTATTTATGCCCCACACACAATGCAATCTCCTAGTCCCTACAATCCCATTGTCCATTGGCCGAAGGAATTCGGCCCTGCATCATAACAAAAGGTCATAGGGTGATTCATACAGGTGGGCTGTGACGATTTCCAACAGCTCAGGTGGGTGGGAAACTGGGTTTCCCGCCGCATACCTGAGTATGTGTAAATCATAGAAATGGACATAAACTTCTTATGTCCATAACTATTCGCACGAGCGATTAATACGCTCCAAACCAACACCGGAATATTGCTAATTAAATACTCTTCCGATGGGTACCAAACACTGCAGTATGATTCCTGTTAGACCCTTCGTACGATGCAAAGAGGGATTCCTCAGCTCTGGGACATTGTACTTTAACCAAACTTACAGAAACTATCAAAGGGATCATGATCTATAAACTACATTAATTGTGAACATTTGTAACTAATGAGTCGCACGCTACGATCACATAAACTCTACCGTAAATGCGCATACTGCGCGTGCGAGTGCACGCTATTGCGGGTATGCGCTTCCACGGGAGAGCGTACGCATGCGCAGCACGGACCAGTGTGCGGTGCAAATATGGCAACGTGCATTGAGACATTTTTCTGACTTTGACAGTCCACCCTTTGGCAGTCAATAATAACTGCCACAAAACATTTAAGGAGAAAAATGTAAGTCAGGGGTTAATTGATTTCCATGGTTGGGTAGGGGAGGAGAGAGGAGAAGGTGTGAAGAGGGTATGACCTAGTGAGAAAGCAGAAGCATGTGTGTATGAGTCCATGTTTGGAGGGTCATGTATCATCGTGCTGTACGTGTGGTAAATCAAGCTTCGAGGTATTGCGAAGTATACATTTGAATTCCTTCTTATCCTGTGGTACAGGTCTGTGGATGGGCTGTCAAACTTTACCGAGCTCATTTCGGCTGTGGTTGTAACAAAATGGGGATGCACATTTTAGTTGATGATACATGAATGGGGGAGGTATGTGGTTGCTGATATCTGTGCCTGAATTCCCTATCGTCTATGTGTGTCATTACCTGAGGGTTGTAGAGATGAAGATAAAGAACACTTATGGAAAATGCAATGATATTCTATGTCAGGGAAATGTACATTCGTCGATTGAGGTCTTGATTGGAGTCGGTTGATTGGAGTCTTCTTCTTTGTGCTTTTGCTCATAAATCGTGAGTAAAGCAAACAACGTCCATGGATTTACAAAAATGTTGGGCTAGCGTGATTTTAAAGTTCCTAGGGAAACTGGGGTACCCATGGCATTGTCCATCAAAATCTTGTATATCAGGTCGTCTGCTCTTCTTCTTTCCATCTTTCCGTTGTTGGCCCCTTGGCTCATCAAATCCTTCGTCTACGTGGGTCTTGGTACCTCGGAGGAAAACATAGAAATGGGTGAAAGACGGACCGTATACTCATTACATTATTACGTCATGGTTTCTAGCATTGGGTCATAAATCAAATCCAGGTTAATTACAGTTTCCTCACTCTTCAAGCTCATCACTTTCGTACTTTGTTTACACCTCATCAAAGCCTGCCCGCATCTAAATATCAATCCAAACGATATAACGACACCCAAAATACACAGTAGAAACTTTCCAACATCCATTATGACTCCTTGAGCCCACTCTCCCAAACCGGAGAACCAATTTCGCGGGTTCAACCATGACACCCAACCAGTCAGCTCATTACCTACAGCAGCAAGGGTGAGATTGTGTTTTCGACGAAATTCCCACTTTAATTGCAGAATATCATCCATCTTTTGGTCTATGACCTCTACCGGATCCTCGGTGCTATTGGTGATATACGTGCAACACTTTATGCCGTACTGTGTTGCCAATGTAACACAATATCCGCCTGTTACTGCTGTAAGATAATTAAGAACCATCCTATGCTGAACTAGTTCTGTTTTGTAAGCTTGAAGTTCTCTTCCAGTGTATCTAAACGTGTCATCATACATTTCAGTGATATTATCTAACAAATTGGCGAGTGCGGAAATGTATCTATAATTCATCACTCCTCGAGCGGTACGAGTGAAATCTAACGCTACCAGAACCTGAATCCCGGTGGATTCATGGATAAGATCAGAGGCCGGATGCTCTAACCTTTCTGACAGTTGTCTTTTAACTCGGTGTTCGTAATGAGTGTGAGTATAAGGAGCTTGGGCACCACGGTGTATGTCCTTCATTTTGTCATGTGTTACAGTCATCACTTCAGGCAATACTTTTCCAATATAACACAATCCTTCAGAGTTTGGGGCAAGCCACTTGTACGCCTTTCTCCCGCATATGAAATATGCATCATCGGGGAGAACATATGGGACGGAGAAGGACATGACCATGTTACAAACCTTCCAGGTGAAATCTCCTGACCCTAATTCTTCCATCTGCCTAATGCACGTATCGGTTTGTACGATATGTGCACAGTATCCTGGTGATACCTCTCCAACTCTAGTAATCCTATTTCCTAAGGTATATCGATACCGGAAAGATTTTCCTCTACTGGCTATGTGGCGTACGAGCTCTGTATCTGTAGGCATTCTATCTGTTCTGTGTGAAAAGGTCATGGTAAGGTTGCTCCATGACACTTCCCAATTTCCCGGTTTTCTGGGATTGGAGATGTTAAAACATATGAGGGACCTATCCACATGGTATTGGTGGAGCTTCAAACTAGGAGGGCTGGAGATGTTAAACCTCCGGTCCACCGGTCTCCCACCACTTAGCTCAAGTACCTCCCCTAACGTTAAAGGAAATGGTACTAGCCCTGATTTACTGTGACCCTGAGGTACTTGAGAGCATACCCAACAATCTGTTTGGTTTAACACGTTACCCACTAAGGAGTGATAGTCACTCAATGGATGCCGGTCTATATGGATATTAAAACTAGATTGGCATTTCTTTATGCATCCATCTTCAACCAGATTATCACAGAGCCTACAGATACAATTTTCCTCAGCTAACAATCCATCACAATTTCTTCTATCGGATCGTTTTCTGATACTCGCCTTTGCTTGTTGGATTGGTTGATCTTGGAAAACTACGCCTCCATCATCATAATCGGAACCCATTCCAGAACCTCTCTCGACCTCTATGGTACTCTCGCCGGAATAGACTGCTCTGGTCAACATCATGGTCAACATCAAAATCCGGATCACAGTCTCTTTGGGCAAGTCCATCTTTGAGGAGGAAATGGAGAAGATTGAGAAGGGGGAAACAGAAATTTTAAGGGAGAGGGGATGGGAAGTGGAGAAAACAATAAAAGGGAGAGGGGAGTCGACAGCTGCTTTCGGTCTTCAAGGCTCAGGTGCCGCCTCAGTCCTCCTGGAACAGACACTCTAGTGATACAACCTCTACCGTCTGTTCCTTATCACGGGACTTCTCTGGATCAGCAACCTTCTTGCAGTGGGATGAATGGACCCAAGTCTCTCTCTCAGCAACCTTCAATGCTGTGGTGCTAGTCAATAAGACCTGGTATGGTCCTTCCCATCTATCAATAAGACAACCTGAGCGTAGAAAATTTCGTATCATTACATAATCCCCAGGTTCAATGTCATGACAATTACTATCTGGTAAATCAGGAATCACCAACTTCAGATTATCATTTTGATTCCTCAACTGTTTACTCATGTTAATCAAGTACTTTACAGTTACTTCATTGTTACATTTCAAATCATCCTGAGGGTTAATCATGACATGCGGTTGTCGACCAAACAAGATTTCAAAAGGGGACAGATTAAGAGGGGACCTGGGAGTGGTTCTGATGCTATACAAAACAATGGGTAAAGCTTCTGGCCACGTCAATCCTGTCTCTGCCATTACTTTACTCAATTTATTTTTAATAGTGCTGTTCACTCTTTCGACCTTCGCACTCGCCTGTGGACGGTACGGAGTGTGCAGCTTGCTATCAATTCCCATCAACTTACACATTCCTTGGAAGACATCACCTGTAAAATGGGTACCCCTATCGCTTTCAATGATTCTAGGGATACCATATCTACATACAAATTCCTGCACAATTTTCTTAGCTGTAAACATAGCGGTATTTGTAGCTGCTGGAAAAGCTTCGACCCAATTTGAGAAAACATCTATACAGACAAGTACATACTTTAAATTTCTACATGGGGGCAATTGAATGAAGTCAATTTGTATTACTTGGAAAGGGCCGCCGGCAGGTGGGATATGGGATGGTTCTGTAGGTATTGCCTTTCCAATATTCTTTCTCAGACAGGTAAGGCATGACATTGCTCTTTTACTAGCATGAGAGGAGAATCCTGGGGCGCACCAGTATGCTCTTACCAATTTGCACATCCCCTCCTTGCCTAGATGAGTCAGCCCGTGAGCTGCTTCAGCCAGACACGGAAGGTATGCCCTGGGGGCCACTGGTTTACCATGTCCATCCGTCCAGAGCCCTGAGGACTCCTGGCCATATCCCTTTGCCTTCCAGACTGCTCTCTCCTGAGTGGAACACAAATTCTGCATTTCACACAACTTTCGTGTGTTGATGGTATTAAATACCATCAGTTGTGTGGTGTCTGTCCGTATGGGGGTAGCAGCTGCAAGCTTTGCAGCTTCGTCTGCTCGGCTGTTACCAAGGGATACTGGGTCTTGACTATATGTATGTGCTTTACATTTGATAACAGCCACTCTGTCGGGTTCCTGTATCGCTGTTAGAAGCCTTTTTATATGAGCTGCATGCGCTATCGGTGTGCCAGCTGCCGTCATGAAATTTCTGAGCCGCCATAGGGCTCCGAAATCATGGACTACCCCGAACGCGTATCTGGAATCGGTGTAGATATTGGCTGACTTTCCCTTAGCCAATTCACATGCTCTGGTTAGGGCGACCAGTTCAGCAACCTGGGCTGAGTGAGGTGGGCCTAGCGGTTCCGCTTCTATGGTGTCTTGGTCATCTACGACTGCGTATCCAGTACACAAGTCTCCCGAGTCTGACTGTCTGTGACAACTACCGTCCGTGTAGAACGTGAGTTCTGCATCTTCTAGTGGATTGTCACTGATGTCAGGCCTTGCGGTAAAATTTTGGGTCAAATATTCCATACAATCATGTGTATCTTCCTTTGCATTAAATCCTCCTTCCCCATCACTCTCACCTCCCACCCTTTGTGCCTGTCCAGGCACACCTGGGAGAAATGTTGCAGGGTTTAATGCACTGCATCTCCTTATGGTGATGTTTACGGGGGCCATTAATGCCAATTCCCATCTCGTAAACCTTGCTGATGAGACGTGTCTGGTTTGGGCAGAATTCAATAAGGCAGATACCGCATGCGGTGTATGGATTGTGAGGTTGTGGCCTAGCACGACATCTTCGCTTTTTGTCACTAGCAATGCTATCGCTGCAACGCTACGCAAGCATGTGGGGAGGGACCGCGCTACCGTATCTAGCTGAGCGCTGTAGTATGCAACTGGCCTGCTGGCATCACCGTGTTTTTGTGTTAGTACACCTGCTGCGCACCCAGCACTTTCTGTTCCGTATAGTTCAAAGGGTTTCCCATAGTCTGGCATACCTAGTGCAGGTGCCTGCGTTAGACACTGTTTGAGTCTCTCAAATGCTGTTTCAGATTCGTCTGTATGCGAAATCCGATCAGGTTTGTTTGAGGAGACCATTTCCTGCAAAGGCAGTGCCAATATGGAAAACCCTGGGATCCAATTACGGCAATACCCACACATTCCTAAAAACGTCCTGATCTGTTGCTGGGTTTGTGGCAGTGTCATGTCTCTAATGGCTTGGATTCTATCAGTGGTCAGGTGTCTCAGTCCTTGTGTTAGACAGTGTCCCAAATATTTTACCTTAGTCTGGCATAATTGCAACTTGTCTTTGGAAACCTTGTGACCTGTGTCTGAAAGATGAAACAGGAGCTGTTTCGTATCCTTCAGGGAAGCTTCCAGTGAATCTGAACACAGCAGTAAATCATCCACATACTGTATCAATACTGATCCACTTTCCGGTTGGAAAGACTGTAAACAATCATGCAAAGCCTGAGAAAATATACTTGGACTATCTATGAAACCTTGGGGTAACCGAGTCCACGTGTATTGGACTCCTCTGTATGTGAATGCAAACAAATATTGGCTGTCAGGGTGCAGAGGTACCGAAAAGAAAGCGGAGCAGAGGTCAATAACAGTGAAAAATTTGGCAGTGGGAGGAATTTGCATTAGGATGACAGCTGGATTAGGCACTACGGGGAACTGACTCTCAACTATTTTGTTAATCCCCCTTAGATCCTGCACTAGCCTGTAACCCCTCCCCCCACTCTTTTTAACAGGGAAGATGGGATTATTTGCTGTGCTGGACGTTCTTACTAGAATGCCCTGTTGTAGCAAGCGCTCTATTACGGGAAAAACTCCTAACTCCACCTCTGGCTTCAGAGGATACTGTGGGATTTTTGGAGCTATCCTACCATCTTTTACTTGTACTATTACTGGAGCTACGTTTGCCATTAATCCAGTGTCCTGTCCATCTTTTGTCCAAAGTGACTCTGGTATCTGAGATGTCATCTCTTCTACCTGGGATGGGTTCCTATTTGTCATCATGGTGTGTGACATTAATTTTGATGGGGAGTCTAACATGTCTCGTACTTCCTGAGCGTGATTCTCAGGGATGTCCAAGAATACACCTTCAGGAGTACAATAAATGACGCAACCCATTTTACATAGTAAGTCTCTTCCCAGGAGATTAGTTGGTGCAGATGCAGCCAGCAAAAAGGAATGCTTGGTATGCAAAGGCCCTATTGTAATCTCGGCTGGTTTGCTAACAGGGTAGTGCTGGACTACTCCTGTTACTCCCATGGCTGGAATTGTCCTACCAGTGGTTCTCATGCCCACTGTCGAATTTATCACTGACTTGGCCGCCCCTGTGTCTACAAGAAAGTTTAAAGTTTTACCAGCTACATTGATTGCAATTTCTGGTTCGTTTCCAAGACTAGCAATCAACTTAACTGGCTGCAGATTACAGGTATGGCCACACCCCTATTGGGTATGCTGACCTCCCTGAATCCCGCTGGCAGCAACTACTTGTGAAGGAGTTAGCTGGGAACTACCAGAGGCATGCCAGTCTCTGTTTGGGGGATATCTTTTTGTTTCCCCTGTATGTGGCTCAAAACTCCGCCTCTGTGGACCCTGCTCCCAATGTCGTGTGTTGTGTTGTTGTCTAGGGGGTTGAAAAGACCTTTGTACATTCTTTGTTCTACATTCTCGTGCAAAGTGTCCCGGTCTGTTACAAGAAAAACATGTTATTACACTTGCCTTACCCACAGGATTCGGTGGTACATACGCAGGCTGCCTTGTGGTCAGCGCCTGTATACTTACGGACATCAACTTATCACTTTGCGACTCCCTGTGCCTAGTGATATTTCTGTCGTGATCAATAGCAGCCTCTCTCAAGGTGGACACTGACAGACCTCGCCAACATGGCTGCGTGGTCTGTACCCTAGCTTTTAATGTTTCTTTCAAACCATCCATCAGTACAGATACTGCTACTTCTCGATGGTTTGGGTTGGTCTTAATGTCTTCTATACCAGTGTACTTTGCCATTTCTAATAGTGCCCGGTGAAAATATTCTGTTGCCGTTTCGGACTCCTTTTGCTTAATGGAAAATATTTTATTCCATTTAACAACGGCTGGGAAATACTCTTTTAGCTGTAAATTTATCCTTTTTACATTATCCTTGTTGTACACGTCTGTAAGCGGTACATCTTTATCCAATGCACAATCAGCTAAAAACTGAGTTGCATCAACATTGGAAGGTAAACAAGCTCTTAGCAGTATCTGCCAATCCTTGTTGTTGGGTTCTACCGTGTTACCTAAATCCCTGATGTATTTTTGGCTAGCAACTAAATCCTTCCTGGGGTCAGGAAATTCGGACACTATTGTTCTTAATTCCATTCTGGAAAATGGAGTGTACATGGCAATGTTCCTTATGGGAGTGGCTCCAGAGACATCTGTTTTTCCATTGGGGACTGCTATTACCCTTACAGGAGCAATTCTAACAGCCTCTTCCTGTGTAGATTCTACAGCTTGTTGTGGTACAATTGTTTCAGTGTAGTGCATGGTGCCGTACTTACCCGTTGACACGACCTCACCTATCCCTCCGCTAGGGGCTTTCACTAATCTCGTGGGTGTCGCTGTGCCTACTGTGGTCTCTGCTATGGTGGCTGCAAGAGAGAGAGCTGAAATTGTTGCTGAATCGTCTTCTTGATCACACTCCTGAGGAAGGTTCAAAACAGGGTACATCTTGCACGGGTTAATACTTGCATGAGTTATTTGGTTAACATCATTAACATTTACAGTGTTACTAAGAGTTTGTGTTTTACAACCCAGTGCGTTTCTCTCCGCAATCAACTTTTCTCCTGCAATGTATGGTGGGGGAGGAGCTGTGGCAATCAACTTCCTGACTGCCCCAGATCCTGCCGCCAGAGCCAAACCTCTCTGTATCTCACCTTCCTGGTGCCATAACTGTAAATAATCATGATGCTGAATTCGTCTCTTTGCTGATTTTACGAGACATATCCTCCTCCTTAAATTTTGTAACACTTCTGGACTGAAGCTACCTATTCTTGGGAATTTGTCCCTGTCTTGTACAGTCATTCTCTCCCATTCATCACATAAAGATTCGGTGTGAATTCCATATTTTTCACACATTACATATCGTGCCGACCCAACTGGTCGGTTCACAGAATCAACCTGAACCAGGGTTGATCGCCCCCTACCTGAGCAACTGGCCCCCATAGTCTGCAGGTGTTGCTTAGTCCTCCTTGGATCTCTGTATCAAGGTTTTCAGCAAGCCTTTTCAGACAACCAAATTACTCCACAGTAGGCCGGCGGTGGCGGTTTACCGAGTACCCCACTCACTCGCCCACCTCGACCAATACGACCTGATCACACCGACGTGGTGCTGGCGTACTCGATACAGGGCCCCTATGGAACCTTCAGTTTACTGGAACATATGAGGGTTACCCGCAGGACACTTACTCTTTCCAGTAAAGGTGGGGTTGTTAGATAGTTCCTGAGTGACCAGCGAACTTCCCTTCCAAAAATAAAAAATTACACAAATCACGTCAGAATGTACAAATAGCGTTTGTGACCACTTTACTCTAATGGTATTAGGTCAGATCACTAACTACTGCACACAATTACGTGCGGTCCAATCGTTCAGTACACGAGCACTACTTGTCATGTACTGAAAGACCAATGGAATCGATGTTTCCGGCCGCGATTCCTTCAGCAAGAGCTTATGGCCTATATGGGTTCTGCACCAACACCCCAGGCGTTGTGCCACTGGACTTTTATAGCGGACCTTTTACCTTACGACCTCCTGGTCTTGTTACCTTATGACCTCCTGGTCTTGTTACCTTATGGTCCGCTATACTCTAATGCTCAAATATTATTTAACCAGGGATGCCTCCCTGGCCACCGTATATGTCACTTACACGTATGTCCCTTGACGAGTACCCGGCTTTCCTTTTGGTTCCACCTTAAAGTTATATAAACTTTTGTATACAAAACACACTCACTCAACACATGTACACTTTGTTTCTATATCTATTTCTGCGCAGAAATTGTCTTCAGGCCAAGAGTGTTACCAACTAGGAGCAGGATCTGTTAAACTAAATTTCAGATTTTCTAAAAACAGATTTGCGTTATTTTCCGCTTCGCGTTATCTACCGCTGTGCGTTAATTATCGCCTTGCGCTAATTATCGCTTTGCGCTAATTCAACTTTTTCGTGACTTGAGCTACGTGAGCGTAACCGGACGCTACGTTGCGTAATGAACGCTGCGTGCGTCTGCCTTTGGATTGCGTACGCTAGTCTTTGTTAGCGACACGTGTACGCAATGCAAAGGATCCACCGTAACACAATATATTTATTTATCAATGTAGGTGATCCCTGATCATCTACCGCAATCCACACTGACTGCCTTGTATCTCAGACAAACCGTGTGTTTGTTCTATACTTTAACTATCACCTCTACTATTAAATAACAGCAAATCTCTTTTTAGCACTTTCTATCAACTATAAAATTTGGCAAACAGGAATAGTGATATACGAAAAAATGAAATACACAAGTGAAAAGAAATGCAGGTATGTATGCGTACGCAAGACAAAAGAAAAATAAACAGTTTTAAAAAAGACACAAGCGTTTTGTTCTTACTTCCGGTTACCGGGTTCCTTCAGCACTCTTTATCTAAGCGAAGCAGACGCTTATCCCGTCAGCACTGTGAGACAACCTCCCACCCTTTGCTGGAGGGATAATGTCTGCTGATCTACCTAGTGCAGATGTGAAAAGGACCGGACGAGCCCGCAATTGACAATGCTAAATTCCTTTGTCGTATAAACAACCCTTTATGAAGCTAAGAACACTGTACGCTGTTTACTTAAGAAGTACCGTAATGGTACGCTAGTTGCGTAACGATCGCTCAGCCGTAGGCGAGACGCTCAGGCGTCACGTTCGCTCACGGCCCAGGGATCACAGGACACGTTATTGGTTATGTCTAGGGGAAAGATTCGCTGTAACGTAGCGTACGCTAGAGACCACGAGGAGGTCACCAGCGATGCAGACGCTCACAACACTATACCTTTATGTTAAACCTTATACCGATGAAACACACAGAATACCTTAATGTGAGTACAGGGTGTAAATGCAACCTTGTGTAACCTGACTAACTACAAAGCTGATTGAGCGTCACCGACGCTCAAGTGAACACTTAACACTATAGTAAATACACTGATACTGGTTTAGGTTTCCAAAGCCTATTAACTGTATTATATCTAATATATTTGTAAAAGGGGATAACAGTACATATGATACGCTACAATATAACAGAGACCTCCTAACCACAGAACTAAACAATAAATACAATAAGACAATACTACGCTGACCTAAATGAAATACAATACAATACTATAATACTATAAGGTATTTAAGAGAAAAGAGGAGAGAGAGAGATAGAGAGAGAGAGAGATTGGCTCGCAGAAAGACAATGATTATGGAGAGAACTTACGCACAAAGGGTATGATCGCCAGCGCCTCGATATCCAGCTCCCGATTATCAGCAGATAACCGTTGATGAGAGAGTGAGTTTGGATATGGTCGGCCTGCCTATTTATGCCCCACACACAATGCAATCTCCTAGTCCCTACAATCCCATTGTCCATTGGCCGAAGGAATTCGGCCCTGCATCATAACAAAAGGTCATAGGGTGATTCATACAGGTGGGCTGTGACGATTTCCAACAGCTCAGGTGGGTGGGAAACTGGGTTTCCCGCCGCATACCTGAGTATGTGTAAATCATAGAAATGGACATAAACTTCTTATGTCCATAACTATTCGCACGAGCGATTAATACGCTCCAAACCAACACCGGAATATTGCTAATTAAATACTCTTCCGATGGGTACCAAACACTGCAGTATGATTCCTGTTAGACCCTTCGTACGATGCAAAGAGGGATTCCTCAGCTCTGGGACATTGTACTTTAACCAAACTTACAGAAACTATCAAAGGGATCATGATCTATAAACTACATTAATTGTGAACATTTGTAACTAATGAGTCGCACGCTACGATCACATAAACTCTACCGTAAATGCGCATACTGCGCGTGCGAGTGCACGCTATTGCGGGTATGCGCTTCCACGGGAGAGCGTACGCATGCGCAGCACGGACCAGTGTGCGGTGCAAATATGGCAACGTGCATTGAGACATTTTTCTGACTTTGACAAAGCTGATTCTGATTCTGATTCTGAAGGTAGGAGGGCATGGCTAATATGTATAGCATTTCCAGCAGAGAAATGCCCCTTGTTGATATGCCACACTCACTGTAGCGAGGACATTGCCCTTTATAAGCCTTTGCCATAATGTGTGAGATCTGTAGATGAATCTGGGATAGGGCGGAGCTATAATGCTTCACTCCTTCCCAAAGGTGGCAGGAACTCTGGGGTGGGGCAGAGCTATAATGATCCTTTCCTTCTTTAGGTGGCAGGGAGTCTGGAGTGCGGTGGAACTATAATACTTCTCTCCAAGGGCATAGCCAGGGCCATCTCCAGGTCTACTTGCACCCTGTGCGAGAATTATTGGGCACCCCTCACTGTGAATATTGTGGGTGGAGCTACATGGGTGAGGCATCAATTGATGACCCACCCACAAAACACACTGAGAAGGCCAGATCCACATAACACACTAAAAAAGCCAGAACCACATAGAAAAAAAAAATCAGAGGTGGTACTCACTATGGGCTGAGGACTTCTTATGAAGGTCCCTCACTGTGGAGGTTGCACTTTGAGGGCAGCAGCAGGAGCATCTCTGGTCCGGAGCAGTGAGAACATGGCCAGAGAAGCGCTGGCAGGGAGGATTCTGGCGTGAGAATCCAAGAGCAGAGGAGGCCTGTAGTGCGGAGGGTCCCCAGCATGACAGAATTCATAGAGGGTAGAAGCAGCCGTAGTCTGGCAACAGGTAACGGGGTGTAGATGGGATAAGAACAGCTGGGCAGAGCAGTGGGCATCCAGAACAAGTCGATGGCCATTTCATATGTGGTTCTGGCTTGCAAGCAAACCGGAGTTTGTAGTCCAGTAGCCAATCAGGGGTCACCACTGCCTGATTGACTGCCGGTCTGCGACCTCTTCATCTGTGACAGGAGCCGAATGCTGCAGGAGTTAAACACACTGCAGTACCTGACTCCTGTCACTGCAGAAGAGCCAGCACTTTGGTGTCACCCCTTCCAAGGGTGACACCCGGGTGCGGGCCACCCCCCCCACACCCGGCTTGTGATGCCATTGTGTGTGTATACATACCTCCCAACTATCCAGATTTTCGTGGGACAGTCCCGTTTTTTTGGGACTATCCTGCCGACCCACCCATGCAGTATCCCGTGGTGGTGGTGGGGGGGGGGTAGCAGTTAAGAGGCTCCTGTCACTCGTTGCTCTGCATTGAATGGACGCTATTCAGGGATACAAGAGGGACGGGGCAGTGTCGGACTGGGGCATGGAGGGCACACCGGGAGATACCGTGGTAGGGGCCCATGTTTAGGGGGTATGGCAGTCTCCAGAAGGGGTGTGGCCAACCACCACATAGGCTTGGCTAACTATTAGAGTGCATGGTCTCGGCCCCTTGATAAGTATATTTAGCAAATACTGCTAGTCCAAGCATGATAAAGTACCATATTAATAACAGCAATGCCCTGTAGAAAATACACCATAGTCCTGTGCAGTATAAGGTAACATATGTATAATTTATAATTCAAGTGCACAGTCTGGAATCTGATCCCTAGAGGGGGAGGTGGTTCCCCTGTACCCCTGTGGGCCAGTCCAACCCTGACTGGGATTATGGCTAGCCGCTCACAGAGCACTAGCCATGCCCCCATAGTGATGAGAAATGGGGGCGTGGTTCACGATTGCGGCATTACCATGAAGCCATGCCCCCTTTACTGAGGTCACAACCCCTTTTCCTGGCAGGCGTGGCTAAGCCGTGCCAGGGTCCCGATTTTTACCTCCTGAAAGTTGGGAGGTATGGTATATAGCACATATTCGCATGTGGCAGCCGGCTACATACATACTTTGACTTTAAGTTTACCCACTAACCCATATTTCCTGCAAGAGCCATATTACTTGGCTGATTTAATTGTGAATCATAACCTTCTTAAAAATACTACGTTATATCCTTCACAATTAGTATTAGGGAGACTATGGGGGTCATTCCGAGTTGATCGCTCACTAGCAGTTTTTAGCAGCCGTGCAAACGTATTGTCACCGCCCACTAGGGAGTGTATTTTAGCTTTGCAGAAGTGCGAAGGCTTGTGCAGCAGAGCGCCTACAAAATCGTTTTGTGCAAAACAATAGTAGCTCTGTAGTTACTCTTCGTGTGCGTTGATTCTAACGACGGAGGGACGGCTTTTGACGTCACACACCCGCCCAGCGAACGCCCAGCAATGCCTGCGTTTTTCTAAGCACTCCCTGAAAATGGTCAGTTGACACCCAGAAACGCCCTCTTTCTGTCAATCTCCTTGCAGCCGGCTGTGCGATTAAAATCGTCGCTAGAACTATTGCAAAACCGCAATGGACTTTGTACCCGTATGACGCGCGTGCGCATTGCGGAGCCTACACATGCGCAGATTAGCCTTTTTTTTCACTGATCGTTACGCAGTGAACAACGGCAGCTAGCGATCAACTCGGAATGGCCCCCATAGTCTCCCTAATCCTAATTGTGAAGGATATAACGTGGTATTTTTAAGAAGGTTATGATTCACAATTAAATCAGTCAAGTAATATGGCTCTTGCAGGAGATATGGGTTAGTGGGTAAACTTAAAGTCAAAGTATGTATGTAGCCGGCTGCAACATGCGAATATGTGCTATATACCATACCTCCCAACTTTCAGGAGGTAAAAATCGGGACCCTGACACGGCTTAGCCACGCCTGCCAGGAAAAGGGGTTGTGACCTCAGTAAAGGGGGCATGGCTTCATGGTAATGCCGCAATCGTGAACCACGCCCCCATTTCTCATCACTATGGGGGCATGGCTAGTGCTCTGTGAGCGGCTAGCCATAATCCCAGTCAGGGTTGGACTGGCCCACAGGGGTACAGGGGAACCACCTCCCCCTCTAGGGATCATTTTTCAAAATAGATATTTTTTTGTTTGCCATACTTACTATATGCTAATCAACATTCGCTTAATCCTGTATGTCAACTAAGTAGGCAGATAGTGCAAACATAAGATAATTTACAATCATAATGGCTAAGCTGCAAAATAATGTAGGTCTCTCTAATGCGGCTTTCACATCGCAAACCCTGCTTTTGAAACGGTTCTTTAAACGGTTCTTAAAACGGGTCTGAGCAGTTAAACCCCCTTCACATCGCATGTTGTAACCAGTATATTACCATTTCATTCATAGGCGTGCGCAGCACATTTTATTAGGGGGTGCACCGTCGTAGGGGTGTGTCTAGCACCACCTTTTGGGCGTGTCTAGCACCATCTATTGACGGTCAACGCAATATAAAATACCACCCTTGTACCAATCCTAATAAAGCAGATACATTGTCAGATATTGTGGTGTGCACCAAACAAACACCCCTGATGGCACTCACTGCAATTACACTGCTCCTCCTCAGCCTGGTCTGGCTCCCCCTCTCTTTCCCCAGCAAGCTGCAGTAACTCACTGACACTGACAGTCGCAGACTAGTACTGCTGCTGCTGGAAAAACGAGTGATGTGTCAATGCTGCTGCCGACCGCCTGCCAGTATTGAATTTGTCTTCCTAAGAGGAACGCTGGCTGCATGCTGATCCTCATCAGTGGCTGGCGTTGGCAAAGCATAGAATGAGAGAGGTGGGCATGTGGCGGGTGTGGCGGGTGGGAGTGCAAGCAGCATGACGTAATCACATCACATCACGCTGTTTTTGTACATGGAAGTGGAGCCAAGAGTTTGAAAGCCGGTGGCAGTAGCACCCTTGATTAACCCAGGCATCCGGTCAGTAATACAGTCCTGACAGGGTGCAGCGCAGAGGGGACAGTAATCAGCCTGCTCGGCGATCGCTGCATCAGGCATGTGAGATAGTGGTGCCGGACATTAGGGGGTGCCTGTGCGCACCAGGAACCCCCCCTGCGCACACCTATGATTTCATTACCGTTTTGGTACCTTTCACACTGAACCCGTTTCACCCATACAAAACAGTGGTTGTCATTTTAAATGTTTATTTCCTGCTTCTGCCTGGTGACATCACACATGGAGACATCCTATCACCTTCTGGGGCTTGCAAATACCGTTTCAGACCCTTTCACACTGCACAATTAAACGGGTCTGAAACGGGTAGGACCCTGCTTTTTTACCGTTTCAAAATACCGGTATTTTGTAAACGGTAAATTGAAGGTGACCCTTTCACATCGCAGCTCGAACCGTTTAGGAAGCCAGTAAAAATGGCAAATTACCGGGTACAAGCTGCGGTGTGAAAGGGGTATAAGCCCCTGCTTCTCTCTAGGCGCCTGTGCAGCTATATACTTTAGTACAGTTTCTGAAACTATGGCCCTCATTTCGAGTTGATCGGTCGCAAGGCGAATTTAGCAGAGTTACACACGCTAAGCCTACGCCTACTGGGAGTGTATCTTAGCTTCTTAAAATTGCGACCGATGTATTCGCAATATTGTGATTACAAACTACTTTGCAGTTTCTGAGTAACTTCAACCTTACTCTGCCTGTGCGATCAGTTCAGTGCTTGTCGTTCCTGGTTTGACGTCACAAACACACCCAGCGTTCGCCCAGCCACTCCTCCGTTTCTCCAGCCACTCCTCCGTTTCTCCAGCCACTCCTGCGTTTTTTCCGGAAACGGTAGCGTTTTCATCCACACGCCCATAAAACGCCGTGTTTCCGCCCAGTAACACCCATTTCCTGTCAATCACATTACGATCGCCGGAGCGATGAAAAAGCCGTGAGTAAAAATACTATCTTCATTGTTAAATTACTTGGCGCAGTCGCAGTGCGAATATTGCGCATGCGTACTAAGCGGATTTTCATTGCGATGCGATGAAAAATACCGACCGATCAACTCGGAATGAGGGCCTATATACCACACTTGTCTCTAACATGTCTACTTGTGATCTGGAGCTAACATATACTATTACTGTTTGAAATGATGATAATCCTTGTCCTGCTCACTGTACTGCAACATGGCAGGCAGCCAGGAATACTATGTACATTAATGCTTGCAGCTTTCTGTAAATCAGTTTCCTCTTTGTGGTGCATAGGAAGACAGTACATTTTGAAAATCTAGTTTTCCCCAAAAGAGAAACAAAAGAGACAACTAGAACACAAATAAGTTAGTTCGAAAGGTTGAACCCTAAAACGTTAACTTTCAAAGCGCCATAAACAAACTATAAAGTGGATGTTTCCCCAAAAAAAGGATGCTTACCGGAAGTCGTCATCTCCACAAACACGTTTTAAATAAACATAAATCTCCACATAGCCAGGAGCAGGGCCGTTTCTAGACAATTTGGCTCCCAGTGCGAGATTTCAAAATGCGCCCCCCCCCCCCCCATTGCTATAAAAAAAAAATTGTGTGCCCCCCCCATATAGCTAGAAAAAAAGCATGCGCGCGCCTCAGGCGCGCGCGCTCCCGACAAGGCTGTGTGGCCTGATTAAAATGGGCGTGGTCTCATTACAGTGGGCGTGGCCTCGTCTGATATCGCACCCACCACAGGGGAAAAAAAATAAAAATAAAAAAGTCCCCTTTTTACACATTACACCAGGCAAGTGTCCCCATATTACACAGCGCGGCAGGCAGGTGTCCCCATTTACAAAGTGCGGCAGGCAGGTGTCCCCATTTTACACAGTGCGGCAGGTATCCCCATTTTACACAGTGCGGCAGGTACCCCCATTTTACACAGTGCGGCAGGTATCCCCATTTTACACAGTGCGGCAGGTATCCCCATTTTACACAGTGCGGAAGGTATCCCCATTTTACACAGTGCGGCAGGTATCCCCATTTTACACAGTGCGGCAGGTATCCCCATTTTACACAGTGCGGCAGGTATCCCCATTTTACACAGTGCGGCAGGTATCCCCATTTTACACAGTGCGGCAGGTATCCCCATTTTATACAGTGCGGCAGGTGCCCCCATTTTACACAGTGCGGCAGGTGCCCCCATTTTACACAGTGCATCAGGTATCCACATTTTATACAGTGTGGCAGGTATCCCCATTTTATACAGTGCGGCAGGTATCCCCATTTTACACAGTGCGGCAGGTGCCCCCATTTTACACAGTGCGGCAGGTATCCCCATTTTATACAGTGCGGAAGGTATCCCCATTTTAAACAGTGCGGCAGGTATCCCCATTTTACACAGTGCGGCAGGTGCCCCCATTTTACACAGTGCGGCAGGTATCCCCATTTTATACAGTGCGGCAGTGTGGCAGGTATCCCCATTTTATACAGTGCGGCAGGTATCCCCATTTTACACAGTGCGGCAGGTGCCCCCATTTTACAAAGTGCGGCAGGTATCCCCATTTTAAACAGTGCGGCAGGTATCCCCATTTTACACAGTGCGGCAGGTGCCCCCATTTTAAACAGTGCGGCAGGTATCCCCATTTTACACAGTGCGGCAGGTGCCCCCATTTTACACAGTGCGGCAGGTATCCCCATTTTTTACAGTGCGGCAGTGTGGCAGGTATCCCCATTTTACACAGTGCGGCAGGTATCCCCATTTTACACAGTGCGGCAGGTATCCCCATTTTACACAGTGCGGAAGGTATCCCCATTTTACACAGTGCGGCAGGTATCCCCATTTTACACAGTGCGGCAGGTATCCCCATTTTACACAGTGCGGCAGGTATCCCCATTTTACACAGTGCGGCAGGTATCCCCATTTTACACAGTGCGGAAGGTATCCCCATTTTATACAGTGCGGCAGGTGCCCCCATTTTACACAGTGCGGCAGGTGCCCCCATTTTACACAGTGCATCAGGTATCCACATTTTATACAGTGTGGCAGGTATCCCCATTTTATACAGTGCGGCAGGTATCCCCATTTTACACAGTGCGGCAGGTGCCCCCATTTTACACAGTGCGGCAGGTATCCCCATTTTATACAGTGCGGCAGGTATCCCCATTTTAAACAGTGCGGCAGGTATCCCCATTTTACACAGTGCGGCAGGTGCCCCCATTTTACACAGTGCGGCAGGTATCCCCATTTTATACAGTGCGGCAGTGTGGCAGGTATCCCCATTTTATACAGTGCGGCAGGTATCCCCATTTTACACAGTGCGGCAGGTGCCCCCATTTTACAAAGTGCGGCAGGTATCCCCATTTTATACAGTGCGGCAGGTATCCCCATTTTAAACAGTGCGGCAGGTATCCCCATTTTACACAGTGCGGCAGGTGCCCCCATTTTAAACAGTGCGGCAGGTATCCCCATTTTACACAGTGCGGCAGGTGCCCCCATTTTACACAGTGCGGCAGGTATCCCCATTTTATACAGTGCGGCAGTGTGGCAGGTATCCCCATTTTATACAGTGCGGCAGGTATCCCCATTTTACACAGTGCGACAGGTATCCCCATTTTACACAGTGCGGCAGGTGTCAAGTGGGGGGGGGGGGAGGGGGAGAGAGAGAGAGAGAGAGAGAAAATACTTACAACTTGCCGCTCTTCGGGTCCCGCCGACTCACGTCCCTCGCGCCGGCCGCCTCCTCCCTCGATGGTTATCTCCAGTCCTCTCCTCCCTCTCTCTCCCCCCGCCGAGCGCTCCTGCTCGGGGGGCGGCGCTTCGCGGAATGACGCATTTGCGTCGTGACGTCACAACGCAAACGCGTCATTTCGCAAAGCCCCGCCCCCCGAGCAGGAGCGCTCGGCGGGGGGAGAGAGAGGGAGGAGAGGAGTAGTCACAAAGTGCCGCGGCGGGCGCCCCGTGCGGTTGCACGGCTCGCCCGCCGCTAGAAACGGCACTGGCCAGGAGCATCCTGAGGCAAGGGCGTAACTACCATAGGTGCAGGCAGTGCAGCTGCTATGGGGCCCAGAGCTGAGAGGGGCGCACCTTCCCTGTCAAAGTTGCATGTTTATTGTTTATATACATTTTTTGCCATTAGGTGGTATGTAAGGGTCCTTTCAAACTTTTTCCTTGGGGCCTGCACTATATATAGGTATGACCCTTGACCTACTCATTGTAGTGTGGTATAAAATGTACTGGAGGGCATTTTAATCTTATATAATATTAACCGGGGCACTGTCATGAGGCACAATATGAATGGGGAGAACTATATATCATAATGTGAATTGTGGGTACTGTGCGGCATAATGTGTACTGGCATCTCTGTAATGTGACATAGGGTGAACTTAAACACCACTGCGATTCATCAAAGATATTAGGGCACTACTATGGGGCATAACATTAAATAAGACTCTACTATGGTTCAGAAAATGATCTAGGGCAATATTACAGGGCAAAAAATTAACAACTGCTGCAGAGAAGTGATTTTCTAGAAGCAATGGGATGGGTGCTCCTTAAAAATGTTGCTATGGGGCCTGCAAAGTTCTGTCTACGACCCTGTCTCGAGGCATGAAATTTGCAGGAAAAAATACAATGCAGATCTATGGAGAAGCTCATTTCGTGCCTATCAAAGTATATAACATTATGCTGCGGGGAAGCTTTGAGATTCAACCATGAAAGCTAATTGCCTAAATAATTTATGGAGTTAAAAAATACAAAAAAAGCACAAACATTTTCTCAATAAAACGGGAGCAAATAAGAGCTTCAATAAAACATTTAAGCACATGTCATTGACAAATGAATAGCTACAATTTCAGTTACATAAAAATGATGGAAAGTCCTGGCTAACATATCAGAATAATGGCCAGTGTGGTGGGGCAATGGCTAGTTTTGCTGCCTCACTGCCTTGGGGTCATGTGTTCATTTCTAACCAGTGCCATAATATGTGTGGTGTTTGTATGTTCTTCTTGTATTTGCTTGAGTTTCCTTTGGGTACTCTGGTTTCCATCCACAATCCAAAAATATAATGGTCAAAAATGAATCCTAGGGAGTACATATTAATGGGGAATACATGGGGGTATATTTACTAAGATTGGAGTTCTGTTTAAGATGGGATGTTGCCCATATCAACCAATCAGATTCTACTTCTCATTTATCTAGCACCTTCTGGAAAATAATACCTGGAATCTGATTGGTTGCTATGGGCAACATCCCATCTTAAATAGAGCTCCCATCTTAGTAAATTTACCCCCATGGTCTGATTCTAAGTTGGGAATAAAGCAAAAAAGAACAGGTAACTGTGCACCTGGTCAAACCATGTTGCAATGCAAGGGGTACAAATATATACATTGTTTTACATGTGGGGTAAATACTGGCTGATTTTGCATGTAGCCCACAAAAGCTGGACTGCTTTATTTTTACTAGTGATGAGCACCGGAAATTTTTCGGGTTTTGTGTTTTGGTTTTGGGTTCGGTTCCGCGGCCGTGTTTTGGGTTCGAACGCGTTTTGGCAAAACCTCACCGAATTTTTTTTGTCGGATTCGGGTGTTTTTTTCAAAAAACCCTAAAAAACAGCTTAAATCATAGAATTTGGGGGTCATTTTGATCCCAAAGTATTATTAACCTCAATAACCATAATTTCCACTCATTTTCAGTCTATTCTGAACACCTCACACCTCACAATATTATTTTTAGTCCTAAAATTTGCACCGAGGTCGCTGGATGACTAAGCTCAGCGACCCAAGTGGCCGACACAAACACCTGGCCCATCTAGGAGTGGCACTGCAGTGTCACGCAGGATGGCCCTTCAAAAAACTACTCCCCAAACAGCACATGACGCAAAGAAGAAAAAAAAGAGGCGCAATGAGGTAGCTGTGTGAGTAAGCTAAGCGACCCTAGTGGCCGACACAAACACCTGGCCCATCTAGGAGTGGCACTGCAGTGTCACGCAGGATGGCCCTTCCAAAAAACACCCCCCAAACAGCACATGACGCAAAGAAAAAAAGAGGCGCAATGAGGTAGCTGTGTGACTAAGAAAAGCGACCCAAGTGGCCGACACAAACACCTGGCCCATCTAGGAGTGTCACGCAGGATGGCCCTTCCAAAAACTACTCCCCAAACAGCACATGACGCAAAGAAAAATGAAAGAAAAAAGAGGTGCAAGATGGAATTGTCCTTGGGCCCTCCCACCCACCCTTATGTTGTATAAACAGGACATGCACACTTTAACCAATCCATCATTTCAGTGACAGGGTCTGCCACACGACTGTGACTGAAATGACGGGTTGGTTTGGACCCCCACCAAAAAAGAAGCAATTAATCTCTCCTTGCACAAACTGGCTCTACAGAGGCAAGATGTCCACCTCATCATCATCCTCCGATATATCACCGTGTACATCCCCCTCCTCACAGATTATCAATTCGTCCCCACTGGAATCCACCATCTCAGCTCCCTGTGTACTTTGTGGAGGCAATTGCTGCTGGTGAATGTCTCCACGGAGGAATTGATTATAATTCATTTTAATGAACATCATCTTCTCCACATTTTCTGGATGTAACCTCGTACGCCGATTGCTGACAAGGTGAGCGGCGGCACTAAACACTCTTTCGGAGTACACACTTGTGGGAGGGCAACTTAGGTAGAATAAAGCCAGTTTGTTCAATGGCCTCCAAATTGCCTCTTTTTCCTGCCAGTATAAGTACGGACTGTCTGACGTGCCTACTTGGATGTGGTCACTCATATAATCCTCCACCATTCTTTCAATGGGGAGAGAATCATATGCAGTGACAGTAGACGACATGTCCGTAATCGTTGTCAGATCCTTCAGTCCGGACCAGATGTCAGCATCAGCAGTCGCTCCAGACTGCCCTGCATCACCGCCAGCGGGTGGGCTCGGAATTCTGAGCCTTTTCCTCGCACCCCCAGTTGCGGGAGAATGTGAAGGAGGAGATGTTGACAGGTCGCGTTCCGCTTGACTTGACAATTTTCTCACCAGCAGTTCTTTGAACCCCAGCAGACTTGTGTCTGCCGGAAAGAGAGATCCAAGGTAGGTTTTAAATCTAGGATCGAGCACGGTGGCCAAAATGTAGTGCTCTGATTTCAACAGATTGACCACCCGTGAATCCTTGTTAAGCGAATTAAGGGCTCCATCCACAAGTCCCACATGCCTAGCGGAATCGCTCTGTGTTAGCTCCTCCTTCAATGTCTCCAGCTTCTTCTGCAAAAGCCTGATGAGGGGAATGACCTGACTCAGGCTGGCAGTGTCTGAACTGACTTCACGTGTGGCAAGTTCAAAAGGTTGCAGAACCTTGCACAACGTTGAAATCATTCTCCACTGCGCTTGAGACAGGTGCATTCCACCTCCTATATCGTGCTCAGTTGTATAGGCTTGAATGGCCTTTTGCTGCTCCTCCATCCTCTGAAGCATATAGAGGGTTGAATTCCACCTCGTTACCACTTCTTGCTTCAGATGATGGCAGGGCAGGTTCAGGCGTTTTTGGTGGTGCTCCAGTCTTCTGTACGTGGTGCCTGTACGCCGAAAGTGTCCCGCAATTCCTCTGGCCACCGACAGCATCTCTTGCACGCCCCTGTCGTTTTTTAAATAATTCGACACCACCAAATTCAAGGTATGTGCAAAACATGGGACGTGCTGGAATTTGCCCAGATTTAATGCACACACAATATTGCTGGCGTTGTCCGATGCCAAAAATCCACAGGAGAGTCCAATTGGGGTAAGCCATTCCAGGATGATCTTCCTCAGTTGCCGTAAGAGGTTTTCAGCTGTGTGCGTATTCTGGAAAGTGGTGATACAAAGCGTAGCCTGCCTAGGAAAGAGTTGGCATTTGCGAGATGCTGCTACTGGTGCCGCCGCTGCTGTTCTTGCGGCGGGAGTCCATACATCTACCCAGTGGGCTGTCACAGTCATATAGTCCTGAGCCTGCCCTGCTCCACTTGTCCACATGTCCGTGGTTAAGTGGACATTGGGTACAACTGCATTTTTTAGGACACTGGTGAGTCTTTTTCTGAGGTCTGTGTACATTTTCGGTATCGCCTGCCTAGAGAAATGGAACCTAGATGGTATTTGGTACCGGGGACACAGTACCTCCAACAAGTCTCTAGTTGGCTCTGCAGTAATGATGGATACCGGAACCACGTTTCTCACCGCCCAGGATGCCAAGGCCTCAGTTATCCGCTTTGCAGCAGGATGACTGCTGTGATATTTCATCTTCCTCGCAAAAGACTGTTGGACAGTCAATTGCTTGGTGGAAGTAGTAAAAGTGGTCTTACGACTTCCCCTCTGGGATGACCATCGACTCCCAGCAGCAACAACAGCAGCGCCAGCAGCAGTAGGCGTTACACGCAAGGATGCATCGGAGGAATCCCAGGCAGGAGAGGACTCGTCAGAATTGCCAGTGACATGGCCTGCAGGACTATTGGCATTCCTGGGGAAGGAGGAAATTGACACTGAGGGAGTTGGTGGGGTGGTTTGCGTGAGCTTGGTTACAAGAGGAAGGGATTTACTGGTCAGTGGACTGCTTCCGCTGTCGCCCAAAGTTTTTAAACTTGTCACTGACTTATGATGAATGCGCTGCAGGTGACGTATAAGGGAGGATGTTCCGAGGTGGTTAACGTCCTTACCCCTACTTATTACAGCTTGACAAAGGCAACACACGGCTTGACAAATGTTGTCCGCATTTCTGTTGAAATACTTCCACACCGACGAGCTGATTTTTTTGGTATTTTCACCAGGCATGTCAATGGCCATATTCCTCCCACGGACAACAGGTGTCTCCCCGGGTGCCTGACTTAAACAAACCACCTCACCATCAGAATCCTCCTGGTCAATTTCCTCCCCAGTGCCAGCAACACCCATATCCCCCTCATCCTGGTGTACTTCAACACTGACATCTTCAATCTGACTATCAGGAACTTGACTGCGGGTGCTCCTTCCAGCACTTGCAGGGGGCGTGCAAATGGTGGAAGGCGCATGCTCTTCACGTCCAGTGTTGGGAAGGTCAGGCATCGCAATCGACACAATTGGACTCTCCTTGTGGATTTGTGATTTCGAAGAACGCACAGTTCTTTGCTGTGCTTTTGCCAGCTTGAGTCTTTTCATTTTTCTAGCGAGAGGCTGAGTGCTTCCATCCTCATGTGAAGCTGAACCACTAGCCATGAACATAGGCCAGGGCCTCAGCCGTTCCTTGCCACTCCGTGTGGTAAATGGCATATTGGCAAGTTTACGCTTCTCCTCCGACAATTTTATTTTAGATTTTTGAGTCCTTTTTTTACTGATATTTGGTGTTTTGGATTTTACATGCTCTGTACTATGACATTGGGCATCGGCCTTGGCAGACGACGTTGATGGCATTTCATCGTCTCGGCCATGACTAGTGGCAGCAGCTTCAGCACGAGGTGGAAGTCGATCTTGATCTTTCCCTATTTTTGGAACCTCAACATTTTTGTTCTCCATATTTTAATAGGCACAACTAAAAGGCACCTCAGGTAAACAATGGAGATGGATGGATACTAGTATACTTATGGATGACGAGCGACTGCCGACACAGAGGTAGCTACAGCCGTGGACTACCGTACTGCGTCTGCTGCTAGTATAGACTGGATGATAATGATATAAAAAATATATATATGTCACTACTGCAGGACAGGTATATATTATATAATGACGGACCTGCTGGACACTGTCAGCACTGCAGACTCCTAAAGTAAACTACTAGTATGAAGAAGATAGAAAAAAAAAAAACACCACAGGTAGGTATACAATTATGGATGGACGAGCGACTGCCGACACAGAGGTAGCTACAGCCGTGGACTACCATACTGCGTCTGCTGCTAGTATAGACTGGATGATAATGATATAAAAAATATATATATATCACTACTGCAGGACAGGTATATATTATACAATGACGGACCTGCTGGACACTGTCAGCACTGCAGACTCCTAAAGTAAACTACTAGTATGAAGAAGATAGAGAAAAAAAAAAACACCACAGGTAGGTATACAATTATGCAGAAAAGGAAAAAAACTAAGCGCTTGGGTGAGAAGCACTGCACTTTGATTGTCAGCAGCCTCCTGATAAAGGGAATTGCCAGTCCCTTAAAACCAAAAACCAACCAACAAATAACAAGTGGCGCTTGACAATCAGATGAAATTAAAAAACATTTATTTGTATACAATGTGTAAAAATTACAACAAACTCCCGGGAGAATAAAATAATAATATAAATTTCACAGCAATAAAAATGTGCACTATTTTATAGCTTCATTATCAATTACTCAGAAAACCATTAGTAATAGGTGAACTTATTTGCACATGCTTATTTGGTAACTGCGCCTGGGAAGTTTTCAGCTGTGTTAAGTTCACTAAGTACACGCAAAATTTTAATGAAAAAATGTATGTGACTAATGAATTCTAAATCTGAACATGAGTCACTCACGGCTTTATATGCCAGAAGAAATTGCGTGCATCACAGATCCATTGCAGTGGATAACTGGTTGAAAAGTAGATGAAAGAGTTACCTCCGCTGGGCAGGAGCCTGTTCTATCCTTACTCCCTGGTGTCGTCTCACCGATCCGTCAGGGACACACACCAGAGCCTCAGCGGGTATGATTGATGCTGCGCCGTGCAGGGAGCCCCGACAAGCCGTTCCAAGTGGTCCACGCTACCTCCGGTACCTCCGCACTTTGCAGACAGGAGGCTGTGTAGCTGGTGATCCGGAGTTTACCGGTCTGCGCCGGGCTGAGAAGGAGCGGCACCCGCTGCTAGCGCTTCCCCAGGTTACGTAGTCGGCTGTGGCCACGGGAACTGGAGCTGTCATGCAGGTGCTCCCGATGGTGATGATGAATTAACGGGCTCCTATGCACGGTTTAAAAGTTGAACAGCAGCTGATTACAATGTGGATCCTTGCAAAGAGAAAGCCTCTTTCATCTACTTTTCAACCAGTTATCCACTGCAATGGATCTGTGATGCACGCAATTTCTTCTGGCATATAAAGCCGTGAGTGACTCATGTTCAGATTTAGAATTCATTAGTCACATACATTTTTTCATTAAAATTTTGCGTGTACTTAGTGAACTTAACACAGCTGAAAACTTCCCAGGCGCAGTTACCAAATAAGCATGTGCAAATAAGTTCACCTATTACTAATGGTTTTCTGAGTAATTGATAATGAAGCTATAAAATAGTGCACATTTTTATTGCTGTGAAATTTATATTATTATTTTATTCTCCCGGGAGTTTGTTGTAATTTTTACACATTGTATACAAATAAATGTTTTTTAATTTCATCTGATTGTCAAGCGCTACTTGTTATTTGTTGGTAGGTATACAATTATGGATGGACGAGCGACTGCCGACACAGAGGTAGCTACAGCCGTGGACTACCGTACTGCGTCTGCTGCTAGTATAGACTGGATGATAATGATATAAAAAATATATATATATCACTACTGTAGGACAGGTATATATTATATAATGACGGACCTGCTGGACACTGTCAGCACTGCAGACTCCTAAAGTAAACTACTAGTATGAAGAAGATAGAAAAAAAAAAAACCACCACAGGTAGGTATACAATTATGGATGGACGAGCGACTGCCGACACAGAGGTAGCTACAGCCGTGGACTACCGTACTGCGTCTGCTGCTAGTATAGACTGGATGATAATGATATAAAAAATATATATATATCACTACTGCAGGACAGGTATATATTATATAATGACGGACCTGCTGGACACTGTCAGCAGAATGCGTTTATAGAATAAAAACACCACACGACGAGTGTTTAACTTTTTCAGGCAGACAATCACAATATACTGGTGGTCAGTGGTCACTGGTCAGTCACACTGGCAGTGGCACTCTGGCAGCAAAAGTGTGCACTGTTAAATATGTACTCCTGCTATAACTGCTCCCCAGTCTCCCCCACAATTAAGCTGTGTGAGCAGTGAGCACTCAGCACAGTCAGATATACATAGATGATGCAGCACACTGAGGCTGAGCACAGATATGGTATGTGACTGTGTATCGTTTTTTTTCAGGCAGAGAACGGATTATATTAAATAATAAAAATAAATAAAACTGCACTGGTGGTCAGTCACTAGTATAACTATCAGCAAAACTCTGCACTCTCTGAGTACTCCTCCTAATGCTCCAGTAAATCAAGTGTCTCACTGTCTATCTATTCTAAACAGAGAGGACGCCAGCTACGTCCTCTCCCTATCAATCTCAATGCACGTGTGAAAATGGCGGCGACGCGCGGCTCCTTATATAGAATCCGAGTCTCGCGATAGAATCCGAGCGTCGCGAGAATCCGACAGCGGGATGATGACGTTCGGGCGCGCTCGGGTTAACCGAGCAAGGCGGGAGGATCCGAGTCGCTCGGACCCATGTAAAAAAAGGTGAAGTTCGGGCGGGTTCGGATTCCGAGGAACCGAACCCGCTCATCGCTAATTTTTACACTGCAATTTAGATTTAATTTTGGACATACTCCTCTCTCACATATACATCTCTCTACAGAGCCGGCCCTAACCAATATGATGCCCTAGGCAAGATTTTGGCTGGTGCCCCCTAGCACCACCGCTAGTTCTGCCTCTGACCCTACACCCCTTTCCCAGCACCATCACACCCCACCCATAGCAGTCCTTTTTTTGTTTTCCTACCCCCTGTAATTTAAATAAGAACAGTGTGCACATTCGGCACACAGCCCAAAAAGGTATGTGTTTTTGCTGGCAAGGGGCATGGCCACACAATAGTACCCCCAATTCAAATTATGTCTAACAGTAGTGCAACTTTATTCACAATTTATCATGCGATAGTGTCCCTTATTCACATGACATCACACAGTAGTACCACTTTACCTTATATACGTTACTCCTCACAGTAGTGCCCCTCATTCACATAACATCATACTAAATAGCTCCTTATTCACATTACACCACACCATATTGCTCTTTATTCTCATTACACCACAACATATTGCTCCTTATTCACATTACACCATACCATATTGCTCTTTAGTCACATTAGACCACACAGTGCCGTTTCTATACGTTACGCCACACAGTAGAGCACCTTATACACACAATGCCACACATTGGTGATGCATTTATACACAATACCACACAGTAATGCCCCTTACACATATGACACCCACTATTAATGTCATTATAAACATAATGCGCCTTACTTATTATGCCAACCTTTATTAATGCCCTTATAAAAAAAATTCCCTTACACATATTGCGCACATTGTTAATGCCCTTATACACACTATAACACACATAATGTCCCTTACACATATGCTGCACATTATTAGTGCCCTTCTACACATAATGACACACATAGTGCCCCTTACACATATGTTACACATTATTAATGTCCTTATACACATAATGACACATATACACTGCTCAAAAAAAGAAAGGGAACACTTAAACAACACAATGTAACTCCAAGTCAATCGCACTTATGTGAAATCAAACTGTCCACTTAGGAAGCAACCCTGATTGAAAATCAATTTCACATGCTGTTGTGCAAATGGAATAGACAACAGGTGGGAATTATAGGCAATTAGCGAGACTCCCCCAATAAAGGAGTTGTTCTGCAGGACCACAGACCACTTCTCAGCTCCTATGCTTTCTGGCTGATGTTTTGGTTACTTTTGAAAGCTGGCGGTGCTTTCACTCTAGTGGTAGCATGAGACGGAGTCTACAACCCACACAAGTGGCTCAGGTAGTGCAGTTCATCCAGGTTGGCACATCAATGCAAGCTATGGCAAGAAGTTTGCTGTGTCTGTCAGCGTAGTGGCCAGAGCATGGAGGCGCTACCAGGAGACAGGCCAGTACATCAGGAGACGTGGAGGAGGCTGTAGGAGGGCAACAACCCAGCAACAGGACCGCTACCTCCGCCTTTGTGCAAGGAGGAACAGGAGGAGCACTGCCAGAGCCCTGCAAAATGACCTCCAGCAAGCCACAAATGTGCATGTGTCTACTCAAACGATCAGAAACAGACTCCATGAGGGTGGTATGAGGGCCCGACGTCCACAGGTGGGGGTTGTGCTTACAGCCCAACACCATGCAGGACGTTTGGCATTTGCCAGAGAACACCAAGATTGGCAAATTCGCCACTGGCGCCCTGTGCTCTTCACAGATGAAAGCAGGTTCTCACTGAGCACATGTGACAGACGTGACAGAGTCTGGAGATGCCAAGGAGAATGTTCTGCTGCCTGCAACATCCTCCAGCATGACCGGTTTGGCAGTGGGTCAGTAATGGTGTGGGGTGGCATTTCTTTGGAGGGCCGCACAGCCCTCCATGTGCTCGCCAGAGGTAGCCTGACTGCCATTAGGTACCGAGATGAGATCCTCAGACCCCTTGTGAGACCATATGTTGGTGCGGTTGGCCCTGGGTTCCTCCTAATGCAAGACAGTGCTAGACCTCATGTGGCTGGAGTGTGTCAGCAGTTCCTGCACGACGAAGGCATTGATGCTATGGACTGGCCCGCCCGTTCCCCAAACCTGAATCCAATTGAGCACATCTGGGACATCATGTCTCACTCCATCCACCAATGCCACGTTGCACCACAGGCTGTCCAGGAGTTGGCGGATGCTTTAGTCCAGGTCTGGGACGAGATCCCTCAGGAGACCATCCGCCACCTCATCAGGAGCATGCCCAGGCATTGTAGGGAGGTCATACAGGCACGTGGAGGCCACACACACTACTGAGCCTCATTTTGACTTGTTTTAAGGACATTACATCAAAGTTGGATCAGCCTGTAGTGTGTTTTTCCACTTTCATTTTGAGTGCGACTCCAAATCCAGACCTCAGTGGGTTAATACATTTGATTTCCATTGATAATTTTTGTGTGCTTTTGTTGTCAGCACATTCAACTATGTAAAGAACATAGTATTTAATAAGAATATTTAATTCATTCAGATCTAGGATGTGTTATTTTAGTGTACCCTTTATTTTTTTTGAGCAGTGTAGTTCCTGGCGTGAGTCAACTGGCAGCTCTGCTAATGTCGGGCGCCTATTTTTTTATGAAAATGCATCTTATTTGCATTGCTATGTGGCTAGGATGCACAATCAGCTGCTTCTGATTAAAATGATATGTGGCATGCCTATATACTGTGTGCGACTGTGGCTATATCTGCATACGAAATGCTACACACAGAATATAGACATGCCGCATATCATTTTAATCAGCAGAAGCTGCTTGTGCCCCTAGGCATACCAGATGCCCTAGGCAATTGCCTAGTTTGCCTATACCTAGGGCCGGCTCTGTCTCTCTACACTTATTACATCTGCTCCTCCTGCAGTGCAGCATGTTTTTTTTTTACCCAGGTGCAAAATTGCTCTTCTTGCTTTATTCCCAACTCAGACTCAGGCCCAAAGATTGTAAACATCACTGGGGAAAGGACTGACGTTAATGACTACATATTCTCTGTAAAACCATGCATACCATGCGTTGGCTATACAAATATTATCCCAAAATGAGAAGGAGACGCAATACTTAAGGCAATCTGTTGATGACCTGATGAATAGAGATTCAGTGGTTATTCCAGTGTCTCAGACCCCTGTCATTTGTCCACAGAAGCGTACTCTGGCCCAAATCATGCAGGCTGATACCAATAATGATGATGATGATGCAGTGCCGTAACTAGACATTTTAGCGCTGTGTGCAAGAAATGGCATCGGCGCCCCCCCCCCCCCTTAACGTAGACCGGCGGCAGTGCGCGCCGTAGGCGCGTGCAAAAATATATAGGGGCATGGCTTCGCGGGAAAGGGGTGTGGCCACAAAATAATACCAATTCATACAATGGTGCACAGTAGTCTCCATTATTCAAATTATGCCGCACAGTAGCGCCACTACACCAGGTAGTGCCCCTTTTTCACATTACGGCGGACAGATTCCCCTTTTTACACATTACTGCAGACAGCGTCCCCTTTTCACACATTACGGCAAACAGCGTCCCCTTTTCACACATTACGGCAGACAGCGTCCCCTTTTCACACATTACGGCAGACAGCGTCACCTTTTTTACACATTACGGCAGACAGCGTCCCCATTTTTACACATTACGGCAGACAGCGTCCCCTTTTTACACATTAAGGCAGATAGCGTCCACCTTTTACACGTTACGGCAGGCAGAGTCCCCCTTTTACACGTTACGGCAGGCAGCGCACCTACCTAGTTACGGCACTGGTGCAGGGTACAGGGGGCAATGTGTGGGAGGTGCAGGGTAAATGGAGCAGTGTGTGTGGTGCTGGGTACAGGGGGGCAGTGGGTGTGGTGCTGGGTACAGGGGGCAGTATGTGTGGTGCTGGGTACAGGGGACAGTGTGTGTTTGAGGTGCAGGGTACAGGGGGCAGTGTGTGCGAGGTGCAGGGTACAGGGGGCAGTGTGTGCGAGGTGCAGGGTACAGGGGGCAGTGGGTGTGGTGCTGGGTATAGGGGGCAGTGTGTGAGATGCTAGTGAGAGGCTGGGTGCAGGGGGCTGTGTGTCAGTGTGTGTGTGTCTGTCAGTGTGTGTATAGGGACTGTGTGTGTGTGTGTGTGTGTGTGTGTGTGTGTGTGTGTGTGTGTGTCAGTGTGTGTATAGGGACTGTGTGTGTGTGTGTGTGTGTCAGTGTGTGTATAGGGACTGTGTGTTAGTGTGTGTGTCAGTGTGTATATAGGGACTGTGTGCTAGTGTGTGTGTGTCAGTGTGTATATAGGGACTGTGTGTTAGTGTGTGTCAGTGTGTGTATAGGGGGCTGTGTGTCTGTCAGTGTGTGTGTGTCTGTGTATGTATAGGGACTGTGTGTGTGTGTGTGTGTGTGTGTATAGGGACTGTGTGTTAGTGTGTGTGTGTGTGTGTGTGTGTGTGTGTGTGTGTGTGTGTGTGTGTGTGTGTGTGTCAGTGTGTGTATAGGGACTGTGTGTTAGTGTGTGTGTCAGTGTGTGTATAGGGACTGTGTGTTTGTGTGTGTGTGTCAGTGTGTATATAGGGACTGTGTGTTAGTGTGTGTCAGTGTGTGTATAGGGGGCTGTGTGTCTGTCAGTGTGTATGTGTCTGTGTATGTATAGGGACTGTGTGTCAGTGTGGGGTTGGAGAGAGCTAGGGTAGTAATAGAGGGGCATACTCCCACCAGCAATGGCGGACAGCCCCCTTCCCGCTTACAATGATCCTGCTTGTGTCCGGGAGAGCTGAGGTCAGCAGCAGGTACTCGCTGGAGCCATGGCTATGAGCAGTTGCTGGATGCCATAACCCATACGCAGCCAGCGCAGTGAGAGGCCCGGTATCACACATATCCGGGCTGGCGACCTCTCACTGCGCTGGCTGCGTATGGGTTATGGCATCCAGCAACTTCTCATAGCCGCGGCTCCAGTGTGGCAGCGGTACATAGAAGAATTGGGCAAGCGTTGAGGGGGAGGTGGGGGAGGGATAGCACAGCCACCATCAGTGCTCAGCCTCAGCATACCTGCAAAGCATCCCGGCGTAGCAATCCGCCGCTGCTAGAGAGTTCCAGCTGCACTGGGTTCGGCTGGGGGAGGAGGCGGAGATCATCACGGAGGCGGGGGGCGGGCATTACTCGCGGCTTCATGAGCTGTACTGCTAGCTCCGGCTTTGGGGCGGGGGGAGGCGGAGCTAGCAGTACAGCTCATGAGAGTAAATTGTGAGGCCGACTGATTGCGCCCCAGGTCATCCTGCGCTGTGTGCAAGGCACACAGCGCACCTACCTAGTTACGGCACTGTGATGATGTATCAGACCCAAAAGAGGGTGAGGTGGACTCGGGAGGGGTGTATGCAGCTTTGTCACAGGGAATACAGGCCCTGATAGAAGCTATTAGTGATGTCCTGCACATCACTGACAAAGTGACATAGGAAGATGAGGAATCTTATTTTCATGTAAAAAAGAAATCCTCAGCTACTTTCCCTGCATCTAAGGAATTAAATTCCCTATTTGAAGCAGCTTGGGTAAATCCTGATAAGAAGTTTCAGGTCCCAAAACGATTACTCACCTCCTTCCCGTTCCCTCCGGATGATAGGAATAAATAGGAAGACCCACCGATAGTTGACGCATCGGTTTCTAGGCTGTCACATAAGATAGTTTTACCTGTTCCAGTGGCGCACCCAGGGGGGTTTCCGAGCACCCAGAAACCCCCCTCCACTAAAAAAAAAAAAAAAAAATTATTTTTTTTTTTAGCTGCATGAGTATTATTAATGGCTGTCTAGCGTCCTCTGCAGCCTGCTGTCTTCCTGGTGGCTCTTGTAAGTGCAATAAAAGTTTACTTTATTTTAATTATAGTACATATATATATCCATGTGCATACATATATACATATGTATATACATACATACATACATATAAACACACACATATGATATATATATATACATGTGTATATATATATATATAATATATATGTACTGTATGTGTGTGTACACATATATATATATATATATATATATGTATGCATGTTTAATATGCTATGTATATGTGTATATGTATGTGTGTGTGTATGTATATTAGAGATGAGCGCCTGAAATTTTTCGGGTTTTGTGTTTTGGTTTTGGGTTCGGTTCCGCGGCCGTGTTTTGGGTTCGAACGCGTTTTGGCAAAACCTCACCGAATTATTTTTGTCGGATTCGGGTGTGTTTTGGATTCGGGTGTTTTTTTCCAAAAACACTAAAAAACAGCTTAAATCATAGAATTTGGGGGTCATTTTGATCCCAAAGTATTATTAACCTCAAAAACCATAATTTACACTCATTTTCAGTCTATTCTGAATACCTCACACCTCACAATATTATTTTTAGTCCTAAAATTTGCACCGAGGTCGCTGTGTGAGTAAGATAAGCGACCCTAGTGGCCGACACAAACACCGGGCCCATCTAGGAGTGGCACTGCAGTGTCACGCAGGATGTCCCTTCCAAAAAACCCTCCCCAAACAGCACATGACGCAAAGAAAAAAAGAGGCGCAATGAGGTAGCTGTGTGAGTAAGATTAGCGACCCTAGTGGCCGACACAAACACCGGGCCCATCTAGGAGTGGCACTGCAGTGTCACGCAGGATGGCCCTTCCAAAAAACCCTCCCCAAACAGCACATGACGCAAAGAAAAAAAGAGGCGCAATGAGGTAGCTGACTGTGTGAGTAAGATTAGCGACCCTAGTGGCCGACACAAACACCGGGCCCATCTAGGAGTGGCACTGCAGTGTCACGCAGGATGGCCCTTCCAAAAAACCCTCCCCAAACAGCACATGACGCAAAGAAAAAAAGAGGCGCAATGAGGTAGCTGACTGTGTGAGTAAGATTAGCGACCCTAGTGGCCGACACAAACACCGGGCCCATCTAGGAGTGGCACTGCAGTGTCACGCAGGATGTCCCTTCCAAAAAACCCTCCCCAAACAGCACATGACGCAAAGAAAAAAAGAGGCGCAATGAGGTAGCTGTGTGAGTAAGATTAGCGACCCTAGTGGCCGACACAAACACCGGGCCCATCTAGGAGTGGCACTGCAGTGTCACGCAGGATGTCCCTTCCAAAAAACCCTCCCCAAACAGCACATGACGCAAAGAAAAAAAGAGGCGCAATGAGGTAGCTGTGTGAGTAAGATTAGCGACCCTAGTGGCCGACACAAACACCGGGCCCATCTAGGAGTGGCACTGCAGTGTCACGCAGGATGGCCCTTCCAAAAAACCCTCCCCAAACAGCACATGACGCAAAGAAAAAAAGAGGCGCAATGAGGTAGCTGACTGTGTGAGTAAGATTAGCGACCCTAGTGGCCGACACAAACACCGGGCCCATTTAGGAGTGGCACTGCAGTGTCACGCAGGATGTCCCTTCCAAAAAACCCTCCCCAATCAGCACATGATGCAAAGAAAAAGAAAAGAAAAAAGAGGTGCAAGATGGAATTATCCTTGGGCCCTCCCACCCACCCTTATGTTGTATAAACAAAACAGGACATGCACACTTTAACCAACCCATCATTTCAGTGACAGGGTCTGCCACACGACTGTGACTGATATGACGGGTTGGTTTGGACCCCCCCCAAAAAAGAAGCAATTAATCTCTCCTTGCACAAACTGGCTCTACAGAGGCAAGATGTCCACCTCATCTTCACCCTCCGATATATCACCGTGTACATCCCCCTCCTCACAGATTATCAATTCGTCCCCACTGGAATCCACCATCTCAGCTCCCTGTGTACTTTGTGGAGGCAATTGCTGCTGGTCAATGTCTCCGCGGAGGAATTGATTATAATTCATTTTAATGAACATCATCTTCTCCACATTTTCTGGATGTAACCTCGTACGCCGATTGCTGACAAGGTGAGCGGCGGCACTAAACACTCTTTCGGAGTACACACTTGTGGGAGGGCAACTTAGGTAGAATAAAGCCAGTTTGTGCAAGGGCCTCCAAATTGCCTCTTTTTCCTGCCAGTATAAGTACGGACTGTGTGACGTGCCTACTTGGATGCGGTCACTCATATAATCCTCCACCATTCTATCAATGTTGAGAGAATCATATGCAGTGACAGTAGACGACATGTCCGTAATCGTTGTCAGGTCCTTCAGTCCGGACCAGATGTCAGCATCAGCAGTCGCTCCAGACTGCCCTGCATCACCGCCAGCGGGTGGGCTCGGAATTCTGAGCCTTTTCCTCGCACCCCCAGTTGCGGGAGAATGTGAAGGAGGAGATGTTGACAGGTCGCGTTCCGCTTGACTTGACAATTTTGTCACCAGCAGGTCTTTCAACCCCAGCAGACCTGTGTCTGCCGGAAAGAGAGATCCAAGGTAGGCTTTAAATCTAGGATCGAGCACGGTGGCCAAAATGTAGTGCTCTGATTTCAACAGATTGACCACCCGTGAATCCTTGTTAAGCGAATTAAGGGCTGCATCCACAAGTCCCACATGCCTAGCGGAATCGCTCCCTTTTAGCTCCTTCTTCAATGCCTCCAGCTTCTTCTGCAAAAGCCTGATGAGGGGAATGACCTGACTCAGGCTGGCAGTGTCTGAACTGACTTCACGTGTGGCAAGTTCAAAGGGCATCAGAACCTTGCACAACGTTGAAATCATTCTCCACTGCACTTGAGACAGGTGCATTCCATCTCCTATATCGTGCTCAATTGTATAGGCTTGAATGGCCTTTTGCTGCTCCTCCAACCTCTGAAGCATATAGAGGGTTGAATTCCACCTCGTTACCACTTCTTGCTTCAGATGATGGCAGGGCAGGTTCAGTAGTTTTTGGTGGTGCTCCAGTCTTCTGTACGTGGTGCCTGTACGCCGAAAGTGTCCCGCAATTTTTCTGGCCACCGACAGCATCTCTTGCACGCCCCTGTCGTTTTTTAAAAAATTCTGCACCACCAAATTCAAGGTATGTGCAAAACATGGGACGTGCTGGAATTTGCCCATATTTAATGCACACACAATATTGCTGGCGTTGTCCGATGCCACAAATCCACAGGAGAGTCCAATTGGGGTAAGCCATTCCGCGATGATCTTCCTCAGTTGCCGTAAGAGGTTTTCAGCTGTGTGCGTATTCTGGAAAGCGGTGATACAAAGCGTAGCCTGCCTAGGAAAGAGTTGGCGTTTGCGAGATGCTGCTACTGGTGCCGCCGCTGCTGTTCTTGCGGCGGGAGTCCATACATCTACCCAGTGGGCTGTCACAGTCATATAGTCCTGACCCTGCCCTGCTCCACTTGTCCACATGTCCGTGGTTAAGTGGACATTGGGTACAACTGCATTTTTTAGGAGACTGGTGAGTCTTTTTCTGACGTCCGTGTACATTCTCGGTATCGCCTGCCTAGAGAAGTGGAACCTAGATGGTATTTGGTAACGGGGGCACACTGCCTCAATAAATTGTCTAGTTCCCTGTGAACTAACGGCGGATACCGGACGCACGTCTAACACCAACATAGTTGTCAAGGACTCAGTTATCCGCTTTGCAGTAGGATGACTGCTGTGATATTTCATCTTCCTCGCAAAGGACTGTTGAACAGTCAATTGCTTACTGGAAGTAGTACAAGTGGGCTTACGACTTCCCCTCTGGGATGACCATCGACTCCCAGCGGCAACAACAGCAGCGCCAGCAGCAGTAGGCGTTACACGCAAGGATGCATCGGAGGAATCCCAGGCAGGAGAGGACTCGTCAGACTTGCCAGTGACATGGCCTGCAGGACTATTGGCATTCCTGGGGAAGGAGGAAATTGACACTGAGGGAGTTGGTGGGGTGGTTTGCGTGAGCTTGGTTACAAGAGGAAGGGATTTACTGGTCAGTGGACTGCTTCCGCTGTCACCCAAAGTTTTTGAACTTGTCACTGACTTATTATGAATGCGCTGCAGGTGACGTATAAGGGAGGATGTTCCGAGGTGGTTAACGTCCTTACCCCTACTTATTACAGCTTGACAAAGGGAACACACGGCTTGACACCTGTTGTCCGCATTTCTGGTGAAATACCTCCACACCGAAGAGCTGATTTTTTTGGTATTTTCACCTGGCATGTCAACGGCCATATTCCTCCCACGGACAACAGGTGTCTCCCCGGGTGCCTGACTTAAACAAACCACCTCACCATCAGAATCCTCCTGGTCAATTTCCTCCCCAGCGCCAGCAACACCCATATCCTCCTCATCCTGGTGTACTTCAACACTGACATCTTCAATCTGACTATCAGGAACTGGACTGCGGGTGCTCCTTCCAGCACTTGCAGGGGGCGTGCAAATGGTGGAAGGCGCATGCTCTTCACGTCCAGTGTTGGGAAGGTCAGGCATCGCAACCGACACAATTGGACTCTCCTTGTGGATTTGGGATTTCAAAGAACGCACAGTTCTTTGCGGTGCTTTTGCCAGCTTGAGTCTTTTCAGTTTTCTAGCGAGAGGCTGAGTGCTTCCATCCTCATGTGAAGCTGAACCACTAGCCATGAACATAGGCCAGGGCCTCAGCCGTTCCTTGCCACTCCGTGTGGTAAATGGCATATTGGCAAGTTTACGCTTCTCCTCCGACAATTTTATTTTAGGTTTTGGAGTCCTTTTTTTACTGATATTTGGTGTTTTGGTTTTGACATGCTCTGTACTATGCCATTGGGCATCGGCCTTGGCAGACGACGTTGCTGGCATTTCATCGTCTCGGCCATGACTAGTGGCAGCAGCTTCAGCACGAGGTGGAAGTGGATCTTGATCTTTCCCTAATTTTGGAACCTCAACATTTTTGTTCTCCATATTTTAATAGGCACAACTAAAAGGCACCTCAGGTAAACAATGCAGATGGATGGATTGGATACTAGTATACAATTATGGACGGGCTGCCGAGTGCCGACACAGAGGTAGCCACAGCCGTGAACTACCGCACTGTACTGTGTCTGCTGCTAATATATAGACTGGTTGATAAAGAGATAGTATACTCGTAACTAGTATGTATGTATAAAGAAAGAAAAAAAAACCACGGTTAGGTCACTGGTATATACAATTATGGACGGGCTGCCGAGTGCCGACACAGAGGTAGCCACAGCCGTGAACTACCGCACTGTACTGTGTCTGCTGCTAATATATAGACTGGTTGATAAAGAGATAGTATACTCGTAACTAGTATGTATGTATAAAGAAAGAAAAAAAAACCACGGTTAGGTCACTGGTATATACAATTATGGACGGGCTGCCGAGTGCCGACACAGAGGTAGCCACAGCCGTGAACTACCGCACTGTACTGTGTCTGCTGCTAATATATAGACTGGTTGATAAAGAGATAGTATACTCGTAACTAGTATGTATGTATAAAGAAAGAAAAAAAAACCACGGTTAGGTCACTGGTATATACAATTATGGACGGGCTGCGGAGTGCCGACACAGAGGTAGCCACAGCCGTGAACTACCGCACTGTACTGTGTCTGCTGCTAATATATAGACTGGTTGATAAAGAGATAGTATACTCGTAACTAGTATGTATGTATAAAGAAAGAAAAAAAAACCACGGTTAGGTGGTATATACAATTATGGACGGGCTGCCGAGTGCCGACACAGAGGTAGCCACAGCCGTGAACTACCGCACTGTACTGTGTCTGCTGCTAATATATAGACTGGTTGATAAAGAGATAGTATACTCGTAACTAGTATGTATGTATAAAGAAAGAAAAAAAAACCACGGTTAGGTCACTGGTATATACAATTATGGACGGGCTGCCGAGTGCCGACACAGAGGTAGCCACAGCCGTGAACTACCGCACTGTACACTGGTTGATAAAGAGATAGTAGTATACTCGTAACAACTAGTATGACGACGGTATAAAGAATGAAAAAAAAACCACGGTTAGGTGGTATATAATACAATTATGGTTGGACGGACTGCCTGCCGAGTGCCGACACAGAGGTAGCCACAGCCGTGAACTACCGCACTGTACACTGGTTGATAAAGAGATAGTAGTATACTCGTAACAACTAGTATGACGACGGTATAAAGAATGAAAAAAAACCCACGGTTAGGTGGTATATAATACAATTATGGTTGGACGGACTGCCTGCCGAGTGCCGACACAGAGGTAGCCACAGCCGTGAACTACCGCACTGTACACTGGTTGATAAAGAGATAGTAGTATACTCGTAACAACTAGTATGACGACGGTAAAAAGAACGGAAAAAAAAACACGGTTAGGTGGTATATATTATAATACAATTATGGATGGACGGACTGCCTGCCGAGTTCCGACACAGAGGTAGCCACAGCCGTGAACTACCGCACTGTACACTGGTTGATAAAGAGATAGTAGTATACTCGTAACAACTAGTATGACGACGGTATAAAGAACGAAAAAAAAACCACGGTTAGGTGGTATATATTATAATACAATTATGGATGGACGGACTGCCTGCCGAGTGCCGACACAGAGGTAGCCACAGCCGTGAACTACCGCACTGTACTGTGTCTGCTGCTAATATAGACTGGTTGATAAAGAGATAGTATACAATACTACTAATATACTGGTGGTCAGGCACTGGTCACCACTAGTCACACTGGCAGTGGCACTCCTGCAGCAAAAGTGTGCACTGTTTAATTTTAATATAATATTATTTATCATGTACTCCTGGCTCCTGCTATAACAACCTGCAGTGCTCCCCAGTCTCCCCCACAATTATAAGCTTTATATACAATACATTGATGTGCAGCACACTGGGCTGAGCAGTGCACACAGACTGAGTCACTGTGTGACTGTGTATCGTTTTTTTCAGGCAGAGAACGGATATATTAAATAAAACAAACAACTGCACTGTCTCTGGTGGTCACTGGTCACTGTGGTCGTCAGTCACTAAACTCTGTCTGCACTCTGCACTCTCTTCTAATCTACAGTATCACAGCAATCTCTCTCTCTCTCATCTAAATCTAATCTAAATGGAGAGGACGCCAGCCACGTCCTCTCCCTATCAATCTCAATGCACGTGTGAAAATGGCGGCGACGCGCGGCTCCTTATATAGAATCCGAGTCTCGCGAGAATCCGACAGCGTCATGATGACGTTCGGGCGCGCTCGGGTTAACCGAGCAAGGCGGGAAGATCCGAGTCGCTCGGACCCGTGAAAAAAAAAGTGAAGTTCGTGCGGGTTCGGATTCAAAGAAACCGAACCCGCTCATCTCTAATGTATATATATATATATATATATATATGTGTATATATATATATATATATGTGTAGATATATGTATATATATATATATATATATACACACACACACAGACACACTAGTTTTACGGATCCAGCATATACTGGGTCACCTCAGTCCCCACCCCCGTGATTGGCTCCGCCCAGTTCTGGAAACCCCCCCATGCAAATCCTGCGTTTGCCACTGTGTTCCTGGGGCAGCTTCCTTGAAGGATGATGCAGACTGCAAGATTGAGACCACTCTCAAATCTCTGTACACAGCTGCGGGGGTGGCCCAGAGGGTTGCGGTATGAATGGTCGACCATGGACACTATTGGTCGACATTGACATGGTCGACATGGACACATGGTCGACACATGAAAGGTCGACACATGAAACGGTCGACATGAGTTTTTACTTTTTTTTTGTGTCATATTTTGCGTAAAGTGACTGGGAACCCCAATTAGTGCACCGCGTCCCCTCGCATGGCTCGCTTCGCCTGCCATGCTTCGGGCAAGGTGCCTCGCTCCGCTACCGCTGCGCTCGGCACAGATTACCGTTCCAATCGTAGTCCGCGTGGATCGTAAAGTATGGAAAAGTTCCCCAAAAGAAAAAAAATGAGAAAACTCATGTCGACCTTTTCATGTGTCGACCATGTCAATGTCGACCAATAGTGGTCGACCTAATGACTGTCGACCATAACATGGTCGACCATCTGAACGGATACCGGCCCAGAGACCCACTATAGCTTGTGCATGGATCTCTAGGGCCATTGCTAAACGGTCGGGTAATCTAATTGACGGGTTAGATTCCTTATCCAGCGGGGAGATGATTTTACTCCTACAGCATATACAGGATTCTGCTAACTTTTTGGTGGAGGCCATAAAGGAAATTGGTTTACTCAATGCATGCACCACTGCCACGGCAGTGTCAGCACGCAGAGGCTTGTGGCTACGCCAGTGGACTGCGGATGCGAATTCCAGGAAGGGTGTGGAAAGTCTACCTTTCACAGGTGAAGGTCTCTTTGGAGATGAACTGGATATGTGGATATCTAAGGCTACGGCGGGTAAGTCTACATACCTTCCTTCCGCAGCTCCCCCGTCTAGAAAATCCTACACTGCTCCAACTCTGCAGTCCTTTCGGACAGCAACGTTTAAAAACAAGACCAAAGGTTCTTCTACGGCCTTCAAAGGCAATAGAGGTAAACCCAGAAAACCAGCAACTGCTGGTTCTCAGGAACAGAACCCCAGTTCTGCTTCCTCTAATCCTTCGGCATGACGTTGGACCGCACTGCTTTGAAGACAGGCAGTTGGGAGCCCGTTTGCGATTTTTCAATCATATATGGGCAACGTCATGCAAGGATCCCTGGGTCAAAGATCTTATAGCCCAGGGCTACAGGCTGGAGTTTCAGGAACTCCCACCTCACAGATCCTTCAAATTAGGCTTACCAGCTTCTCAAGAAGCAAGTATGACTTTACAGAAAACAATTCAGAAACTGGTACAGACTCAGGTCATTGCTCCCGTTCCACTTCAGCTGCAAAACCAGGGTTATTATTCCAACCTGTTTGTAGTTCCGAAACCGGACGGTTCGGTAAGGCCCATTTTAAATCTCAAGTCATTGAACCCGTACTTACGGGTGTTCAAGTCCAAGATGGAGTCTCTGAGAGCGGTGATCTCAGGGCTGGAGGAGGGGGAATTCTTGGTGTCTCTGGATATCAAGGATGCGTACCTTCATATTCCGATTTGGCCACCTCATCAGGCTTATCTAAGGTTTGCATTACATGACCGTCAATACCAGTATCAGGCCCTGCCATTTGGCCTATTTACAGCACCGCAGGTGTTCACCAAGGTAATGGCAGAGATGATGTTTCTCCACCGCAAACAGGTATTGAACATAATACCATACTTGGACGATCTGCTGATAAAAGCACAATCCAGGGAGAGGTTGTTAGTCAACATTGCCCTCTCAACCCAACTACTCCAGGATCACGGGTGGATTTTGAACCTACCAAAATCTCATCTTGAACCAACACGGAGGCTACTTTTCCTGGGGATGATATTGGATACGGATGAACAGAATGTATTCCTTCCGTTGGAAAAAGAATTGGTGATCCAGTCAATGGTACGGGATGTTCTAAGACAATCCCGGACATTGGTGCATCTGTGCATTCGCCTTCTGGTCAAGATGGTGGCCACTTACGAGGTGCTGCAGTATGGAATGTTTCACGCAAGGCCCTTCCAGCTGGATCTGCTGGACAAATGGTCCGGATCGCATCTTCGCATGCACCAGAGGATCCGTCTGTCGCCAAAAGCAAGGATTTCTCTTCTGTGGTGGCTTCAGACTTCTCACCTGACTGAGGTCTGAAGGTTTGGGATTCAAAATTAGATTCTGCTAACCACAGACGCAAGCCTCAGAGGTTTGGGAGCAGTCACCTAGGGGGAACAGTTACAAGGAAAATGGTCAAGTCAGGAAGCCATTCTTCCAATCAACATTCTGGAACTAAATGCCATATACAACGCCCTTCTACAGGCATCACATCTTCTCCAAGATCAAGCCATTCAGGTTCAGTCGGACAATGTGATGGCAGTAACGTACATAAACCGACAAGGCGGAACGAAGAGCAGGGCAGCAATGTTGGAGGTAACAAAGATTCTCCTCTGGGCAGAAAGACACGCTGTGGCGTTGTCAGCGATCTTCATTCCGGGAGTAGACAACTGGGAAGCAGACATCCTCAGCAGACACGACCTCCACCAAGGAGAGTGGGGCCTTCACCCGGACGTGTTCAGTGTTTGACACGTTGGTGGGGAATGCCACAGATCAACATGATGGCCTCTCGTCTCAACAAGAAGCTCAAGTGGTATTGTTCCAGGTTTAGGGACCCGCAAGCACTGGCGGTGGATGCTCTGGTAACTCCATGGGTCTTCCAGATGGTGTACGTGTTTCCACCACTCCCATTGATTATAAAGATTCTCAAAAGAATAAAAAGAGAAAAGGTTCAAGCAATTCTCATTGCTCCAGACTGGCCAAGAAGGGCCTGGTATGCGGATTTACTGGAGATGCTCCTAGAGGACTCCTTGTGGACCTTCTCCAACAGGGGCTATTCATCTATCAAGACTTACCTTGGCTATGTTTGATGGCATGGAGGTTGAGTGTCAAATTCTAGCCCAGAAAGGGATTCCGGATAGGGTTATTCCAACCCTGATCCAAGCCAGAAAGGGGGTAACGTCTAAACATTACCACCGTATTTGGAAAAAATATTTCACTTGGTGTGAGTACAGGAAATTTCCTGCGTTGGAATTTCAACTGGGACGTTTTCTCCTTTTTCTGCAGTCAGGTTTGGTTGTGGGCCTACGTTTGGGCTCCATAAAAGTCCAGATTTCGTCCTTATCCATTTTCTTCCAGAAACAATTGGCTTCTCTCCCTGAGGTTCAGACATTTTTGAAGGGGGTTCTGCACATCCAACCGTCCTTTGTGCATTCTACGGCACCTTGGGATCTCAACGTGGTGTTGCAGTTCCTGCAATCGGAATGGTTTGAGCCTTTACAGGATGTTGACATCAAGTTTCTTACGTGGAAGGCCGTCACGCTGTTGGCATTGGCTTCTGCGAGGTGTGTGTCGGAGCTGGGGGCGTTGTCTCACAATAGCCCCTATTTGTTTTTCATGAGGATAGGGCTGAACTCAGAACTCGTCAGCAATTTCTTCCAAAGGTGGTGTCGGCGTTGCATTTCAATCAGCCTATTGTGGTTCCGGTGGTTACCGACACCTCTGCTACTTAAAAGTCCTTTGATGTTGTGAGGGCTTTGAAGATCTATGTGAAGCGGACAGCTTGTCACAGAAAATCTGACTCGCTGTTTGTTCTCTATGATCCCAATAAAATTGTGTGTCCTGCTTGAGGGCGTCATTCCGACCCGATCGCTCGCTGCAGTTTATCGCAGCGCAGTGATCGGGTCGGAATTGCCCATGCGCCACACACCGGACGGTCGAAGGCCGTCGTTTCCCTGCGATCGCCTCTGCCTGATTGACAGGCAGAGGCGGTCGCTGGGCGGGAGGGTGCGGCACGCTAAAGCTGCGCTGGCCGGGAGCTACTCCTAAAGTGCAAAAGCATCGCCTCTGTGTGATGCTTTTGCACTTCTGCAGGGAGGGCCGGCACTGACATGCGGGGTGGGATAGCCCTGTGCTGGGCGTCCCCCCGCATGTCTATGGTCATGATCGTAGCCCTGCAAAATTTTGCAGGACTACGATCAACTCGGAATGACCTCCTGAAAGCAGAAAAGTGCATGCTGGATTAGGCTTACTATCCAGCATGCTTATTCCACGGCAGGTTTGCCGTGTCCAAAATCTGTACAGGCCCACTCTACTAGGTCAGTGGGTTCTTCTTGGGCGGCTGCCCGGGGTGTCTCGGCTTTACAGCTCTGCCGAGCATCTACTTGGTCAGGTTCGAACAAGTTTGCTAAGTTCTACAAGTTCAATACTTTGGCCTCTGAGGACTTTTAGTTTGGTCAATCAGTTCTGCAGGAGCCTCAGCACTCTCCCACCCGGTTTGGGAGCTTTGGTACATCCCCATGGTACTAATGTGGACCCCAGTATCCTCTAAGACGTAAGAGAAAATAGAATTTTAATTACCTACCAGTAAATCCTTTTCTCGTAGTCCGTAGAGGATACTGGGCGCCCGCCCAGTGCTTTATTTCTTCCTGCACTGTTACTTGGTTAAGTATTGTTGGTTCAGCGGTTGTGTGTGCTGGTTCGGAATCTCACCACTATCCTTTTATATCCTTCTGTCAAAGTATGTCTGTCTCCCCGAACACAGTTTCCTAGACTGAGTCTGGTAGGAGGGGCATAGAGGGAGGAGCCAGCCCACACTATCAATTTCTTAAAGTGCCCATGGCTCCTAATGGACTCGTCTATACCCCATGTGGGCCCCAGTATCCTCTACGGACTACAAGAAAAGGATTTACCGGTAGGTAATTAAAATCCTATTTTCTGAACCATAGTAGTGTCCTAGTTCATATTATGTCACATTAAATGCCCTCCAGTTCCAGTTCATTTTATACCACATTACAATGAGCAGGTCTAGAGGCATAACTAGATATAGTGTAGGGCCCAAGGCAAAAGTTTGTAAGGGCCCCTATCTATCTACCAATAGTGAAAAATGAATAAAACACATGAAACTTTGACAGGGAAGGTGGTCCCTCTCAGTTATGGGCTCCATAGCAGCTGCACTCACTGCACCTATGGTAGCTACACCCTTGGTCCCAGGGCAGGATGGGAGTATGTCACTTGTCCCTCGCATCTAATCCTGGGATAACTTACAGTGCATCCGGAAAGTATTCATAGCACTTCACTTTTTCCATATTTTGTTATGTTACGTTCTTTCTACACACAATACCCTATAATGACAACATGAAAAAAAGTTTTTTGGGAGATTTTTGCAAATTAATTAAAAATAAAAAACTAAGAAATCACTTAAGAATTCACAGCCTTTGTTCAATACTTTGTTGATGAACCTTTTACAGCAATTATAGCCTCAAGTCTTTTTGAATATGATGCCACAAGCTTGGCACACCTATCTTTGGAAAGTTTCACCTATTCTTATTTGCAGCACTTCTCAAGCTCCATCAGGTTGGATGGGAAGCGTCGGCGTACAGCCATTTTCAGATCTCTCCAGAGATGTTCAATCGGATTCAAGTCTGGGCTCGGGCTGGACCACTCAAGGACATTCACTGAAGCCACTCCTTTGATATCTTGGCTGTGTGCTTAGGGTCGTTGTCCTGCTGAAAGATGAACCTTCGCCCCAGTCTGAGGTCAAGAGTGCTATGGAGCAGGTTTTCATCCAGGATGTCTCTGTACATTGCTGCATTCATCTTTCCCTTTATCCTGACTAGTCTCCCAGTTCCTGCTGCTGAAACACATCCCCACAGCATGTTGCTGCCACCACCATGCATCACTGTAGGGATGGTATTGGCCTGTTGATGAGCGGTGCCTAGTTTCCTCCAAACGTGATGCCTGGCATTCACGCCAAAGAGTTCAATCTTTGTCTCATCAGACCATTGAATTTTGTCTCTCATGGTCTGAGAGTCCTTCAGGTGCATTTTGGAAAATTCCAGGCGGGCTGCCATGTGCATTTTACTAAGGAGTGGCTTCCGTCTGGCCACTCTACCATACATGCCTGATTGGTGGATTGCTGCAGAGATGGTTGTCCTTCTGGAAGGTTCTCCTCTCTCCACAGAGGAATGCTGTAGCTCTGACAGGGTGACCCTCGGGTTCTTGGTCACTTCCCTGACTAGGGCCTTTTTAAATGGACGGCCAGCTCTAGGAAGAGTCCTGTTGGTTCCAAACTTCTTCCATTTGCGGATGATGAAGGCCACTGTGCTCATTTGGACCTTCAAAGCAGCAGATATTTTTCTGCACCCTTCCCCAGATTTGTGTCTCAAGACAATCCTGTCTCGGAGGTCTACAGACAGTTCCTTTGACTTCAAGCTTGGTTTGTGCTCAGACATGCACTGTCAAGTGTGGGACCTTATAAAAACAGGTGTTTGTGCCTTTGCAAATCATGTCCAATCAACTGAATGTATGTACCACAGGTGGACTCCAGTTAAGCTGTAAGAACATCTCAAGGATGATCAGTGGAAACAGGGTGCACCTGAGCTCAATTTTGAGCTTCATGGCAAAGGCTGTGAATACTTATGTACATGTGATTTCGTTATTTTTTGTTTTTTATTAATTTGATCCACGTCGTCATTATGCGGTATGGTGTGTAGAATTTTGAGGGAATACATGAATTTATTCAATTTTGGAATAAGGCTGCAACATAACAAAATGTGGAAAAAGTGAAGCGCTGTGAATACTTTCTGGATACACTGTATGTCCCACCACAGCTGAGATTCCAGCCAACTTCAGTAAATATTAAGGGCTATATTTTTATCTCCCTCAACAAAAACCACCTTACAGTGAGCAGAACCTTTCGGACACATAAGGGCTATATTTACTAAGCGCCACCACTTCTCGTTGGGTTGGATTTGAAAATTGAAAGCAGCACTCATATTCAGTGAAACCATGCTGGGCTTTAAACTAAATGCGAGTGCCTCTTTAAATTTTCAGCTTCAGCCCACAGAGAAATTGCGGCACTTTATAACTATAGCCCTAAGATGTGGCTGGAGGGTTCTGCCAACTGTAAGGTGTTTTTTGTTGAGGGAAATAAAAATATGAAAAAAAAACAAAAACCTGTGAAAACCAAATTGCGTTTGTGTGTGTGCGTGCGTGCGTGCGTGCGTGTAAATATAAATATATTGTACCATGTAACATCTTTAACGGTCATGAACAAGCAAACTAGTATAGGGTGTTTTTTTATTTTTTTACATACATCACAGTGGCATGTACTAATAAGAATGTTGCTATTTATTATTTTCTCTTGATTTGTTTCATTAGCTGAAATTAATAATTATGCAGATTTCCCATAGTGTTATGTGGCTTCCATGGCAACAACAGTCACATGACACATGGGGCCTGATTCAGAGGTGGATGCTGCTGCGTTCACTCTTGCGCTTGTTGCCGTAGTGCGATAATATACAAATGCTAGTATCAGTTCTTCCCCTAGTTTAGAAATGCGTGTCTGAATGTGCAAGGACACCTTCAGTGTTTCTACATACTGTAATGCCCACGGTGATTCTTTAGATGTCACTATCGCATGCATCATCAACACTTGTACCAGCCTTATGGTAGTTGTGGTTTCTCCTCTAAATATGGCCTCTGTGCTGCGTATTTGTGTACGCAGTTTTTTCACTGACATACCCACAACACACCCATGAGACTTTTTCGTGTTCCCTTCTATTCTGATTTTTTGTGCAAGCGCAGTTGCAAACTACGTGAACAACAGAATTGTGTGCACCTCTGAATTAGGCCCATGATGTAATGAGCAGAGAGGCTTTGGCATGTACTTTGAGCTCTGTTTATACTAAGGTATTGAAAACACGATAACAAACTGTACTGGGATGATGGGGAACAATCACTAAAAATCTCTGCGGTTTTTCCAATTCTCTTGATTTAAGCAATGCTAAAATAGAAAATACAATATTGTGGTGGTCAGCTGGGCCAGATTAACAGAGGAGGGGGCCGTGTGCAGCCTCCATGCAGCCCCCTCATCTCTCCATGGTGCAGATGTGAGTAGTCTCTGGAGTCTACTGCAAATGTACATATCTCCAGGAAAATGCGGACAGCAACATTTTCCCATTGATTTGCACAGCGCTGATGTGGGACTCCGGAGAGAAAAGTTCATAGGTTGGTACAGGGTGTGCGGTGGGGGTCCTCTAGATCCAGGGCTTGATGTGAACCGCACACAATGCATCCATTACATTTATGGCAGTGGTAATCAGGTCAGCACACTGCTCTTATAGACAATCTATAGTGATAATTATTAATACTGTATTATGGGGGGTTATTCAGAGCTGGTCACAGATTCTGCTATTTTAGCAAAATCTGTGACCACTAAAATCACATGCTGGGGGCTGCCAAGCACAGGGCAAGGCTGCCCAGCATGTGTGGCGCTGCCCCATGATGTGATCGCAATTCAATTGTGATCGTAGTGCAAAAACCTCAAATAGAAGTTGACCCCTGCCTACGCGGGCACTACCAGCATGTTTCCGATCGCAGGAAACACAGGCAACATCATTGGCAGGACTCAAAAACAGCCATGACACACCTGCAATTCCTCCACCATCCCGCCCTCACCCAATTCCATGTCGACACCCACCGCCTGTCAATCACCATGACCATGCGATCGCATCCTTCCGGGATGCAATCACATAGTGAAATTCCACGCCCTCACATTGCAGCTGCAGAGCATGTGCAGTGTTCCAAAAATCGTCCGTTTGCGAATTTCGTAACATTGCGGGCAACTGTGATTATCCATCATTATACACTGTGCAGTATTCAAGTAAACCAATGTAGGTTCTTCTACCTCTCCCCAAGACTCACAGACTTGTTCCAATGAGACTTGAATTGTGGAAGGGTGCCCAGATCTGGAAAAAAAAAAACCATTCAGCTCAGGCGGCATGGTCCTACTTCTGCATCTAAGGTCATACTATCAGGGCCGGATTAAGGGCCACTTGGGCTTGGAGCTGAAAATATTCAAGGGCCTATTGTGAGAAATGGGGAGGTGTGATCAGTGCTGTGTGGGTGTGGCCAGAGCCATGTGGGCGTGTACATCCCCTATAATATCAGCTCCAATATCTCCCAAAATACAGTATGTAAAAATTTAAAAAATTGCATAATTTTATGAGAAAAATAGAAATGCAATCTTAATATTGTGATTTATGGGCGACCATGTGGCCAGCTGGTGGCTAGTGATCATTGTGCTGCCATGACGATGGGCCTATTTTTATGTGGAGGCCTGGAGCTGCAGCTCAATCTGCCCCATTGTTAATCTGACCCTGCATACTATGATAGCTGGACCTGTATATGTGTGAAGCATTAAATAAACTGCCCATTGCATGAGGTAAACTATAGCTTGTTGCTAGTTATGCCTCCTTAATGAGATGCCACACCATACTTGCCTACCTGCCCCTCTCCATGAGGGAGAAAATGCTCTGTTCCTGGACTTTCCTGGTAATGTATGATTGCCATCACCTGTGGTGAGCTAGTTAATTGATAAGAAAGGTGTTTCACCACAGGTGATGGCAATCATACATTACCAGGAAAGTCCAGGAACAGAGCATTTTCTCCCTCATGGAGCGGGTCAGGTGGGCAAGTATGTGCCACACTCGCTCTAAAATCAAGCATTTGGAAACTCTCCTCTAGAAATCCTGTGACTGCCCCTGCACAGAGGTGTACTCCATACCAAAACAACCAAATGCTCTGAATCATTTAGTTTATATTAATTTATTTGGCACTACAGCTTAAACCTTCAGGCAATCAGTAGCAATATAGGGATTATATTGAATGACAAATGTATGCTCATCATTAGTTACTTGTTAGCGGCAGAGCAGGGGTAAAAGTCGAGCCGGACAACCTACCCTCAATAACCTCTCAAATTGCTCCAAGCAGTCTGAATGGAACATTCCGAGATGACAATACACCCTGTCTAAGTGCTTCATTGTGACAACACCCACATTTCTCTTTATGCAGAAAAACAACTCAGTGTACGATTCTGATTCATGTAAACCAGTGGTTCCTAAACTCGGTTCCCAAGGACCCCCAACAGTTCATGTTTTCCAGGTCACCCAGCAAGTGCACAGGTGTATTCATTACTCACTGACACGTTTTAAAAGATCCACAGGTGGAGCTAACGTTTTTACTTGTGGTTCTGTGAGGAGACCTGGAAAACGTGGGAACCACTGATGTAAATAATAAAATATTTTGGATACATCACTGGTCAGATTCCATAATGTAGAACTTGTGTCATATTGGTAAAAATGTTGTATCTTATCTGCACCACTACGAAATGAAGAATTATTATATGAACACAATGGGGCCGACAGGAGGTCACATACAAATGTGGCACAATTGTGTACACATCACTAAGTGCAGATATTCGTCTTTATTGCTAGTTATACACATTGCTACAATACGCCCTTCAGCGGATACCAAGTTGAACACAAGTTTATTTTAAGATATCAGAAGTTCTGCTTGACGCATCCTCCGGATCCGGGTGTACACATCCGCGGTGATGCTTAGTCCTGTCTCCACTTGCGGCTGAAAGTGTGTAACTGGGTGTTAACAGTCAGTGGCATATCTATAATGGTGGCCATGAATACAATGTTACGCTTGATTTAGTCATAAATATCGCTATATATAGCTATTGCTTTTAAGAAATCACTGGAAATATGGCGCATACACAAAGGGTAGTTCTGTGCAATGTTTTGTACACATGCATTATGCTTTCAGGGAGGAGGGAACTAACATTTGCACAAGGACCCCTGGTAAATGTAATGCGGGTGGGTCCAGGACCTGTCAACGCAACTTCAGACTATGCAGAGCTGAACATACGTGTAAATAAATACATTTTATACACCAAGGTTCGGGCTGGTGCAAGTGTGCACTGATGATATCAGCTATTACCCCTTCTACACCGCCGATTCGACCCGGGTTATTGCAGGGTTAACCTGGGTTGCAGCTCAGCGTGAAAGGGTTCCCGAAAAAGCCCGGGTTGAGTGACCTGGGAATCCACTGAACCCGTGTCCTGTTCTGGGTCTGACCCAGATTAGAACCATGTAGGACCCGGGATTTTGATGTGAAAGGGTTGCCTAAAACAAACTGCATTAATAGGAGTGGTGTGGTTGGGATGAAGTCAATATCCCGGCAGTCTTGATCCCGGTGTTCAGGATACCAACGCCGGGATCCCGACCACCAAGAATGCTGGCAGCAGCGCCAGGGCTATTGCCACTCATTGGTGTCCACGACACCCATAGAGTGGGAATAGAACCTGTGGCAAGCGCAGCGAGCCACCAAGCCTGCAAGGGTGCTTGCCTGTTGCCGGCATTCTGGCGGCCAGGATCCTGGTGTTGGTATTCTGAGCTCCAGAAACCTTGCCGCCAGTATTCCTTTCCTAACCTGTGTGGTTGCCACATAGATTTGCATACCTCCCAAGAGAATGCTCTGCTCCTGGACTTCCCTCTTCATTTATGATTGCCGGCACCTGTGCTGAAACACCTTTCTTATCCATTAACCTGTTCAAAACAAGCGCCACCGCCGTGGCAAGAGCCGCATACTAATCCTGCCCCCCCTAGCTGCAGCCGGTGTTGCTGACTGACACTAGAGGTCATAGTGGCGGCGCTACTATGGGAGAGTCGTCATGACATCTCTTCCATAGTAGAGAGGTGCCGGCGGCCGGAGACGGAGGGCAGCGCAGCAGGAGCGGTAAGTATTGTGTGTGGTTTTTTTTTAATGTGTGTGTGCGGTGCTACTGGGGCACAACTACTGGGGGCACTGGCATAGCTACAGGGGGCACTGGCACTGCTGCAGGGGGCACAACTACTGGGGGCACTGGCACAGCTACAGGGGCACAGCAACAGGGGGTACAGCTACTGGGGGCACTGGCACAGCTACAGGGGGCACAACTACTGGGGGCACAGCTACAAGATGCACAGATAGGGGGCACAGCTACTGGGGGCAAAGCTACAGGGGGCACAACTACTGGGGGCACAGCTCCAAGGGGCACAGCTACAAGGGGCACAGCTATGGGGCACAGCTACAGGAGGGCACATCTACTGGTGGCACAACTACTGGGGGCACTGCTGCTGGGGGCATTGCTATAGGGGGCAAAGCTACTGGGGGCACAGCTACAGGGGTCACAACTACTGGGGGCACAGCTACTGGGCTCACAACTATTAAGGGCACTGCTACAGCGGGCATAGCTGCTGGGGGCACAACTATTGGGGGGAAATCTACTGGGGGTACAGCTACAGGGGGGCACAAATACAAGGAGATAACTGTGGCCATGCCCCTTCCCTATGAAGAAGCCATGCCCCTATTTTACCTGGGGTGGGGGGGAGGGCGCACCGCAGGAAACTTTCACCCTGGGCGCAACAAGGTCTAGAACCGGCCCTGATTGCAAGAGTCAATGATAGTGTACAGTGTTGCTTCTGGTCTGCTGAGTAGTTCACAGATTATTCGGCTTGAATGCAGTCTGCACTAATTACAAAGCAGGGACTAACCAATATTTTTTCTAGTTATAACAAACAATTATACGATTGTCATTGTCACTGCATTTCGGAGCGAGGGGTTTGCAGATTCCATTACTACAGCTATTATTATGGGATGTATTAAATTGTCTGTGACATGTGGCCATGCACGTCAAGCTAGTGCACCTTCGTCACCAAATTTCTTGCCTACCTCTATGTGGTACGACTGCAAGTGAGAATTTGCAATGTTGGTTACAGCAAAATGCCCATCTCACTGGTGTTCCAATGGCATTTCGAGGGTATCACCAATAATCGAAAACATAATTCTATTGGTTGTGCCAACAGTAGGGATTTAGCCAATTTCATGTATAATCCCCTGAACACACATTCTCTCTGTTTGGAGACATGGGGCAATTGTTACCCAAGGTCTGTCTCTCACTTGCAGAAAAGTATTGAGTGGCTTAAATAGTTTGCCGCCTGCATTGACTTTATTAATAGTTTGCCAAAAGCTTTCAAATCCTGCTTAAAAATACTGACAGACAACAGGAACAAAGTCTTCCTTCTCTTGTCTAGCTGCTTTGGCATCCCTTTGTATTTTTGCCGAATGAGGTTTCTCACCTGGCTTTCTTATGTATCCACCCTTAATCTGTGAGGAGTACCTGAGGCGGAAGGAGTTGGACTAAGTAGTCAGTTGAGAGCCAACACCTGCCTCATATCTTATGCTTCCCCAGGGCTGTAAGCGCCAGCCTGATGTAACGATTTAAAAGAGAAATGTAAGTGACACTGATAACTACCTGCAGGGTTCTATTCAAGTCAGGTAATGCAGATGCTTTGTACCTCATGCACAATTATTATTGGCATTTGGCACACACCTTGAATAAAACCAACATCAGCATTTTCTCCATATATCATATATACAATTAGTACCCACATTGCTGAGGGTGTGAAGGTACATGCCCTAAAAAACATTAATAAACAACAGTGTAATATCTGCTCATTTTATGTTGCTACAATGTATAATAGTTACAGACACAGGTTGAGGATACATAAGCCAGTTCAAGCTCACCGTCATTTCATGTCAGCTGTGGGGCTGCATTCACTTATTCTTATTAGTAAACATACAGGAGGATGATCAGGGGTGTTTCTAGAGAGGAAGAGGCCTGTGTGCAGGCTCCGTCTGGGCCCCCTCCTCTCTAGCCGACATCGCTGTAGCTCTAGGCCAGGGGTGGGGAACCTTTTTTCTACCAAGGGCCATTTGGATATTTTTAAAATCCTTCAGGGGCCATACAAAAATTATCAACTTAAAAATGAGCCAGCCCCCAGTAGATATGCCTCCAGTACATATGCCCCAGTAGATATGTCCCCAATAGTTATGCCCCAAGTCAGTAGTTATGCCCCCAGTCACTTGTTATGCCCTATTAGATATGCCCCCAGTCACTTGATATGCCCCATTAGATATGCCCCCTACTAGCGACGCTTACACACAGGGACGGTGCTAGGGTGTACAGCGCCCTCCTGCAAACTATAAATTTGCGCCATCCCATACTTTACAAAGCAGTGACACGTATACACATAATGCTCCCTGTAGTAGTGCCGCTTACACACGTAACGCCGCTGTACCAGTGACGCTTTCACACATAACGCCCCCTGTACCAGTGACGCTTACACACGTAACGCCCCTGTACCAGTGACGCTTTCACACATAACGCCCCCTGTACCAGTGATGCTTACACACGTAACGCCCCTGTACCAGTGACGCTTTCACACATAATGCCCCCTGTACCAGTGACGCTTACACACGTAACGCCCCAATGTACCAGTGCCACTTACACACGTAACGCCCCCTGTACCAGTGCCGCTTACACACGTAACGCCCCCTGTACCAGTGCCACTTACACACGCAACGCCCCCTGTACCAGTGACGCTTACACACATAACACCCACTTTACCAATGACGTAATGCCTACACACGTAACGCCACCCTGTACCAGTGATGCATACACACGTAACGCCCCCTGTAGCAGTGACGCTTACAAACACCCAACGCCCCCTGTATAAGTGACGCTTACACACGCAACACCCCCTGTAGCAGTGACACTTACAAACACGCAATGCCCCCTTTACCAGTGACGCTTACACACGCAAGGCCCCCTGTAGCAGTGACGCTTACACACTCGTTTCCACAGTCACACACACACATAAATACTATACGTACATACATTACACACATACACAGTCACACATATTTCTCTGATGTCCTAGTGGATGCTGGGAACTCCGTAAGGACCATGGGGAATAGCGGCTCCGCAGGAGACTGGGCACAACTAAAGAAAGCTTTAGGTCACCTGGTGTGCACTGGCTCCTCCCACTATGACCCTCCTCCAAGCCTCAGTTAGATTTTGTGCCCGGCCGAGGTTGGATGCACACTAGGGGCTCTCCTGAGCTTCTAGAAAGAAAGTATAGAATTAGGTTTTTTATTTTCAGTGAGACCTGCTGGCAACAGGCTCACTGCAGCGAGGGACTAAGGGGAGAAGAAGCGAACCTGCCTGCTTGCAGCCAGCTTGGGCTTCTTAGGCTACTGGACACCATTAGCTCCAGAGGGATCGACCGCAGGCCCAGCCTTGGTGTTCGGTCCCGGAGCCGCGCCGCTGTCCCCCTTACAGAGCCAGAAGCAAGAAGAGGTCCGGAAAATCGGCGGCAGAAGACATCAGTCTTCACCAAGGTAGCGCACAGCACTGCAGCTGTGCGCCATTGCTCCTCATACACACTTCACACTCCGGTCACTGAGGGTGCAGGGCGCTGGGGGGGGGCGCCCTGAGCAGCAATAAAAACACCTTGGCTGGCAAAAATACCACAATATATAGCCCCAGAGGTTATATATGTGGTAAATACCCCTGCCAGAATCCAGAAAAAAGCGGGAGAAAAGTCAGCGAAAAAGGGGCGGAGCTATCTTCCTCAGACACACTGGCGCCATTTTCTCTTCACAGTGCAGCTGGAAGAAAGCTCCCCAGGCTCTCCCCTGTAGTTTTCAGGCTCAAAGGGTTAAAAAGAGAGGGGGGGCACTAAATTTAGGCGCAATATTATATATACAAGCAGCTATTGGGGAAATTTCACTCAGTTATAGTGTTAATCCCCACATTATATAGCGCTCTGGTGTGTGCTGGCATACTCTCTCTCTGTCTCCCCAAAGGGCTTTGTGGGGTCCTGTCCTCAGTCAGAGCATTCCCTGTGTGTGTGCGGTGTGTCGGTACGGCTGTGTCGACATGTTTAATGAGGAGGCTTATATGGTGACGGAGCAGATGCCGATAAATGTGATGTCGCCCCCTGTGGGGCCGACACCAGAGTGGATGGTTAGGTGAAAGGTATTAACCGACAGTGTCAACTCCTTACATAAAAGGGTGGATGACGTAACAGCTGTGGGACAGCCGGCTTCTCAGTCCGCGCCTGCCCAGGCGTCTCAAAGGCCATCAGGGGCTCAAAAACGCCCGCTCACTCAGATGGCAGACACAGATGTCGACACGGAGTCTGACTCCAGTGTCGACAAGGTTGAGACATAAACACAATCCACTAGGAACATCCGTGACTTGATCCCGGCAATAAAAAAAATGTGTTACACATTTCTGACATTAACCCTCTAAAAATGGGTTTTTATGTTGGGGAGAAAAAGCAGGCAGTGTTTTGTTCCCCCATCAGATGAATAAATGAAGTGTGTGAAAAGCGTGGGTTCCCCCCGATAAGAAACTGGTAATTTCTAAAAAGTTACTGATGGCGTACCCTTTCCCGCCAGAGGATAAGTTACGCTGGGAGATATCCCCTAGGGTGGATAAGGCGCTCACACGGTTGTCAAAAAAGGTGGCACTGCCGTTTTAGGAACGGCCACTTTGAAGGTACCTGTTGATAAAAAGCAGGAGGCTATCCTGAAGTCTGTATTTACACACTCAGGTACTAGACTGAGACCTGCAGATCGTGCTGCTGCAGCGTGGTCGGTGACCCTGTCAAACATGAGAACATATTAAAGACGTCGTCTTATATATGAGGGATGCACAGAGGGATATTTTGCCGGCTGGCATCCAAAATGAATGTAATGTCCATTCTGTCAGGAGGGTATTAGAGACCTGTCACTGGACAGGTGATGCTGACTTTAAAAGGCGCATAGAGATTCTGCCTTATAAGGGTGAGGAATTATTTGGGGATGGTCTCTGGGACCTCGTATCCACAGCAACAGCTGGGAAGAAATATTTTTACCTCAGGTTTCCTCACAGACTAAGAAAGCACTGTATTATCAGATACAGTCCTTTCGGCTTCAGAAAAGCAAGCGGGTCAAAGGCGCTTCCTTTCTGTACAGAGACATGGGAAGAGGGAAAAAGCTGCACCAGTCAGCCTGTTCCCAGAATCAAAATTCTTCTCTCGCTTCCTCTGAGTCCACAGCATGACGCGGGGGCTCCACAGGTGTAACCAGGTACGGTGGGGGGCCGTCTCAAAAAATTTCAGCGATCAGTGGGCTCGCTCACAGGTGGATCCCTGTTTCATTCAAGTAGTATTTCAGGGGTACAAGCTGGAATTCGAGATGTCTCCCCCCCGCCGTTTCCTCAAATATGCCTTGCCGACAACTCCCTCAGGCAGGGAGGCTGCGCTAGAGGCAATTAATAAGCTGTATTCCCAGCAGGTAATACTCAAGGTGCCCCTACTTCAACAAGGACGGGGTTACTATTCCACACGGTTTGGGGTACCGAAACCGCATGGTTCGGTGTGACCCATTTTATATTTAAAATCCTTGAACACATACATAAAAAAATTCAAGTTCAAGATGGAATCGCTCAGGGCGGTTATTGCAAGCCTGGACGAGGGGGATTACATGGGATCCCGGGACATCAAGGATGCTTACCTGCATGTCCCCATTTACCATCCTCGCCAGGAGTACCTCAGATTTGTGGTACAGGATTACCATTACCAAGTCCAGACACTGCCGTTTGGACTGTACATGGCAACGAGGGTGTTTACCAAGGTAATGGCCGAAATGATGATACTCCTTCGAAAAAAGGGAGTTTTAATTATCCCGTACTTGGACAATCTCCTTATAAGGGCAAGGTCCAAGGAGCAGTTGCTAGTCGGGGTAGCACTATTTTGGAAAGTGCTACAACAGCACGGTTGGATTCTAAACAGTCCAAAGTCACAGCTGGTTCCTACGACACATCTACTGTTCCTGGGGATGGTTCTGGACACAGAACAGAAATAAGTGTTTCTCCCGGAGGAGAAAGCCAAGGAGCTGTCATCTCTAGTCAGAGACCTCCTGAAGCCAAAACAGGTATCGGTGCATCATAGCACGCGAGTCCTGGGAAAAATGGTAGCTTCCTACGAAGCAATCCCATTCGGCAGGTTCCATGCAAGAACTTTTCAGTGGGACCTGTTGGACAAGTGGTCCGGATCACATCTTCAGATGCATCGGCTGATAACCCTGTCTTCAAGGACCAGGGTATCTCTACTGTGGTGGCTGCAGAGTGCCCATCTTCAAGAGGGCCGCAGGTTCGGCATACAGGACTAGGTCCTAGTGACCATGGATGCCAGCCTTTGAGGCTGGGGGGCAGTCACACAGGGAAGAAACTTCCAGGGACTTTGGTCAAGTCAGGTGACTTCCCTACACATAAATATTCTGGAACTGAGGGCCATTTACAATGCCCTGAGTCAGGCAAGGCCTCTGCTTCAAAACCAGCCGGTACTGATCCAATCAGACAACATCACGGCAGTTGCCCATGTAAACCAACGGGGCGGCACAAGAAGCAGGATGGCGATGGCAGAAGCCACAAGGATTCTCCGATGGGCGGAAAATCATGTGTTAGCACTGTCAGCAGTGTTCATTCCCGGAGTGGACGACTGGGAAGCAGATCTTCTCAGCAGACACGACCTCCACCCGGGAGAGTGGGGATTTCATCCAGAAGTCTTCCAAAGGATTGTACACCATTGGGAAAGGCCACAGGTGGACATGATGGCGTCCCGCCTCAACAAAAAGCTATAAAAGATATTGCGCCAGGTCAAGGGACCCTCAGGCGATAGCTGTGGACGCTCTGGTAACACCGTGGGTGTACCAGTCGGTTTATGTGTTCCCCCCTCTGCCTCTCATACAAAAGGTACTGAGAATAATAGGAAGGCGAGGAGTAAGAACGACACTCGTGGTTCCGGATTGGCCAAGAAGAGCTTGGTACCCAGAACTTCAAGAAATTATATCAGAGGACCCATGGCCTCTGCCGCTCAGACAGGACCTGCGGCAGCAGGGGCCCTGTCTGTTCCAAGACTTACCGCGGCTACGTTTTGACGGCATGGCGGTTGAACGCCGGATCCTAAAGGAAAAGGGCATTCCGGAGGAAGTCATTCCTACGCTGATTCAAGCCAGGAAAGATGTAACTGCAAAACATTATCACCGCATATGGCGGAAATATGTTGCTTGGTGTGAGGCCAAAAAAGGCCCCAACAGAGGAATTTCAACTAGGTCGATTTCTGCATTTCCTACAAGCAGGAGTGTCTATGGGCCTAAAATTAGGTCCATTAAGATACAGATCTCGGCTCTGTCGATTTTCTTCCAGAAAGAACTAGCTTCAGTACCTGAAGTTCAGACATTGTAAAAGGAGTGCTGCATGTTCAGCCCCCGGTTGTGCCTCCAGTGGCACCTTGGGTTCTCAACGTGGTGTTGAGTTTCTTAAAATCACATTGGTGTGAGCCACTAAAAACCGTGGATCTAAAATATCTCACGCGGAAAGTGGTCATGTTATTGGCCTTGGCTTCGGCCAGGCGTGTATCAGAATTGGCGGCTTTGTCATATAAAAGTCCTTATCTGATTTTCCATATGGATAGGGCAGAATTGAGGACTCGTCCCCAGTTTCTCCCTAAGGTGGTATCAGCTTTTCACTTGAACCAACCTATTGTAGTGCCTGCGGCTACTAGGGACTTGGAGGATTCCAAGTTACTGGACGTAGTCAGGGCCTTGAAAAATTATGTTTCCAGGACGGCTAGAGTCAGGAGAACTGACTCGCTGTTTATCCTGTATGCACCCAACAAACTGGGTGCTCCTGCTTCTAAGCAGACTATTGCTCGCTGGATTTGTAGCACAATTCAGCTGGCGCATTCTGCGGCTGGACTACCGCAGCCAAAATCTGTAAAAGCTCATTCCACAAGGAAGGTGGGCTCATCTTGGGCAGCTGCCCGAGTGGTCTCGGCTTTCCAACTTTGCCGAGCTGCAACTTGGTCAGGGGCAAACACGTTTGCTAAATTCTACAAAATTGATACCCTGGCTGAGGAGGACCTGGAGTTCTCTCATTCGGTGCTGCAGAGTCATCCGCACTCTCCCGCCCGTTTGGGAGCTTTGGTATAATCCCCATGGTCCTTACGGAGTTCCCAGCATCCACTAGGACGTCAGAGAAAATAAGATTTTACTCACCGGTAAATCTATTTCTCGTAGTCCGTAGTGGATGCTGGGCGCCCATCCCAAGTGCGGATTGTCTGCAATACTTGTATATAGTTATTGCCTAACTAAAGGGTTATTGTTGAGCCATCTGTTGAGAGGCTCAGTTATATTCATACTGTTAACTGGGTATAGTATCACGAGTTATACGGTGTGATTGGTGTGGCTGGTATGAGTCTTACCCGGGATTCAAAATCCTTCCTTATTATGTCAGCTCGTCCGGGCACAGTGTCCTAACTGAGGCTTGGAGGAGGGTCATAGTGGGAGGAGCCAGTGCACACCAGGTGACCTAAAGCTTTCTTTAGTTGTGCCCAGTCTCCTGCGGAGCCGCTATTCCCCATGGTCCTTACGGAGTTCCCAGCATCCACTACGGACTACGAGAAATAGATTTACCGGTGAGTAAAATCTTATTATTACACATACATACATACATACACAGTCACACACACTTTCACGCACTCTCTTTCAATCCTCTTACCTAAGGAAGTCTGCAGGCCGAAGCTGGGGTAGATCATCCTCCTGTTCAGCCTGGTTCTGTGTAGACACCCCCCCCCCCCCCCCCCCGTTCTGTGTAGCTCCACCCCCTTTTTAGATCAGCACACTGCACTGACACAGGGGAGGGGGAGAGGACTCAGAGGCTTCATGCTGCTTGCGCTTGCCCTGCTGCCTGTCAGGCGCAGCAGCAGGTGTCAGCTCAGTACAGGAATGCAGAGCAGGGAGAGCGCCTCTCCATTCCTGACGCCTCCCTGCACTGCATCCCTTTGCTGAGTGGTTTGCGCTGGCTCTGCTTACACACACATTAAAAGAAACAAAACCCCACAATACTCACCAGCCCTGCTCCTGCTTCCGGACCGTTGCCCTCCGCCTGGCCGCCCGCTCCTCAGAACTATGGGAGAGACGTCATGACATCTGTCTCATAGCACCGCACAGCCACACACTGCCAGAGCCGGAAGCCGGAGATCAAGAGTGAGCTCCCGCCTCCGGCTGCTGCTGAGGGGAAGAAGCCATGCGCCCGGTAGTAACAAAATCTCAGCGGCACCCGGCATCTCCCTCATTAGGTGAGCCTGGCCAGGGACGGATCTAGTGACTCTGCAGGCCTTATACGGCCCGTGGGCCTGAGGTTCCCCACCCCTGCTCTAGGCATTAGGGTCAGTCGGGGCACTAGGGTCCCATGTGCAGGATCCGTCTGGGCCCCTTCTCTCTAGCAAGCATTGCTGTAGCTCTGGGCACTAGGGTCACTAGGGGAACTTGTGGACAACTGTCAGAAACTTGTCAAGTAGGCAAGTAATAACTGCATGGGGTGGACCTACAAGGTACTGATGTCAATAAAATCTTGTAGATCTATTTGCTGTCATTATCCAATCACTTTTGTCTACATAGTATAATATCTCAGAAGCATTATTCTCATTATGTTCTTCATCATGGCAGAAGAGACAGGATCTACCAGTATAGCCCAAGCAAATGCAAGTGCTCCAGTGCCTGTATAAGGGGAGGGTAGTGCTTAGTGTCAGTGGTAGCACAGTACTGGTCAGCAGCATAACACTTTTCAGTAGGTACGGGAGCCATTTTTTTAAATGACTGTGGCTTCTTACAGTGGATCTACCATACAGTATGACTAAAAAGTGCCATGCACTGAGGAGTGTACAAACATTGGGGTACTCAAACACCCACAGCACCTACAGAGCTGGCCCTTATGGTAGTAGGTTAAGTATTATTAGTACTCTAGTGTGGGATTAATGTAGATTGAAAAGAAGAGACATTCATTGCTCATACATAGATCATCTAGATAGAGTTGGGTATGAAATCTCGGCAGTGAGAATTCCGAAGGTCAAGATGTCGACAGCAGTATACCAACAGTGAAAATACTGACGAATCCTTTAGTATTTTATTCCTAACCCACCCCAGCAGTTTAACCTTAACACCCCCTCCTGCAGCCTAACCCTAACCATCTCCCCTCCATCAGCATAACCCTAACACTCCCCATAGTGCCTAACCCTAACCCCAGCCCCAGTACTTACTGTCGGAATGCATCAGAATTTTTTTTTTTGAAGTTAGAATTTTTTATTGAGAATGAACAGTGTCCATAACATGAACAATAGTTAGGTTGTACAGGTAGAGGGCATAAACTTGGTTACAGGATGTGTACATAACATACCGCCTAAATAGAGACAATTCTATGGCGACAAAAACAAATCGGTATCATCAAAATATGTCATATAAAAGTCTATTCGTAAGCCTAAACAATTCTCAATTTTATTTTTTATTTATCGAATCAATTCTAAATCTAGACTGAGTGTAATTCCATGGAGGATAGAGCAAGAAAGAGGAGGAGGGGGAAGGGAGTAGAGAAGCAAGAGAGTGGGCGGTGTTAAAGGAGGAAGATTAAGAAGGTTCCCTATAAGAAAGCAAGAGGTTGGGGATATTCTTCTGGTTTGATACCATAAGGAGGGACAATCAGTGGGCTAGAGGAGAAAGTAATGCTAGTGATAGTAGCATTATTAGCTATATTATTAATATTAGCAGTATTATCAGTATTAGGAAGATTAACAGGGTTATCAGAGTTAGCAGAGTCCGGGCATCACTAGAGAGCGGGCGAAGTACCAAGGAGACCAGGTGTTGTGGAACTGCGCCACAGTGTTATTCCTTAGGCTTGTAATGTACTCCATATTGGCTATGTGGTTAATCTTATTCATCAGTACAGCCTTGGAGGGTGGCTTATGGTCTTTCCAGCATTTAGCTATCATTGCTTTAGCCGCCATGCAAAGTTGCATGATTAGCTTGTCTTGGGTTTTGGGTATTGACGGTATGGGGGTGTGGAGCAAAGCAATGTCAGGAGAGAGGTCAAAGGTATGCCCGCAGGTTTGAGCAATAAGTGCTCCGACCGTGTTCCAGAAGGGACGGATAGAGGGGCAAGTCCACCATATGTGAAAAAAAGTTCCCTCCTCTCCACAGTGTCTCCAGCACAGATTTGATGTTGTGGGGAAAATGGCGTGAAGCCTGGAGGGGACCAGATACCACCTAGTGTAGACCTTATAACATGTTTCCTTAAGTGCTACACTGATAGAAGCCTTAGCTATACGCATTCTAATTTCCTCCCATTGATCGTCTTCCAACGGATGAGAGAGATCTGATTCCCAGGCTATTTCGTGGGGTTCTCGGATTGGGGGGTCTGGTGCCAAGATTGAGTTGTATATTGTTGAGATATTCCCCTTTTTGCCGATTGAACGTAGACACATATGCTCATAGGAGGTGGGTGTTTTTAGAGGGGCGGTTTTAAGCTGAGACTTGAGGAAGCTGAGAATTTGGATATATTGGTATTGGCATGAGGATGGAATACCAAAGCGTTCTTGAATTTCTCCAAAAGTGGACGGTGCTGAGATGCCTTTAACATGTAAGAATCTCGTGATACCCTGAGATTGCCATGGGGCCGCTATTCTTTGCTCGCACCCTGGGGGAAAGGCGGGGTGACCCCAGATGGGTGATAAGGGTGAGGGGTATGAAGATAGTTTGTGGGTGCTGCGGAGTTTATCCCACAGTCTGAGTGTGAAGTTAACCGTGGGGACTGAGTAGGCCGAGGCTGGTCTGCAGGACCTGGGGAGCCAGGTAAGAGAGTCAAGGGGGACACCCTGATATAGTGAATTTTCGATATCTACCCATTTTCTGATCCCTATGGGGGAGTGCCAGGACACTATATGGTTAAGGTGACATGCGTTAAAATAAACCAAAAATATACACAAAAGATTGGCGCTCTACAATACACACACTATATGTGGTTGGATTCAGACGGCTGCTCACCAGTTGTGGGCGGGCTGCCCCAACAATGGATCAAAGTAAGTGTGAAAAAAGAAAGAGTGGGAGCGCAGAATGAATCCAATATATTGTTTTATTTAAAATATTAATATGTCATCCACATAAAAATGCAGTACATGAACTAGCCTAAGAATAAACAATTGATATTATATAAATGTAAACGAGACTGCCATATCTCCTGAACAAATATGAATAAAAAACCTTTAATAAACCCTAGTTAGGGCTGCATTAATGCTTCATGAAAATCAGTCGTGCGTCCACGAGCTGAAATGATTGTAAAAAGGAGACTGATAAAAAGTGCCTCTGTTATAAGTCACTGTCCTCCTTATACACAATAGAATCTCATTGGTAGAGAGTGTCCCAGTACTGGACTTGCGGACAACCGTGCTGTAGTATTATGTGGCAAATGGATAGTGATGGTCAAATTCACTTTGTGGTATATCACCTGATGTAGAAGCCTCTCCGTCAAAGGCGCTGTACTGAGCCGGGTTTGCAGCGGCTCTGTGCAGTGAACGTACAGCTGGTCTCGTCACCGGTGTACTCCTTTGAAGGACCTCATTTGGACTGCTATATTCTCCTGACACCCTGTGAGCCGCATGCATCGAGTGGACCGTAGCCGCAATTAATACGGATTTTTCCACCAGCGGCCGGAGAATCTGCTGCTCCAGTCTTTTTACACTGTTGCATATCCAGACTGGTACAGCATCCTTCAGCAGAATTAAACAACCGTGTTCATCTGGATGGTTCACCGGTGACGAGACCAGCTGTACGTTCACTGCACAGAGCCGCTGCAAACCCGGCTCAGTACAGCGCCTTTGACGGAGAGGCTTCTACATCAGGTGATATACCACAAAGTGAATTTGACCATCACTATCCATTTGCCACATAATACTACAGCACGGTTGTCCGCAAGTCCAGTACTGGGACACTCTCTACCAATGAGATTCTATTGTGTATAAGGAGGACAGTGACTTATAACAGAGGCACTTTTTATCAGTCTCCTTTTTACAATCATTTCAGCTCGTGGACGCACGGCTGATTTTCATGAAGCATTAATGCAGCCCTAACTAGGGTTTATTAAAGGTTTTTTATTCATATTTGTTCAGGAGATATGGCAGTCTCGTTTACATTTATATAATATCAATTGTTTATTCTTAGGCTAGTTCATGTACTGCATTTTTATGTGGATGACATATTAATATTTTAAATAAAACAATATATTGGATTCATTCTGCGCTCCCACTCTTTCTTTTTTCACACTTGCGTTAAAATAAGCCTGAAGGTCAGGGTATCCCAAACCTCCTGAGGTGGCACTCTTTGTCAACACAGCTCGTCTTAGTCGAGATTTACGCTGAGCCCAAACAAATTTGTTGCACTGTGATTGCAAGGACGCCAGTGTCACTCGGGGCACCATTATTGGGATGGTCTGAAACAGGTAAAGAAGACGGGGGAGGAGATTCATTTTTAGGGCATTGATCCTTCCGATCCATGAAATAAATAAACGGTTCCATTTATCTAGGTCTTGTGTGAGAGTTTTAATTATGGGAGCATAATTAGCTTGAAATAGGCTGGTGTAGGATTTAGTAATAAATATGCCAAGGTATTTAATAGCCGAGGGTCTCCAAATAAAGGGGAAAGAAGACGTTAATATCCTATGGGTATGTGGTGGAACGTTAAATGTAAGAGCCTCGGATTTGGTGTGGTTTATTTTGTAGCCAGAGAGGGAACCATATAAGAGTAGTTCTCTTTGTAAGTTAGGGAGGGATATCAAAGGGTTGGTGAGGGTCAAGAATACGTCGTCAGCAAACAATGATATTTTATACGGATTCTGACCCACTGTAACGCCCCCAATATCCATATTAAGTCTGATTCGGGCTGCAAGAGGTTCAATGCATAGGGCGAAAAGTAGGGGTGAGAGAGGGCATCCCTGCCTAGTACCATTCTTCAAGTTGATTCGATGTGAGCTCAAGCCATTGGTCAGGACCGCTGATGAGGGGTTAGAATAGAGAGCCGCTATTGCTGTGATAAAGTGTCCATGGAAGCCGAATGCGGACAAGGTAGAAAACAGAAAGGGCCACGAGATGCGATCAAATGCCTTTTCGGCGTCTAGAGCCAGAGCAATCGCTGGTATGTTTGTCGTGTTTATTTGGTGAATCAAGTTAACAATACGTCTGGTGTTGTCCGAGGCCTGACGGCCGGGAACAAATCCTACTTGATCAGGGTCTATTAGTGACGGCAGCACAGCGTTTAGGCGTGAAGCCAGTATTTTGGCAAAAAGTTTGAGATCGGTGTTTATCAAAGATATGGGTCTGTAGTTTGTGCAATACAAGGGATCCTTTCCGGGTTTAGGGATCACTATAATACGGGATGTCGTGGAGTCCGGGTGAAATAGTGTGCCCTGGAGTATTTTGTTAAACAGAGAAACCATGTGAGGAATAAGTTGAGGGGCGAAAGTTTTATAGTACACCATCGGATAGCCATCCGGGTCAGGTGCTTTAGAGGGTTTCTGGGTTTTTAATGCAGCCTCAATTTCCTCAGCAGATATGTCGGCATTGAGAGCAGTATTAGTCTCCTCGTCTAACCGAGGGAGAGCGCATGCTTCTAGGTATTGTTGTGTCTGATCGGCTTGTGCTAAAGGGTCAGACGGGGGATCAAGATTATAGAGTGTCTTATAATAATTGAAAAAGACACTGTTAATTTTTTTGGGGTCGTAAGTAGTGTTACCTGAGGGCTGTTTTATAGAGTGGATGCATTGGTTAGCCTTTTTGGCGCGCAAGCGATTGGCCAACAAGGTGTGTGCTTTATTACTTTTATCATAAAACGTTTGGTTAGCCCATCGAAGTGAGCGCTCGACGTTCTCCGCCAAAAGTGATTGTAGGCTGTCGCGTGCCTTAGAGAGTTCGGCTAGAGTTTTTTTAGAGCGTGTGCGTTTGTGTTCCTGATCCAATTTTGCAATGTTATTTGTTAATAAAGCAATTTGGTTTTCCCGACTCCTCTTACGGTGGGATGCAAATTGTATAATAGACCCCCTGATGACCGCCTTATGGGCTTCCCAAATAGTGGCTATGCTGCAGTCACTTTCCACGTTAACCGCGAAATAGTCTCTAAGCTCAGTTTTAATTAAGTCTTGGAATTTAGGAATCTTCAATAACGTCTCATTAAGTCTCCACGTCGGTCTGCCGTCAGGGATATCAAAAATGTCAAATGCCGCAGCTAAAGCTGCGTGGTCAGTCCAGGTAAGTGGGATTATCGAGGACGAGTGAGCAGTCCGGGATAGGGGTGCACAACTCAGAAACATATCTATACGCGAGTACACGTCATGTGGGTTGGAATAAAAAGTGTAGTCTCTGGTGGTCGGGTTAAGAAACGCCATACATCGAACAAACCAGCCTCGGCCATGCACCTGTGTAGTACTGAGGAGTTTAGGGTTTGACCGCTGCGCAAAGGACCGGATCTGTCCATGTTTGTGAGAGCCATGTCAAAGTCACCTCCGACCAGTGTTTTACCTCTTCTATATGAGTAGAGGTCGTGAAAAAACTTACGGAAGAATTTAGATTGGGCAGTGTTTGGAGCGTATAGATTAGCCAAGGTAACCTCCTCGTGTCCAATTTTACCATTATGTAGCGTCCCTCGTTGTCGTGTTTACAATCTAGAAATTGGAAGGGGACTGACCCTTTTACCAGTATGGCCACCCCATGTCTTTTTGCTGTATGATTGGAGTACCAGGCCATAGGAAATAGTTTAGACGTCAGGGAGGGATGGGAATCAGCTTTCAAATGTGTCTCCTGTAAGAAAACCACATCACCTTTTAATGTTTTAAGAGATCTGTGGAGATGTGAGCGTTTCTGGGGAGTATTCAGACCCTTAACATTGATGGACAGGCATGTTAACGGCATGGTTAAAGCAAGAGTGGGGGTGGTTCGCTGGTAACCCCTAAGATCCCGGACTCTGCTAGGGTAGACAAGAAGAACCAAAGAGAAAGATATAAAGAGGAGAATGAAAATGTATGTTACTGTACACGAACAGTACCTAATAACTAGGCCTATTTGTCGGTGAACACAGATATGTCAGCTTGCCACTGTCTCGTGACGGGGGTCTAAGGGAGGAAGATAATAGAAGAAAGAGAAGCAAAGGAGAAAGAGAAAAGAAATAAGCAGGCGTAGTATCCAGTAGGCAGGATACTCGACTGCCAAGATTGAGCTCTAGGTGAGAGAAAGAGCTCACTTGCGGGATATAAATGCAGTATAGCAAAAGAGGGTATCAACCCACTATGTTTGAAAGTGCCTTTGATCCCTATGAGTCGGGGGAGGATGTGTCAAGGCAGAGACCCGACACCCCCCACCAGAGACCATAATTACACCAAAAATAATAATAATGGACTTATATGTAGCTATCCAAAACTTAGCTCTGGAGCGAATCAGTCCCAGATACCAAATGTTAGCAAAAAAGTAAGCATATTACAGCTAGTATCAATAGGGCAATAACCTAATAACAATGGAGCTTACAATAACGTCGCCGAACAGGCCGGCGCCAGGAGACAGGCCCCATGGCGTCAAAATTGGGGTCAGTTCAGGACACCAGCCACCGGGCCACGTCTCCTGGTCGCCCGCCAGACCGGCGAAACCAAACAAAGACGTTGCTTTACGCGGAGTATAAAAGTCCGCCAACAAAAGCATTATGTTAAAACAGTAAAAGGGTCGTCAATATACCAATACGATATCAAAAACATGGATTACATGGCATTTGAGCAATGTTGAGAGCAAAGTCAATCATACTAGACGTTGTAAGAACGCAGCGTTCAAACATAAACGTAAACGTGATGAGCAGCAAAATTATGAAGTAGCAACCGGGGGCAACTGCAATTTTCGGAGAAGCTTGTCCCCTTCATCAGGAGAGCGGATGGTGTGAACTTTGCCATCAATCTCCACAATGAGGCGAAAAGGAAAACCCCAGCGGTATTTGTATCCGTTGTCGCGCAGTGTAGAGGTGACGGCACGTAAATCACGCCGCTTTGCAATGGTCACCGGTGACAAGTCTTGGTAGATCTGGATCCGGGAGTCTTCAAATAAAATTGTGGTTGAATTCCTGCACGCCAGTGTGATACTATTTTTGATCTTAAAGGACAGAAACCGTAGGATGACGTCGCGAGGAGGGTCCGAATCCTTCGGTTTAGGTCTCAGGGTGCGGTGCGCTCTTTCAATCGAAATAGCTGAATCCGTAAGCGACGGGACCAATTGCAGGAACAAGCGTCGGAGGTATGGTTCCAGTTCGGAAGTTGAGACAGATTCTGGAATATTGCGGACGCGTAAATTGTTCCGTCTTTCGCGATTTTCGCTATCCTCAACCTTATCCTTGAGGATTTCCAGCTCGCTGGATAGGTAGCTCATGTCTTCGCCCACTTGTTTACGGAAGTTCTGTTGGTGGTCTTCCCTTGATTCCAGCGCGGTTGTGCGGGAGTCTAGAGCCGCTATATCTGATTTTATTTCCCCGATCGCTGATTGAAGGGCTGTCGTGAAGGAGTTCTTGAGGTCTAAGATCATGTTTTGAAGGGATTGAATATCCGCTTTGGTTGAAGGTGCTTCCGTCTGATCCATGATGGGGGTAGGCATTGATGGGGGTGGAGATGAGGTTTCAGACAGTTTTTCCCGGCGTGAGAAATGTTGCGAGATATCCTGTGAAGCTCCCGGTTTTTTTGCTCTGGTGTTCGCTCTGCTCATAATATCTGGTAGTATAAAAACGACCTTTTAAGGATTGGTGTCGAAAGAGGTGAAAGTGGATGTTACGTGTTCAACAATTGGTCCGGGTGAGGGAGAAAGTCAGGCATCCGTAGTGCTACATCGTTTACAGGACCTAGGTCCTAATAATCTGTGAAAGCAGTGAGAGGGATCCCCAGGAGAGCGTCCCGGTTTAACACACCTCTTTCTCTGGAATTATGGAAAGGTATAGCAGCAGCTGCAGGGAGAGGGATCAGGGATGATAATTCAGTTGAAGTAGATCTGGTGATATAAGGAGTGTATTTCCATCTATCTCCAGTGGGGGCAGCACAATTCAGGGGAGAGGGGCCTATCCTGCCTCCAAGATGGCCGCCGTCCGAATTGTGCAGCTTCCCTTTCTTTTTGTTCCCCTCTGCTTGGTTAGCCCTGATATCTGTGGGGCCTGACCCTATTTAATCACTGGGTGCCCTCTGCACCCGCCGCTAAGCCCCCTCTGTCACCACCGCGGCCCGCTGGTTAGCTGTTTCAATGCGGCGCCTGCTTTCCGGCAGACGCCACAACCAAGATGGTCGCCGCCGGACCTTCTCAGTGCCGCTCGTCTCCGGTCTCGCAGCTCCCGGGGCTCTCCGGCTCACCTCAGCCCCTCATCCAAGGCTCTCCAGGCAAGGGGCATCCAGCAGGACGGCGGGGTAGGTTCTGTGAGGTATCTTAAGGCGGCCGGAGGTCGACCTCTCACGGGCGGGGGTGGACGGAAATTGAGGTTCCGGCTTCACCTCGTGGGGAGGGCCGCAACCTGCAAGCACAGGGCAGGCCTGTGCTCCGGCTCCGCAACTCACTCCCAACGAGTCTTTATATGCAGATAGTGGTGTGGGGCAGTATTTAGGGTCTGTAGGCAGCGTGAGGGCAGTTTTAAAATGAAATAGAAGCTTGTGTCAGCAGGAGCTCTCCAGGGGCACGTCCACTCAGTTAGGCCACAAGCCACGCCCCCCGGAATGCATCAGAATTTTGACTGTCGGGATCCCGCTGTTGGTATTCTGACCACATCCCTCTAGGTCAGTGGTTCCCAAACTTGGTCCTCAGGAGCAGTAATGGTCCAGGTTTTAAATATATCCATCCTTGGCCACAAGTTATTTAAGTGCCTCAGTCAATATTATTTAACCATCTATGCTGAGCCATGGGGCCGTGTTTTGGAACACTGCTCTGGATATATGGACAGGTGTGCTGAAAGGAAGCCGTGTGGATTACTGTCTGGGCTAATGAAGCAACCACCCGGGCCCAGTTCCAGATTTATTTTGGAGTCAACTCTAGCAAGAGATAGCAGAGTTCAATATGAAACTACTGTGCCATACATTTTTCCCTATAAAAATGATATTGCTATTAAAACAATTAATAATATGGATCTCAGAAAGTGAAAAGGATCTGACAATTTTTCTATTCTATCCTAATCATCTGATGTATTTGGAAGGCTGACCTGTGTTTGTTGATATTTAATCTGGAGGAACCAGGGGATTTTCTTTTTTACAACAGTGTTCTAAAGTCACTGATAGAATATTATAAATAATGCAATTTATTGTGATTTTATTATACATCTAGCTGACGTGCCCAGTTTCACCTTCAAAATTTACTGTTTCCATTTCATTCATCCCTTCTATACTTAAGTCATATAACTTCATGTTATGCCTCTGAGGTAAAGGAGCGTGGTAGTATCAAGATGAAATAAATTAAGATATTTACTTAAAAAAAATATGAATGAATTGAAGGTGGGATATAAGACGTATGTAAACCTTTTTTTCTCTACTTAAGGATTTGTAAGCCACATTGGTGGTTTCTTCCCCAGGTGCTAGGATCACCAGACTACTGGGTGAGCTCACTCTGGAGCAGGCTAAATAGAAATGCCCATGTGAGAAGCTGTCCTCCTTCAAGTCAATCCCTGCCACCTTCAGCGACTGCCCCTGGGACTTGTTGATGGTCATTGTAAAATAGACCCTTAGGGGGAATTGCAGCCTCTTGAACGTGAAGGGGTACTCTGATGCTAGGAGTGCTATGCGGGGTATGAACACTGACTCCCCCAAGCACAGCCGATGGACACTGTGTGGCCTTGATAACGTTCCTTTGGAGGGTCTTCACTCCCAGTCTGATGCAATTGTAGAATTTGGATGGGTTGAGGTTCTGCAGCAATTGCACTGGAACCCCCACTGTGAGAAGAAGCTTGTGGGCTGTGAGGGTAGGAGGGTTTAGAGAGTTGAGGAACTCAGTGGGGTAGTGCACTGCATCATCCATTTGTACCTCCGAGTACACAGACCTGTACTCCATTTCTGCCCCTTTGAACAACTGAAGTAGAGTGTGATTAATGACGGTAGCCTTGCCAGTCTTGGGGGTCAGAATACCACCCCTGAATCTAGATGTGGCCCTTATGGGGTTGATTAGGTCAAAATTCTGAACTAAGTTTATAGGTATTTGTGTGGGACACCTTTGTAAGCCAAAACCAAGTTGATATCTCATTGTGCCTAAGAGATATTGAGGAAACACATTTTATCCCTTTTCACCCGCTTAGGGGTCAAATTTCGAAAAATCCCGGCATGTTTCTAGGTCCAGGGGATTGGGTTGGGTGTTGATGAGTCAGTCCGGACATATGTTTTTTTATATTAAGATATGTAAGTGTTGTCTATCTGGTTTTTTTTACATTTTTTTTCTAAATTAATTATCCTCTGTACCAGTGACGCTTACACACGTAACGCCCCCTGTACCAGTGACGCTTACATACATAACGCCTCCTGTACCAGTGTCACTTACACACGTAACGCCCTCTGTACCAGTGCCGCTTACACACGTAACGCTCCCTGTACCAGTGCCGCTTACACACGTAACGCCCCCTGTACCAGTGACGCTTACACACATAACGCCCACTTTACCAATGACGTAATGCCTACACACGTAACGCCACCCTGTACCAGTGATGCATACACATGTAACGCCCACTGTAGCAGTGACGCTTACACACGTAACGCCCCCTGTACCAGTGACGCTTACACACGTAATGCCCACTGTAGCAGTGACGCTTACACACGTAACGCCCCCTGTACCAGTGACGCTTACACACGTAATGCCCACTGTAGCAGTGACGCTTACAAACACCCAACGCCCCCTGTTTCAGTGACACTTACATACGCAACATCCCCTGTAGCAGTGACGCTTACACACGTAATGCCCACTGTAGCAGTGACGCTTACACACGTAACGCCCCCTGTACCAGTGACGCTTACACACGTAATGCCCACTGTAGCAGTGACGCTTACACACGTAACGCCCCCTGTAGCAGTGACGCTTACACACGTAATGCCCACTGTAGCAGTGACGCTTACAAACACCCAACGCCCCCTGTTTCAGTGACACTTACATACGCAACATCCCCTGTAGCAGTGACGCTTACAAACACGCAATGCCCCCTTTACCAGTGACGCTTACACACACTATTCCACAGTCACACACACACATACATACTATACATACATACATTACACACATACACAGTCACACATATATTACACATACATACACACACACACACTTTCACTCACTCTCTTTCAATCCTCTTACCTAAGGAAGTCTGCAGTCTGAAGCTGGGGTAGATCATCCTCCTGTTCAGCCTGGTTCTGTGTAGCCCCCCCCCCCCCCGTTCCGTGTAGCTCCACCCCCTTTTTAGATCAGCACACTGCACTGACACAGGGGAGGGGGAGAGGACTCAGAGGCTTCATGCTGCTGGCGCTTGCCCTGCTGCCTGTCTCTGAGTGTAACAGGCGCAGCAGCAGGGGGACATCAGCTCAGCACAGGAATGCAGAGCAGGGAGAGTGCCTCTCCATTCCTGATGCCTCCCTGCACTGCATCCCTTTGCTGAGTGGTTTTTTTTTGCCGGCTCTGCTTACACACACACATTAAAAGAAACAAAAACCCACAATACTCACCAGCCCTGCTCCTGCTTCCGGACCGTTGCCCTCCGCCTGGCCGCCCGCTCCTCAGAACTATGGGAGTGACATCATGACATCTGTCTCATAGCACCGCACAGCCACACACTGCCAGAGCCGGAAGCCGTGCTCAAGAGTGAGCTCCCGCCTCCGGCTGCTGCTGAGGGGAAGAAGCCGGGCGCCCGGTAGTAACAAAATCTCAGTGGCACCCGGCATCTCCCTCATTAGATGAGCCTGGCCAGGGACGGATCTAGTGGCTCTGCAGGCCTTATACGGCCCGCGGGCCTGAGGTTCCCCACCCCTGCTCTAGGCATTAGCGTCACTAGGGGCACTAGGGTCCCATGTGCAGGATCCGTCTGGGCCCCTCCTCTCTAGCAAGCATCGCTGTAGCTCTGGGCACTAGGGTCACTAGGAGAACTTGTGGACAACTGTCAGAAACTTGTCAAGTAGGCAAGTAATAACTGCATGGGGTGGACCTACAAGGTACTGATGTCAATAAAATCTTGTTGATCTATTTGCTGTCATTATCCAATCACTTTTGTCTACATAGTATAATATCTCGGAAGCATTATTCTTATTATGTTCTTCATCATGGCAGAAGAGACAGGATCTACCAGTATAGCCCAAGCAAATGCAAGTGCTCCAGTGCCTGTATAAGGGGAGGGTAGTGCTTAGTGTCAGTGGTAGCACAGTACTGGTCAGCAGCATAACACTTTTCAGTAGGTACGGGAGCCATTTTTTTAAATGACTGTGGCTTCTTACAGTGGATCTACCATACAGTATGACTAAAAAGTGCCATGCACTGAGGAGTGCATACCCTCCAACATGACCCGCCCCACTAGGTACAAAATGCTCTGTTTCTGGACTTCCCTCTTAATTTATTATTGCCATCACCTGTAAAGATACAGCTTTCTTATCATTCAACTAGTTCAACACAGGTGATGGAAATCATAAATTAAGAGGGAAGTCCAGAAACAGAGCATTTTGTACCTAGTGGGTCGGGTCATGTTGGAGGGTCTGGGAGTGTACAAACATTGGGGTGCTCAAACACCCACAGCACCTACAGAGCTGGCCCTTATGGTAGTAGGTTAAGTATTATTAGTACTCTAGTGTGGGATTAATGTAGATTGAAAAGAAGAGACATTCATTGCTCATACATAGATCATCTAGATAGAGTTGGGTATGAAATCCCGGCAGTGAGAATTCCGAAGGTCAAGATGTCGCCAGCAGTATCCCAACAGTGAAAATACTGACGAATCTTTTAGTATTTTAATCCTAACCCACCCCTCCAGCAGTTTAACCTTAACATCCCCTCATGCAGCCTAACCCTAACCATCTCCCCTCCCATCAGCATAACCCTAACACTCCCCCTAGTGCCTAACCCTAACCCCAGCCCCAGTACTTACTGTCGGAATGCATCAGAATTTTGACTGTCGGGATCCCGCTGATGGTATTCTAACCACATCCCTCTAGGTCAGTGGTTCACAAACTTGGTCCTCAGGAGCACTAATGGTCCAGGTTTTAAGTATATCCATCCTTGGTCACAAGTTATTTAAGTGCCTGAGTCAATATGATTTAACCATCTATGCTGAGCCATGGGGCAGAGTTTTGGAACCACTGCTCTGGATATATGGACAGGTGTCCTGAAAGGAAGCGGTGTGGACTACTGTCTGGGCTAATGAAGCAACCACCCGGGCCCAGTTCCAGATTTATTTTGGAGTCAACTCTAGCAAGAGATAGCAGAGTTCAATGTGAAATTACTGTGCCATACATTTTTCCCCATAAAATTATACTGCTATTAAAACAATTAATAATATGGATCTCAGCAAGTGAAAAGGGTCTGACAATTTTTCTATTCTATTCTAATCATCTGATGTACGTATTTGGAAGGTCCCTGACCTGTGTTTGCTGATGTTTAATCTAGAGGAACCAGGGGATTTTCTTTTTTTTACAACAGTGTTCTAAAGTCACTAATAGAATTTAGTAAATAATGCAATTTATTGTGATTTTATTATACATCTATCTGATGTGCCCGGTTTCACCTTCAATATTTACTGATTCCATTTCATTAATTCCTTCTTTACTTAAGTCATATTAGTTCATGTTATACCTCTGAGGTACAGGAGCGTGGTAGTATCAAGATGAATAAATTAAGATATTTACTTTAAAAAAAAAAATATGAATGAATTGAAGGTGGGATATAAGACGTATGTAAACCTTTTTTTCTCTACTTAAGGATTTGTAAGCCACATTGGTGGTTTCTTCCCCAGGTGCTAGGATGACCAGACTACTGGGTGAGCTCACTCTGAAGCAGGCTAAATAGAACTGCCAATGTGAGAAGCTGTCCTCCTTCAAGTCAATCCCTGCCACCTTCAGCGACTGCCCCTGGGACTTGTTGATGGTAATTGTAAAGTAGAGCCTTAGGGGGAATTGCAGCCTCTTGAACTCAAAGGGGTACTCTGATGCTAGGAGTGCTATGCGGGGTATGAACACTGACTCCCCCAAGCACAGCCGATGGACAGTGTGTGGCCTTGATAACGTTCCTTTGGAGGGTCTTCACTCCCAGTCTGATGCAATTGCAGAATTTGGATGGGTTGAGGTTCTGCAGCAATTGCACTGGAACCCCCACTGTGAGAAGAAGCTTGTGGGCTGTGAGGCCAGGAGGGTTGAGGGTGTTGAGGAACTCAACGGGGTAATGCACCGCGTCATCCATTTGCACCGCCGAGTACACAGACCTGTATTCCATTTCTGCCCCTTCGAACAACTGAAGTAGACTGTGATTAATGACGGTAGCCTTGCCAGTCTTCGGGGTCAGAATACCACCGCTGAATCCAGATTTGCCCCTTATGGGGTTGATTAGGACAAAGTTCTGAACTAAGTTTATTGGTATTTGTGTGGGACACCTTTGTAAGCCAAAACCAAGTTGATATCTCATTGTGCCTAAGAGATATTGAGGAAACACATTTTATCCCTTTTCACCCGCTATGGGGTCGAATTTCGTAAAATCCCTGCTTAGTGTGTGTTTACGTCATGGAAGGAATATGCTCCCCAAATCTCATGTTTCTAGGTCCAGGGGATTGGGTTGGGTGTTGATGAGTCAGTCAGGACATATGTTTTTTTATATTAAGATATGAAAGTGTTTTCTATCTGGGGGGTTTTTTAACATTTTTTTCTCTAAATTAATTATCCTCTTTATTTCACCAATAAAGAATTTACACTATTAGAGAAAAAAATGTCAGAACATTGGGGGTAATTCAGACCTGATCACAGCTGTGCGTTTTCGTACAGCGGGCGATCAGATCGGAACTGCGCATGTGTAAGCACCGCAATGGACCGGTGCATTGGACGACTGCACTGGGCATCGGTGCATAGCGACGGGATGGTGCGAAAAAAGTGATCGCAAGGTGATTGACAGGAAGAGGCCGTTTGTGGGTGGCAACTGACTGTTTTACAGGAGTGTCCGTAAAAACGCAGGAGGGACCAGGCGTTTTCAGGGAAAGTGTCTAACGTCAGCTCAGACCCCGATCACTAGGATTACATCGCAGCGGCAGAGCAAGTCCTAAGGGTAAATTTACTAAAATGGGAGTTCTATTTAAGATGGGATGTTGTCCATAGCAACCAATCAGATTCCACGTATCATCTTCTAGAAGGTGCTAGATAAATGAGAAGCAGAATCTGGTTGCTATGGGCAACATTCCATCTTAAACAGAACTCCCATCTTAGTAAATATACCCCCTGGGCTGAGCAGAGACTGCACAAATTGACACACTTGCACATAGCTAATACCCTCCCCCTGTAGGCGGCGACTATCTGATCGCAGGGCTGCAAAAAACGCCCCTTAGCGATCAGGTCTGAATTACCCCCATTGCCATACAAAAATACAATGCATATAAACCCCCCCCCCCCCCCCCTCCCGTAAAATAAGGTTCAAAGAAGTCAGTTGTGACATGCCTGAGGCTGGGGCTAGGCATGTACCTTTATGTAAGTTGTTTATGGCATAATAGATCAACAGTTAAAAGGTTGTCAGTGTCTAGGCCAACACCCAATGATCTATATGCACAGGGTTGACATGCTCAAAATGTCGTCAGGGTCGACAGGTCAACATGGAAATGGTTTACATATGAAAAGGATGACAATTTTTTTTAGAGATGAGCGTCGCCTCCATTTTCACTCCAGCGTTTGCGAGTGTAGAGAGAGGACGTGTCTCCATTCTCAGTGCCCTGCATCAGTTCAGTGGTAGTGTCTTGTGCTGCATCAGTTCAGTGGTAGTGTCTTGTGCTGCATCAGTCCAGTCACAGTGGTGGTGTCCTCTACTGCCATATGTCCAGTGCTGCTGTATAAGTCCAGTCCATTGCAGTGGTGCTGTGTTGTCCTGTATCAGTACAGTGGTAGTGTCTTGTGCTGCATCAGTCCAGTCACAGTGGTGGTGTCCTCTGCTGCCATATGTCCAGTGCTGCTGTATAAGTCCAGTCCATTGCAGTGGTGCTGTGTTGTCCTGTATCAGTACAGTGGTAGTGTCTTGTGCTGCATCAGTCCAGTCACAGTGGTGGTGTCCTCTGCTGCCATATGTCCAGTGCTGCTGTATAAGTCCAGTCCATTGCAGTGGTGCTGTGTTGTGCTGCATTAGTCCAGTGGTAGTGTCTTGTGCTGCATCAGTCCAGTCACAGTGGTGGTGTCCTCTGCCTCCATATGTCCAGTGCTGCTGTATAAATCCAGTCCATTGCAGTGGTGCTGTGTTATCCTGCATCAGTCCAGTGGTGGTGTTCCTGTGCTGCTGTATATGTCCAGTGGTACTGCCGTATATGTCCAGTTATACTGCCATACATGTCCAGTGATACTGCCGTATATGTCCAGCGGTACTGCCATATAAATCCAGGAAAACTGCTGTATAATTCCAGTGGTACTGGCGTATAATTCCATCGGTACTGGTGTATAAATCCAGTCCAGTGATACTGCCGTATATGTCCAGCGGTACTGCCGTATATGTCCAGTGATACTGCCGTATATGTCCAGCGGTACTGCCGTATATGTCCAGCGGTACTGCCGTATATGTCCAGCGGTAACATAGTAACATAGTATCTGAGGTTGAAAAAAGACAATTGTCCATCGAGTTCAACCTATTTGTGGTGTCCTATGCATGATGATTTGACTAAAATTTCTGACTGATGCTGCTGTCAGCCATTGCATTTTATCCCTATTTATAGTAACTATAATGCATGACTATGCACCATACCCCTGGATATCCTTATCCAATAGGAATTTATCTAACCCATTCTTAAAGGTGTTGACAGATTCCGCCATTACAACTCCCTCGGGCAGGGAATTCCAAACACGTATTGTCCTTACCGTGAAAAAGCCTTTACGCCGTATTGTGCGGAATCTCCTCTCCTCTAACCTGAGCGAGTGTCCACGAGTCCTCTGTGTTGATCTAACAAAAAACAGGTCCCGTGCAAGCTCTGTGTATTGTCCCCTTATATATTTGTAGATGTTGATCATATCCCCTCTTAGTCTCCGCTTTTCCAATGTAAACATGCCTAGTCTTTCAAGCCTTTCCTTGTATTCCATCGTCTCCATGCCCTTAATTAGTTTGGTCGCCCTCCTCTGTACCTTTTCAAGCTCCAGGATATCCTTTTTGTAGTACGGTGCCCAGAACTGTACACAGTATTCAAGGTGTGGCCTCACTAGTGATTTATATAACGGGAGTATAATACTCTCGTCCCTAGCATCAATACCCCGTTTTATGCATGCTAATATCTTATTAGCCTTCTTTGCTGCAGTCCTACTTTGGGTACTACTGCTTAGCTTGCTATCTATGAGGACACCTAAGTCCTTTTCCAGTACAGAATCCCCTAATTTTACCCCATTTAATAGGTAGGTGTAATTTTTGTTCTTGTTACCACAGTGCATTACCTTACACTTGTCTGTGTTGAAGCGCATTCTCCATTTGGCTGCCCATGCTTCTAATTTAACTAAGTCGTTCTGAAGAGACTCGGCATCCTCCTCTGTATTTATAGCCTTACACAATTTGGTATCATCTGCAAAAATGTACACCATGCTCTCTAGACCTTCTGTTAGGTCGTTAATGAAAATATTGAACAATAGCGGTCCTAATACTGAGCCTTGCGGCACACCACTTAGCACTTCAGTCCAAGTTGAAAAAGATCCATTAACCACAACGCGCTGCTTCCTATTATCTAACCAGTTTTTGACCCAAGTGCATATTGTGCTTCCTAGCCCTGATTCTTGTAGCTTGTATATAAGTCTCATGTGTGGTACAGTATCGAACGCTTTGGCAAAGTCTAAAAAGATTACATCCACGTCTTTACCCTGATCTAGGTTTGCGCTTACTGTTTCATAAAAGCCAAGTAAGTTGGTTTGACAGGATCTGTCCTTCATAAACCCATGTTGATTCCTTTTAATGACCTTATTGGTTTCAAGGAACTTCTGAATACTATCTCTTAGAATACCTTCCAATACTTTCCCCACTATAGATGTAAGACTAACTGGTCTATAATTACCTGGTTCTGCTTTACTTCCCTTTTTGAATATAGGCACTACTTCCGCTATACACCAGTCTTTGGGAACCATACCTGATATAACTGAATCCTCAAAGATCAAAGATAGCGGTTTTGCCAGTTCAGAGTGAAGCTCCATTAGAACCCTTGGAGGAATACCATCGGGCCCTGGTGATTTATTAATCTTTAAATGTTTTAATCGGTCACAGACTACTTCCTTGCTTAAATAAGTACCTATCAGTGTGATATTCTCATTATTGAGATTGTGTGCCAGTCCCTGAATTGGGTCCTCTCTAGTGAATACTGTTGAAAAAAACTCATTTAGTGTGTCCGCTATGTCATTATCATTTTTGCTTAAGACTCCCAACTTGTCTTTCAAAAGGCCTATACTCTCCTTTTTTAATCTCTTGCTATTAATGTATTTAAAGAATTTTTTGGGATTCGCTTTGCTTTCCTTTGCTACTAGTTTTTCAGTTTCTAATTTAGCCGCTCTTATTTCCTTTTTGCAATTTTTGTTACATTCCTTATAGTGCTGAAATGACTCTGCTTCCCCGTCAGATTTGTATTTTTTAAATGCTCGCCTTTTCTTGCCCATAAGTTCCTTAATCTTTTTGTTAAGCCACATCGGTTTATGATTTTTATTCCCTTTTTTGCTACTCATAGGAATATATTTGAGTGTATTTTTAGCTAGCAGGAATTTTAGTACCTCCCATTTCTCCGTAGTATTTTTTCCTAAAAACAAACCTTCCCATTCAATATCCCTGAAAAATACCCTCATCTTTTCAAAATTTGCTTTGCTAAAGTTTAAAGTCCTAGTTGAGCCAGTATAGGGCTGTTTGTAGAAACTGATATTGAATGTGACCATATTGTGGTCGCTGTTTCCTATGGGTTCCCCTACTATAATACCCGATACCAAATCCTGATTGTTTGTTAATACCAGGTCTAAGATTGCATTGTACCTAGTTGATTCCTCAATTAGTTGGACTAGGTAGTTATCATTTAGTGTGTTTAAAAACATACTGCCCCTAGCAGTATCACATGAATCGTTTTTCCAGTTTATCTCTGGATAGTTAAAATCTCCCATCACTACTATGTCTCCTACTCCTGCTGCTTTTTCAATTCGCTTTAGTAACAATTCATCATCAGATGCGTTGATACCAGGCGGCCTATAGCATACACCCAATACTGACTTTTTTGTTCCTTTTTCCCCGCATGCAATTTCTACCCATAATGTCTCAACAGTGTCTACAGTCCCCTCCTGAATATCTTCCCATATATTAGGTTTTAAAAACGGCTTTACGTACAGACACACCCCTCCACCCTTTTTATTTAGTCTGTCTCTCCTAAACAGTGTATAGCCCTCTAGGTTGACTGTCCAATCATGAGATTCATCCCACCAAGTTTCAGTAATGCCTATAATATCATACTGTTTGCTTGCTGCAAGTATTTCTAGTTCACCCTTTTTACCAGTAATGCTTCTGGCGTTTACATACATACAACTAAGATAAGTATTTTCCCTTGCGTTAGGGACATCTTTCACCTTATGTGGCAAGGATGACCTGTAATCGTCATTGGTTAGTGCTTTGGTAAAATCCCTTTTAGTACCCATGTTAGTAACCTTACTGCCTGCTCTTACCCTCCCCCCAACTTCTCCCCCATTTCGTTTACTACCGCCATCCCCACTATTCTCACTGCATGACCCGTAGTTTCTAGCTAAACTCTCCCCCCAGGCTCCTAGTTTAAAATCTCCTCCAACCTTCTAACCATCCTTCCCCCCAGCACCGCTGCCCCCTCCTCAGTCAGGTGCAATCCGTCACGACAAAAGAGATGGCGCCTGACTGAGAAGTCCGCCCAGTGTTCCAGGAACACAAACCCCTCTTTCCTGCACCAATCCCTAAACCACACATTTACCTCCCTAATCTCCCTCTGCCTCCCTGGACTAGCGTGTGGCACGGGTAATAATTCTGAGAATATTACCTTAGATGTCCTTGCCTTCAGTTTCTTTCCTAAGTCCCTATAGTCTTTCTTAAGGACATCCCACCTTCCGCTAACTTTGTCATTGGTGCCAACGTGCACCAAGACCGCCGGGTCTTTGCCAGCCCCTCCCAACAATCTATCTACCCGGTCCGCGATGTGCCGTACCCGAGCACCCGGGAGACAACAGACTGTACGGCGATCACGGTCCCGGTAGCAGATTGCCCTATCTGCCTTCCTGATGATAGAATCCCCTACCACCACCATTTGACTAGGTACCTCTCTATCTTTTATCCCAACCGCGCCAGAGGGACCGCACCTCTGGATGCTAGAGGGAGCAGTCTCCTCCGGCACCGTCATTTCTTCACTATCATCCTCCGATTTCTCGTCCAATCGGGCAAATTTGTTCGGGTTTGATAGTTCGGAGATGTCGTGCCTCCCCCTCTTTTTCTTCCTTCTAACTGTGACCCAACTGGCTACCTGATCATCATCCTCTTCTACCAGTGACCCCTCCCGCAACTCCTCCACCGTTCTGTCTAAACTACGCTCGAGATTGTGAATCTCCCTCAGTCGCGTAACGGTTTGCTCTAGATCAGTTACCTGGGCTTCCAGGGCAACCGTTCGCACACACCTCGTGCAGATGTATTCACACTGGGCCGGTAGCTCCAGGTGTGCATACATCTTGCACGACATGCACTGAGTGAGGTCCTCAATCACAGCCCCTCCCATATTGTTTGCAAGGTCTAACTCCCTGTTACACTCAAAGAAAAAGCAGCAAAAATAAAAAATAGAAGACAAGCAATATCACTTATACAATAATTAAGCTGGCTTATACTTATCTATCTTTGTGCGGTTCTTGGTCCTTCACTTTCATGCAGCCGTAGTACTCTCTCCTGCGGCACCTATACTCCACTTAGCAGTTGCAGTTGTTCCAGCTCACTGCTCCTCCTTTTCACTCGGCTTCCAGCTCCTTTTTGCTGTTTCCAACTCACACTTAGAAATCCCAGCAGCACTTGGAAGAGACCAGCCACACAGAGCAGGACCAGCCACACAGAGCAGCCGTATATGTCCAGCGGTACTGTCATATAAATCCAGTGATACTGCCGTATAATACCAGTGTTACTAGAGTATAATTCCAGCGGTACTGGCGTATAAATCCAGTCCAGTGATACTGCCATATATGTCCAGTGATACTGCCGTATATGTCCAGTGGTACTCCCTTATAAATCCAGTGATACTGACGTATACAGTATGTCCAGTGATACTGCCGTATATTTCCAGTGGTACTGCCGTTTAAATCCAGTGATATTGCCGTATAATTCCAGCGGTACTGGTGTATAAATCCAGTCCAGTGATACTGCCGTATATATGTCCAGTGGTACTGCCGCATAATTCCAGTAATACTGCCGTATAATTCCAGTGATCCTGCGTATAAATCCAGTGATACTGCCGTATAAATCCAGTGATACTGCCGTATAAATCCAGTGATACTGGTGTATAATTCCAGTGGTACTGGTGTATAATTCCAGCGGTACTGGCGTATAAATCCAGTCCAGTGATACTGCCATATATGTCCAGTGATACTGCCGTATAATTCCAGTGAAACTGCCGTATAATTCCAGTGATCCTGCCGTATACATCCAGTGGTACTGGCGTATAATTCCAGTGGTATTGTCATATAAATCCAGTCCAGTGATACTGCCATATATATCAAGTGATCCTGCCGTATAATTCCAGTGATCCTGCCGTATAATTCCAGTGATCCTGACGTATAATTTCAGTGGTACTGGCATATAAATCCAGCGGTACTGGCGTATAAATCCAGTGATACTGCCGTATATGTCCAGTGATACTGCCGTATATATTTCCAGTGATACTGCCGTATAATTCCAGTGGTACTGGTGTATAATCCCAGCGGTACTGGCGTATAAATCCAGTCCAGTCATACTGCCGTATATATGTCCAGTGGTATTGCCGCATAATTCCAGTGATACTGCCGTATATTTCCAGTGATCCTGCGTATAAATCCAGTGATACTGCCATATAAATCCAGTGATACTGCCGTATAAATCCAGTGGTACTGGTGTATAATTCCAGCGGTACTGGCGTATAAATCCAGTCCAGTGATACTGCCATATATGTCCAGTGATCCTGCCGTATACATCCAGTGGTACTGGCGTATAATTCCAGTGGTATTGTCATATAAATCCAGTCCAGTGATACTGCTATATATGTCCAGTGGTGTTGCCGTATAATTCCAGTGATCCTGCCGTATAATTCCAGTGATCCTGCCGTATAATTACAGTGGTACTGGCGTATAAATCCAGCGGTATTGGCGTATAATTCCAGTGGTATTGTCATATAAATCCAGTCCAGTGATACTGCCATATATGTCCAGTGGTACTGACGTATAATTCCAGTGATCCTGCCGTATAATTCCAGTGATCCTGCCGTATAATTCCAGTGGTACTGGCGTATAAATCCAGCGTTATTGGCGTATAATTCCAGTGGTATTGTCGCATAAATCCAGCCCAGTGATACTGCCGTATATGTCCAGTGGTACTGGCGTATAAATCCAGTGATACTGCAGTATAATTCCAGTGATACTGCCGTATAATTCCAGTGGTACTTCCATATAATTCCAGTGATACTGCCATATAAATCCAGTGGTACTGCCGTATAAGTCCAGTCCAGTGGTGCTGCCATATAAATTCAGTGGTGCTGTCCTGTGCTGTATATTATTTACTCCAAATAAAGGGGTTGGTTCTTCTGTACTGCATATTGTTATATAACTCCAGAAAAATAATGGAGAACAAAAATTTGGAGGATAAAATAGGGAAAGATCAAGAACCACTTCCTCCTAGAACTGAAGCTGCTGCCACTAGTCGTAACATAGACGATGAAATGCCATCAACGTCGTCTACCAAGGCCAATGACCAATGTCATAGTAGAGGGCATGACAAATTCAAAAAGCCAAAGTTCAGTAAAATGACCCAGAAAAATAAATTTAAATGGTCTGAGGAGAAACGTAAACTTGCCAATATGCCATTTACGACACGGAGTGACAAGGAACGGATAAGGCCCTGGCCTATGTTCATGACTAGTGGTTCAGCTTCACATGAAGATGGAAGCCCTCATACTCCCGCTAGAAAAATGAAAAGAGTTAAGCTGGCAAAAGCACAGCAAAGAACTGTGCATTCTAAGATGGTATCACAAATCCCCAAGGAGAGACCAAGTGTGTCGGCGGTTGCGATGCCTGACCTTCCCAACACTGGATGGGATGAGATGGCTCCTTCCACCATTTGCATGCCCTCTGCAAGTGCTGGAGGGAGCACCCACAGTCTAGTTTCTGATATTCAAATTGAATATTACTGTTATAGTACACCAGGATGAGGATATGGGTTTTGCTGGCGCTGAGGAGGAAGTTGACGAGGAGGATTCTGATGGTGATGTGGTTTATTTAAATCATGCACCGGGGAAGACACCTGCTGTCCGTGGGATGAATAAGCCCATTGTGATGCCTGGGCAAAATACCAAAAAAGCCACCTCTTCGGTGTGGAATTATTTCTCCACAAATCCGGACAACAGGTGTCAAGCCATGTGTTGCCTTTGTCAAGCTGTAATAAGTAGGGGTAAGGACGTTAACCACCTAGGAACATCCTCCCTTATACGTCACCTGCAGCGCATTCATCAGAAGTCAGTGTCAAGTTGTGAAACTTTGGTTAAGAGCGTAAGCAGTCCACTAACACCTAAATCCCTTCTTCCTCTTGTTCCCAAGCTCCTGCAAGCCACACCACCAACTCCTTCAATGTCAACTTCCTCAGGAACATCAGTAGTCTTGCACGCCATGTCACTGCAAGACTGAGGAGTCCTCTTCTAACCGGGATTCCTCCGGAGGATCCTTGAATGGTATGCCTACTACTGCTGTTGCTGCCGCTTCTGCAGCTGCTGAGGGTTGATTGTCATCCCAGAGGGGAAGTCAAAAGACAACTTGTACTAATTCAACTAAGCAATTGACTGTCCAACAGTCCTTTGTGAGGAAGATGAAATATGACAGCAGTCATCCTGTTGCAAAGCGGATAACTGAGGCCTTGACAGCTATGTTGGTGTCAGACGTGCATCCGGTATCCGCCATTAGTTCAGTGGGACTTAGAAAATTGTTTGAGGTAGTGTGTCCCCGGTACCAAATCCCATCTAGGTTGCACTTCACTAGGCAGGCGATACCGAGAATGCAGAGAGACATCAGAAAAAGTGTCCTCAGTGTCCTAAAAAATGCAGTTGTACCCACTGTCCACTTAACTACGGACATGTGGACAAGTGGAACAGGGCAGACTAAGGACTATATGACTGTGACAACCCACTGGGTAGATGTATTGCCTCCCGCAGCAACAACAACAGTAGCCAGTAGCGCCACCAGTAGCATCTCGCACATGCCAACTCGTTCCTAGGCAGGCTACGCTATGTATCACCGCTTTCCGTAAGAGGCACACCGCTGGCAACCTCTTACGGAAACTGAGGGACATCATCGTGCAATGGCTTACCCCAATTAGACTCTCCTGGGGACTTGTGATATCGGACAACACCACCAATATTGTGCGTGCATTACATCTGGGCAAATTCCAGCGCATCCCATTGTTGTTTGTACTTCTTTGCATGATGTGCCGTTTGGGGACTATTTTTTTTTAAGTGCCATCCTGTCTGCCACTGCAGTGCCACTCCTATATGGGCCAGGTGTTTGTGCCGCACACTTGTGTCGCTTAGCTTAGTCATCCAGTCACCTCGGTGCAACCTTTTGGCCTAAAAACAATATTGTGAGGTGTTCAGAATAGACTGGAAATGAGTGGAAATGATTGTTATTGAGGTTAATAATACCGTAGGTCAAAATTGCCCCAAATTCTGTGATTTTAGCTGTTTTTATGTTTTTTTTCAAAAATCATCCAGATCCAAACTAAAACCAAAACCAAAACTCGAAAGGGTGGGTTTGGCAAAACCAATCCAGATCCAAAACACGAGGATGGAACCAGAACCAAAACCAAAACACGAAAAGTACCCGCCGCACATTTCTAGATTTTATGTTTTCTGGTGTAAAATTTTCCCTTACAGCAGGTGGAACCGCATGTATCGGGTCCCCCTATTATGACTCGCTTTTACTCGCCATGCTTCCATGCTTTTATTTAAATATGTTTCAATGTAAGAAAAAAAAGTACCTCTTATAAATAAATAAATACAAATAATATAAGAGTCAAGTATTTTATTAATGCAACTGTTCCGATGAAGTAATCTGTTGCCAGAACAGAGAGTAACACCTAGAGGCATGATAAACAGGCCCCCCTAATGAATGTTATAATTGTTGTAACACCTTTGCTATATAAGACACCGCAAAGACAAGCCTTTCCATGGGTCTTCAACCTGCGGCCCTCCAGCTGCTGTGGAACTATACATCCCAGCATGCCCTGCCTCAGTTTTAGCATACCTTAATAGGAAAACTGTAGCAGGGCATGCTGGGATGTGTAGTTTCACAGCAGCTGGAGGGCCACAGGTTGAAGACCTGTGCTTTAGACTGACTTGGATAAATCAGCTCCTTTGTTCTATACCTAAAACCACCTTTTAAGGATGGGCCGCTGCCTATGGGCCATCGATATATGATATGTGCTCTAGCAGTTAGGAAGTGAAATCTAGAAGCATTGTGCTGTGGTTTAATAATAATTTAATACTCACTTTCCCTGTATTTTTCTTTTTCTTGGCTTTGTTCTTTCAGCTGCTATTAATGGTTTACAAAGTAACAAATGTAACATGAATACCATGGCAACCAGTCACATGACCTGATGTAGGGCAGGGTGTATCAATCAACTCATAAAAATTCTAATACAATCTGGCCTCTTTTGCCTGCATACCATCATCTGTGATGACCAGAATGCAGGTACACTTACCTTCCGGAACAGTCTTCCTGGTGATGACAGTAGAGATCCTCTGGAATTTTGCGAAAAGTAGCACTTATTGTGCAGGTTCCAGAGGGTTAACTACTTTTTTTTTAGCCCAGATCTGTGACTCTGTGTCTGTGTGTATAACGCTGGGCGTGGCAAGGAGCACTCATTGGGTTAACAGCAGGTCTATCACACCCAGTCCACAGCTGATTGGTCGAGAAATGCCCTCCCACACAGGTTACAACCAATGGAAGGCTCTGCCCTTTTGCTGCTGTGTGTTCCCAGAGCAGGCTTAACATACCTCCCAACTGTCCCGATTTTCGCAGGACAGTCCCGTTTTTTTGGGACTGTCCCAACTGCGGGCCACAGTGTCCCGCGGTGGGGGGGGACACAGTTGGGAGGCTCCTACACTAGCTGCTGCTAAGCAGAGCAGCGGTGAATAGACGCTGTGTGCATGCGCACAGCATCTATTCAGTGGAGACAGGAGGAGCCCCTCGCCTGCATGCCAGCAGCTCACGGAGCACTCAGTGATGAAAACGGGGGCGTGGCTCGCTTTCGCGGGTCCTCCCGTGAAGCCACGCCCCCTTTTCATAGGCCACGTGTGTGTCCCTCTTTGACAAACAAGAAAGTTGGGAGGTATGGGATTAACATTGGGGCTGATGGAGCTGCAGCTCCAGGCCCACACCCCAAAATAGGCCCACTGCATCTGCAGCAACATATCCTCCAACAATTTACACATAAAAATTGTTACAAATTCGAAAAGGACGCGTGGTCACGGGTACAGAGGCGTGGCCACGCCCCTTTGACTATACTTTCAATGGGAGTTTGGAGAGCCAAAAATCGGTATAGACCATAAAAAAAAGGTACTGTACCTGCCAAAAAGGTACAGCAGGAGGGTATGCCACTGCATCTGCAGCAAGTCTCTGTGCTGTAGATAGGGGAAAAAAATTCCTTTTACTGTAGCGTCCTATGGGGGTCATTCCGACCTGATCGCATGCTAGCTATTTTTTGCAGCGCTGCGATCAGGTCAAAACTAGAGATGAGCGGGTTCGGTTCCTCGGAATCCGAACCCGCCCGAACTTCATGTTTTTTTACACGGGTCCGAGCGACTCGGATCTTCCCGCCTTGCTCGGTTAACCCGAGCGCGCCCGAACGTCATCATCACGCTGTCGGATTCTCGCGAGGCTCGGATTCTATCGCGAGACTCGGATTCTATATAAGGAGCCGCGCGTCGCCGCCATTTTTCACACGTGCATTGAGATTCATAGGGAGAGGACGTGGCTGGCGTCCTCTCCGTTTATAGAGATTCGAGAAGAGAGTGAGACAGAGAGAGACACAGTAGTAATTTGGGGAGCATTAGGAGGAGTACTACTACTACTAGTACTTGCTGAAGTGATAGAGAGAGATAGTGTGACTGTATTATCTGACTTGTGGGGGAGACACTGACAGTGGGGAGCAGTTAGAGTCTGAGAGCAGGACTCAGGAGTACATATAACGTACAGTGCACACTTTTGCTGCCAGAGTGCCAGCCACACTGCCATTGTTTGTGACCACACTGACCACCAGTATAATATATATTGTGATTGTCTGCTTAGGACTCAGGAGTACTACTTGCAAGTTGCTGATAGTGTGACCAGTGACCTGACCACCAGTTTAATAATCACCACCAGTTTATGAGTTTAATATATATTATATATATATATATAATTGTATATAATATATATATATAATATTGTATACCACCTAGCACCTACCCGTGTTTTTTTTTTTCTTTCTTCTTTATACATACTACTATAGTAGCTTACTGTAGCAGTCTGCGGTGCTGCTGAGCTGACAGTGTCCAGCAGGTCCGTCATCAGTCATTACATAATAAATATATAATATATACCTGTCCGGCTGCAGTACTAGTGATATTATATATACATATATATTGATTTCATCTCATTATCATCCAGTCTATATTATCAGCAGACACAGTACGTTAGTCCACGGCTGTAGCTACCTCTGTGTCGGCACTCGGCAGTCCATCCATAATTGTATACCACCTACCCGTGGTTGTTGTTTTTTTCTTTCTTCTTTATACATACTACTATAGTAGCTTACTGTAGCAGTCTGCGGTGCTGCTGAGCTGACAGTGTCCAGCAGGTCCGTCATCAGTCATTACATAATAAATATATAATATATACCTGTCCGGCTGCAGTACTAGTGATATTATATATACATATATATTGATTTCATCTCATTATCATCCAGTCTATATTATCAGCAGACACAGTACGTTAGTCCACGGCTGTAGCTACCTCTGTGTCGGCACTCGGCAGTCCATCCATAATTGTATACCACCTACCCGTGGTTGTTTTTTTTTTCTTTCTTCTTTATACATACTACTATAGTAGCTTACTGTAGCAGTCTGCGGTGCTGCTGAGCTGACAGTGTCCAGCAGGTCCGTCATCAGTCGTTACATAATAAATATATAATATATACCTGTCCGGCTGCAGTACTAGTGATATTATATATACATATATATTGATTTCATCTCATTATCATCCAGTCTATATTATCAGCAGACACAGTACGTTAGTCCACGGCTGTAGCTACCTCTGTGTCGGCACTCGGCAGTCCATCCATAATTGTATACCACCTACCCGTGGTTGTTTTTTTTTTCTTTCTTCTTTATACATACTACTATAGTAGCTTACTGTAGCAGTCTGCGGTGCTGCTGAGCTGACAGTGTCCAGCAGGTCCGTCATCAGTCATTACATAATAAATATATAATATATACCTGTCCGGCTGCAGTACTAGTGATATTATATATACATATATATTGATTTCATCTCATTATCATCCAGTCTATATTAGCAGCAGACACAGTACGGTAGTCCACGGCTGTAGCTACCTCTGTGTCGGCACTCGGCAGTCCATCCATAATTGTATACCACCTACCCGTGGTTGTTTTTTTTTTCTTTCTTCTTTATACATACTACTATAGTAGCTTACTGTAGCAGTCTGCGGTGCTGCTGAGCTGACAGTGTCCAGCAGGTCCGTCATCAGTCATTACATAATAAATATATAATATATACCTGTCCGGCTGCAGTACTAGTGATATTATATATACATATATATTTTTTTTGTTTAATCAGTTTTTATTAAAGGTTTTAAATGCATCGACAAAAAGAGGGAAAACCCCCACACAAATACAGGTAGAGAAACATCAACACCAACAGTGCATAGTATTTAAATACAAGTCGAGTTGTACAGATGTCAAAGGGAAGAGTAAACAACCCTGTGTGAACGAATAGGTGTGTTAGGGGTAGCGTTTACTAAGTGGTGTAGGAAATAAGTTTGTCCTGCACCTGTGAAGGCGCTCCCTCACTTCATGAATATGTAGAGTAATAGAATAAAAGAGTAAAAGAATAGGGGCGCCCGAGGGCGAAAAGATAGAAGTAAAGAGATGTGTAGGGTAAGAAAGGAAGAGGGTAGGAGAATGGCAGAGGGGGTTGGGAATGTAGAGGGGGGAGGGGAGGGGGGGTTACCACTTAAAAAGGTTATGGGATGTAGAGAAGAGAGAATTTCAGTTACCATCCAAGGGAGTGGCCAGGTAAGCCTGGGAGGTCTTGTATTCCAACCAGGGGGCCCAAGTAGTATCGAATTCACTTGATTTGCCTATCGATGAGAGGAACAGGTCCTCCATTCTCATGAAATGATTCAATTTCGTGAACCATGTACGACTCGTGGGAGGTGTTTGGGATCTCCACCTGGCTGGGATCACAGCCCGTGCTGCATTGCTTAAGTGTCTTAGTAGGGAGTGTTTGTGTTGAGAGATTGGAATTGTTGAATGATTGATAAGCCAGAATGCTGGGTCGTGTGGGACTTGGGTCTTAAGGATGATCCGGGAAATGTGTATAACTTCCTTCCAGAAGGGTCATATTAGTGGACATGTCCACCAAATATGTAGAAGGGTGCCAGAGGAGGAGGAGCAGCGCCAGCAGAGTGCTGATGAAGAGGGGTACATAGCATGGAGAAGGGAGGGGTGCCTATACCATCTTGTCATGACTTTATATTGAGTCTCTCTTACTTGGATACAAACAGAGCTTGTATGGGTTTTTAAGCAAATTTTTTCCCAGTCCCTACAAGATAGAGAGATGCCTAGGTCTCTTTCCCATGCCTCAGCAAAGGATGGAGTATCGGTAGGTTGGGTATGGCAGACGATCTTATAAAGCGTGGAGATAGTATGAGTCGGGTCATGGACGGCGACGCAAAGTTTCTCAAAAAGGGTCATCTCTCTGGCGGCTTCCTGGAGTCTAAAGCTAGACACCAAGAAGTGTCTTATTTGCAGGAATTTCCAAAAGTCCTGTTGGGGGATGTCCCATCTTGCCCTAAGGTCTGAGAATTGCTTTACTCCAGTTGATGACACCATCTGGCCGACCCTGAACAAACCTGTTGATGCCCAGTGTGAAAAGTGGGCTGGATTGATTCCCGGAGCAAATTCAGGGTTGGCCAGGAAGGACGTCAGGGGGCTGAATTTAGAAGAGATGTAGGGTAATATGCGCAGTGATTTCCACGTAGCAAGTGTAGGAGTAATGGTAGGGTGGGGGTTGGGCAATTTGGGGGGGGAGGGGAGCCAAGGGAATATTTCTGGAAATTGTTGTACGTACAGGCCCTCCAACTTCACCCATTGTTTAAGCTCTCGGTATCTCGTCCAATCTATAATTCTATTCAAAAGGATGGCATGGTAGTAATGTTTTATATCGGGAAGCTGAAGGCCTCCCCTTACAATCGGTTTTGTCAATTGGGAGCGACTAATCCTAGGTCTCCTCCGTTGCCAAACAAATTGTTGAATCAAGAATGAAATAGATCGAAACCAGGTCTCCGGGATATGGATCGGGAGGGTCTGCATTACATATAATAATTTAGGGAGGGTGTTCATCTTAACTACGTTTATCCTCCCGAACCAGGATAAGAGTTTCATATTCCATCTGGAGTAGTCATTTCGAATTGTTTGCAATAGGGGTAAATAGTTCAGTGAGAATAACTGGGATCCGTTAGCGCTCAACTTAACACCTAAGTATGTTATATGGGAAGGTTGCCATGAGAAAGGGAAGGAGCGTTTAAGGGTTGTAACGGAGTCTGCAGGAGCGGAGATGTTAAGAGCACTAGATTTATTATAATTAATTTTAAAGTTGGAGAGGTATCCAAATAGGTCTAGTTCTTTCATTAGGTGCGGGAGGGAGTCAGTAGGGTGTGATATTATGGCCAAGAGGTCGTCGGCAAATAAGGCTAGTTTATATTCCCCATCACCTACGGTGAAACCTTTGATAGCCTGGTTAGCCCGAATGGACCTGGCCAATGCCTCGATACATAGCACGAAAATCAAAGGAGATAGTGGGCAGCCCTGCCTGGTGCCATTGGTTATGGTGAATGGATCCGACAGGGTGCCGTTTACGCGAACCCTTGCCGTTGGGGAGTCATATAGGGCCATTATCCTTGAGAGTGCTTTGGGACCTAAGCCTATGTGCTCCAAGATGGTTTCCATAAATTTCCAACTGACCCTATCAAATGCCTTTTCGGCGTCAGTAGAGAGTAGAATGGTGGGGATAGAACTGTGGGATGCTAGGTGGATAAGGTTAAGGATTTTGGTGGTGTTGTCTTTGGCCTCTCGACCCATCACAAAACCCACCTGGTCACTATGGACCAGGAAAGGGATCAGCCCGTTAAGTCTGTTTGCCAAAATCTTCGCATAGATTTTCAGATCTACGTTGAGGAGGGAGATGGGTCTGTAGCTAGAGCAGGCCGAAGGGTCTTTGCCCTGTTTCGGTATCACCGATACGTGGGCCTCAAGTGAATCACGGGAAAAGTGGGAGCCAGATGAAATTGAGTTAAATGCACGGAGCAGGAGAGGGAGTAGTCTATTTTTAAACACCTTATAGTATGCGATAGTGAAGCCGTCGGGGCCAGGACTTTTCCCCGACGCCATAGAGGAGATGGCCCGATCTATCTCTTGAGTGGTGAAGGGGGCTTCTAATGTATTAAGCTCCGAAGGTGGAAGAATAGGGTAATCGATGGACTTCAGATAGTCCCTTATTTTTTGGTGTAGAAGGTGGGGATCTGCATCAGGGGATGTGTTCTCTAGATTATAGAGCAAGGTGTAGAAGTGTGCGAAACAGGCCCCAATCTCAGGTGATTTAAATTTGGGAGTCCCTCCGGCGTCTTTCACCGAGCTAATAAATGAGGCCGAGTGTTGGGCCCGTATAGCCTGAGCTAGGACTCGGCCAGGCTTATTGCCCCACTGGTAGTATTTCTGTTTACATTTACGGATGGAGTGGGTTATGTTGTCAGAGAGGAGCTTATTCAGCTGGGAGCGGGCTTCTGACAGTTCTACTAGGGTCACATCTGACAGAGATACTTTGTGAGATGTCTCGAGGGTGTGAATTTTATGTAAAAGACCTGTGATCAGGGACCGTCTCTGTTTCTTTTTGTGGGTGCCCAGTTGTATCAGCTTGCCGCGAAGGACACATTTATGCGCCTCCCACACGGTGAGATGGGAGACATCATCCGTGACATTCGCGGCAATATAGTCATCTAGAGTTTTGTCTAGGGCTTCTTTACAGAGTGTGTCATATAGGAGGGACTCATTGAGTCTCCAGGTCCATTGTTTGTGAGAGCCGTGAGGGAGGGTCAAGGTTAGGGTCACCGGAGCATGATCAGACCATGTGATAGAGCCAATAGTGGCATCTATGAGAAGTGGGAGGTGTCTGTGGCTGAGGAATAAATAATCAATGCGGGAATAAACCCGGTGGGGGTGTGAGTAATAGGAGTAGTCACGTCCTGAGGGGTTGAGGGTTCTCCAGGAGTCGGCTAATTGTTGTGTGTGGAATAGGTGTTTAACGCGGCGGTATTTAGATGCAACAAATCTGGAGGCTTGGGAAGAGGTGTCAGTATTAGGGTCCAATGTCCAGTTGAAGTCACCACCTAAAACCGTGACACCTTGCAACAAAGAGTCTAATTTCGGGAGGTAGGAGTTAAAAAAGGATAGTTGAGCCTGGTTAGGGGCGTACATCACCGCAAAGGTGAATATTTGCTCAGAGATCTTGCAAGTCAAAATAAGGAACCTTCCCGGAACCACCCTGTGTATGGCTACGTCCGAGACACGTAGATCCCTGGAGAAAACAATGGCCACTCCCTTGGATTTACTACCGGGGGTATTACTGTAAAACGCTACTGGAAAGTAGCGGTTGGTGATAGAGGGGTTACGGATTCCAACCTTGAAATGGGTCTCCTGTACTAATGCAACGTCTGCTCTTTCAGACCTTAACAGACGTAGAAGACTGGATCTCTTCTCCGGAGAGTTGAGACCTCGTGCATTGAGGGACAGTACTTTAATCTTCCCCGGGGTACTCATGGTGGAGTGAAGTAGAACATGTGCCTAGGAACCTTAAAGTGGAGGGAGGAGGAAGGGGGAGAAGGAAGAGCAAGCATGGAAAAAGAAATAAAAGAGAAAGGAGTACAAAAACAATGTAATAACATCAGCAAAAGACCCGCAGGAGAGAGACTGAACCGTAACTCCGTCAGTCTCCCTACCGGCAAAATAGCCAGAGGCGGGTGTTGTAGGGGGAATGGGGGTGAACCGCAACCCGAACCATGATAACAGCAATAACATATTGAAACTGACACAGGGAGAGGGAATAGGGATAAAAAAGGGGGGGGGGGGGGTGGCCAGAGTGGGGACCAGGGTAGCGGCTAAGTCCGCAGCCCCCTCTCCTCGCCGGTCAGCATATACAGGAACATTAACCATTTATCAACAACTTCAGTAGACAACTGGGAAATCACATGTAACCTCGTCGTGTACCCTTCGAGAGAGAAAAAAGTACCCTCCAACATTGCTTTAACAGCAAGCGTTTCTGTCGGGGGGGAATAACACTATCAATCAAACGGGTCTTTTACAGCTATTTGGTTTTGGAAGGAGATGTCGTTGACTGGGATCTCCTCCCAGTGCCTCTAACCTCTTGCCATGGTTCCACGTTAGAAGCCCGTTTTGGAGGAGGTATATCCGAAAGAGGAAATTCCCAGTCCGGAATGGACAATGGAGGGAGGCCTAGAGAGGTACAGAAGGGGTTGAGGCCTGTGTGGGACGACAGGGTGTACCATTTCCCCGAGGAACAGGCTTGAAGGTGAAAGGGAAATCCCCAGCGGTAGCGGATCTGACGTTTCCGCAGTTCGTCTGTCAGGGGTTTCAGGGATTTCCGCTGCTGGAGTGTGTACCAGGAAAGGTCTTGATAGAGGCTTATAGTGCTGCCATTGAAATCAATGCCATCAAGTTGTCTGGCCTTGAACATGATTTCCTCTTTCTGGGCGAAGTAATGGAGCCGGCAAATGACGTCACGTGGCCGGTCAGTGGCGAGGCCCCTCGGTTTAAGGGCTCTGTGGGCTCTGTCGAAGGTGATAACATTATCCGAGTTTGTTCCCAAAAGTTTGTTGAATATCTTGGACAGGGCGTCCACTAGTCCAGATTGGGGGACCTCCTCCGGGAGACCCCGGACTCGGATGTTGTTCCGTCTGCCCCTGTTGTCGATATCCGTCATTCTGGATTGTAGAGCTCGGATTTCTTTGGACTGAGCAAGGACAGAGTCCCCCAGTTGGGACATACAGGAAGCGTTGGCTTCCCGGTCGTCCTCTAGGGTAACCACCCGGTCAGATAGGTGTGAAATATCGCTTTTGATGGAGGCGAGCTCGTTCCTGATGGTATCTTGAAGGTCTTGCTTCGTAGGAAGGGACCTCATGAAGGTCAGGATATCCCGGAGCTCGCGACTACTAGCTGAGGTAAGGTCAGCCATCTCATCGGCTGGATTCGAGGTCGAGGAAGCTGAGGGAGAGGTAGGGGAGCGGGGAGAGGAACGGCTCTCCATCTGTGGGGATATCGTGGGATGAAGGAAGGGCCTCAGATCAGCTTGAGACCTCGTGACTTTTTGTGGTTGGTTGTTTTTGCTCCGTCTAGAGGATTTCGAGGTACGTCTCATATTCCGGGAGGGAAGCAGTAGGGAGGATGTTTGCAAGTAGCTCAAGGTGTGTCAGGATCAGCAGGATACATGTGGCGACATGGCTCTTAGGGAGCGGTCACCCCCCGTGGCCTGGTCTCAGAGGATCATCAGGTGGCTTCGGGTAGAGTAGTAGAGAACAAAAGTCCAGGGCAGTACATGGCGATGTATGGGCACCAGACAGCCAGTAGGAGAAATTTAGAGGCTGGAGGGACTCTGCAGGTGCGGAGAATATTGGTGGGGAGAGGCGGTATCACACCACCGGAGGGGGGTGTAATGAGACCTGAGGCGGCCGTGTAATGCGTTGACCCCTGTTCAGAACGCGGAAGCGTGCCCCGGACACGGACCAGCCAGTTACCGGGGCAGCACCACTCAGCGGGGGATAAGAACTGCAGTTGGGAGCGGGAAAGGGGGGTTCACTGGCTGGGTTCGGAGCTTGCTCCAATGATCCCCTATGTAGAGGTGGATCGGGTCTCCTGCAGGATCGAATGCCAGCAAAATTTCTGACTTTTGTGGGGGTAGCAATCGAGGGGGTATGCCCTGCGGCGTCAGTGCCCCTTCAGATAGGCCTCAGCAGTCAGCAGTGGCAAAGCTTGCGGGGCTTATTAGGTGGCTCCAGAGTGGGCAAATCGGGTCCGTGACCCGTGGGCGGGCCGGCGTCTCACTTGAGGTCCCGGCTCCGGTCCGGAGGTTAGGCCTCAACTCTTTGCGGTTCCGGAAGAGTGGGTCTTAGGCTATATAATATATGAGTGGCAGTAGCGGGTGGTGGTCTGTGTGAGTCCCAATGGGAGCAGGGAGCCAGATGAAATAAAGAAATAACAGAAAAATACACCAGCGCTGCGGGCCTTTTGCGGGCGTCAGTGAGACCACTTCCTTTAATGTGTCCCTGATGTGCAGCCCCGTGGTCGCCCCCCCCCCCCCTCCTCCCCCCGCCGGACCACCACAGACCGCAAGCCCGGGGATCGTACTCACGTCCGGGGCCCAGCAGGAGAGAGAGAGAGCCAAGGCAGCCCCACAGCAGGGATCAAAGATGGCCGCCGGGTGCACGTCGGCTCCGTCCCGTGCGGCGGGCGCAGGATCCCCGGGCGGCAGAGATGAGCAGCGGGCAGCAGGGAGCGTCCTCCAGCCGCGGCCGGCGGCGGTGTGAAGGACGGAGCTCCGGAAGAGGTCCGCGGTCCGATCCGGAGGGCCCTGGAGCCGCCGTCGGCTTAAGGTGGAAATTGAGGTCCCGGCTTGTATGAGCTCCGTAGGCCGCAACCCGCAGGAGCAGTAAAAACTGCTCCCCGATTCCGCGGCGCCAACGGGGACCCAGCAGGGGAAGCAGGAGGGATAGGGAGGGTGCTGAGAGCACTTTTAGGAAGCTCGAGGAGGGGGTCTATAAGGATATAAAAGCCCCGGGTCACAGGAGCTCATGCAGGACACTACTGCCTCCTTCAGTAGCCAGGCCACGCCCCCATATATACATATATATTGATTTCATCTCATTATCATCCAGTCTATATTAGCAGCAGACACAGTATGGTAGTCCACGGCTGTAGCTACCTCTGTGTCGGCACTCGGCAGTCCATCCATAATCGTATACCACCTACCCGTGGTTGTTTTTTTTTTCTTTCTTCTTTATACATACTACTATAGTAGCTTACTGTAGCAGTCTGCGGTGCTGCTGAGCTGACAGTGTCCAGCAGGTCCGTCATCAGTCATTACATAATAAATATATAATATATACCTGTCCGGCTGCAGTACTAGTGATATTATATATACATATATATTGATTTCATCTCATTATCATCCAGTCTATATTAGCAGCAGACACAGTACGGTAGTCCACGGCTGTAGCTACCTCTGTGTCGGCACTCGGCAGTCCATCCATAAGTATACTAGTATCCATCCATCTCCATTGTTTACCTGAGGTGCCTTTTAGTTGTGCCTATTAAAATATGGAGAACAAAAATGTTGAGGTTCCAAAATTAGGGAAAGATCAAGATCCACTTCCACCTCGTGCTGAAGCTGCTGCCACTAGTCATGGCCGAGACGATGAAATGCCAGCAACGTCGTCTGCCAAGGCCGATGCCCAATGTCATAGTACAGAGCATGTAAAATCCAAAACACCAAATATCAGTAAAAAAAGGACTCCAAAACCTAAAATAAAATTGTCGGAGGAGAAGCGTAAACTTGCCAATATGCCATTTACCACACGGAGTGGCAAGGAACGGCTGAGGCCCTGGCCTATGTTCATGGCTAGTGGTTCAGCTTCACATGAGGATGGAAGCACTCAGCCTCTCGCTAGAAAAATGAAAAGACTCAAGCTGGCAAAAGCACCGCAAAGAACTGTGCGTTCTTCGAAATCCCAAATCCACAAGGAGAGTCCAATTGTGTCGGTTGCGATGCCTGACCTTCCCAACACTGGACGTGAAGAGCATGCGCCTTCCACCATTTGCACGCCCCCTGCAAGTGCTGGAAGGAGCACCCGCAGTCCAGTTCCTGATAGTCAGATTGAAGATGTCAGTGTTGAAGTACACCAGGATGAGGAGGATATGGGTGTTGCTGGCGCTGGGGAGGAAATTGACCAGGAGGATTCTGATGGTGAGGTGGTTTGTTTAAGTCAGGCACCCGGGGAGACACCTGTTGTCCGTGGGAGGAATATGGCCATTGACATGCCTGGTGAAAATACCAAAAAATCAGCTCTTCGGTGTGGAAGTATTTCAACAGAAATGCGGACAACAGGTGTCAAGCCGTGTGTTGCCTTTGTCAAGCTGTAATAAGTAGGGGTAAGGACGTTAACCACCTCGGAACATCCTCCCTTATACGTCACCTGCAGCGCATTCATAATAAGTCAGTGACAAGTTCAAAAACTTTGGGTGACAGCGGAAGCAGTCCACTGACCAGTAAATCCCTTCCTCTTGTAACCAAGCTCACGCAAACCACCCCACCAACTCCCTCAGTGTCAATTTCCTCCTTACCCAGGAATGCCAATAGTCCTGCAGGCCATGTCACTGGCAATTCTGACGAGTCCTCTCCTGCCTGGGATTCCTCCGATGCATCCTTGAGTGTAATGCCTACTGCTGCTGGCGCTGCTGTTGTTGCTGCTGGGAGTCGATCGTCATCCCAGAGGGGAAGTCGTAAGCCCACTTGTACTACTTCCAGTAAGCAATTGACTGTCCAACAGTCCTTTGCGAGGAAGATGAAATATCACAGCAGTCATCCTGCTGCAAAGCGGATAACTGAGGCCTTGACAACTATGTTGGTGTTAGACGTGCGTCCGGTATCCGCCGTTAGTTCACAGGGAACTAGACAATTTATTGAGGCAGTGTGCCCCCGTTACCAAATACCATCTAGGTTCCACTTCTCTAGGCAGGCGATACCGAGAATGTACACGGACGTCAGAAAAAGACTCACCAGTGTCCTAAAAAATGCAGTTGTACCCAATGTCCACTTAACCACGGACATGTGGACAAGTGGAGCAGGGCAGGGTCAGGACTATATGACTGTGACAGCCCACTGGGTAGATGTATGGACTCCCGCCGCAAGAACAGCAGCGGCGGCACCAGTAGCAGCATCTCGCAAACGCCAACTCTTTCCTAGGCAGGCTACGCTTTGTATCACCGCTTTCCAGAATACGCACACAGCTGAAAACCTCTTACGGCAACTGAGGAAGATCATCGCGGAATGGCTTACCCCAATTGGACTCTCCTGTGGATTTGTGGCATCGGACAACGCCAGCAATATTGTGTGTGCATTAAATATGGGCAAATTCCAGCACGTCCCATGTTTTGCACATACCATGAATTTGGTGGTGCAGAATTTTTTAAAAAACGACAGGGGTGTGCAAGAGATGCTGTCGGTGGCCAGAAGAATTGCGGGACACTTTCGGCGTACAGGCACCACGTACAGAAGACTGGAGCACCACCAAAAACAACTGAACCTGCCCTGCCATCATCTGAAGCAAGAAGTGGTAACAAGGTGGAATTCAACCCTCTATATGCTTCAGAGGTTGGAGGAGCAGCAAAAGGCCATTCAAGCCTATACAATTCAGCACGATATAGGAGGTGGAATGCACCTGTCTCAAGCGCAGTGGAGAATGATTTCAACATTGTGCAAGGTTCTGATGCCCTTTGAACTTGCCACACGTGAAGTCAGTTCAGACACTGCCAGCCTGAGTCAGGTCATTCCCCTCATCAGGCTTTTGCAGAAGAAGCTGGAGACATTGAAGGAGGAGCTAACACAGAGCGATTCCGCTAGGCATGTGGGACTTGTGGATGGAGCCCTTAATTCGCTTAACAAGGATTCACGGGTGGTCAATCTGTTGAAATCAGAGCACTACATTTTGGCCACCATGCTCGATCCTAGATTTAAAGCCTACCTTGGATCTCTCTTTCCGGCAGACACAAGTCTGCTGGGGTTCAAAGACCTGCTGGTGAGAAAATTGTCAAGTCAAGCGGAACGCGACCTGTCAACATCTCCTCCTTCACATTCTCCCGCAACTGGGGGTGCGAGGAAAAGGCTCAGAATTCCGAGCCCACCCGCTGGCGGTGATGCAGGGCAGTCTGGAGCGACTGCTGATGCTGACATCTGGTCCGGACTGAAGGACCTGACAACGATTACGGACATGTCGTCTACTGTCACTGCATATGATTCTCTCACCATTGAAAGAATGGTGGAGGATTATATGAGTGACCGCATCCAAGTAGGCACGTCACACAGTCCGTACTTATACTGGCAGGAAAAAGAGGCAATTTGGAGGCCCTTGCACAAACTGGCTTCATTCTACCTAAGTTGCCCTCCCACAAGTGTGTACTCCGAAAGAGTGTTTAGTGCCGCCGCTCACCTTGTCAGCAATCGGCGTACGAGGTTACATCCAGAAAATGTGGAGAAGATGATGTTCATTAAAATTAATTATAATCAATTCCTCCGTGGAGACATTGACCAGCAGCAATTGCCTCCACAAAGTACACAGGGAGCTGAGATGGTGGATTCCAGTGGGGACGAATTGATAATCTGTGAGGAGGGGGATGTACACGGTGATATATCGGAGGATGATGATGAGGTGGACATCTTGCCTCTGTAGAGCCAGTTTGTGCAAGGAGAGATTAATTGCTTCTTTTTAGGTGGGGGTCCAAACCAACCCGTCATTTCAGTCACAGTCGTGTGGCAGACCCTGTCACTGAAATGATGGGTTGGTTAAAGTGTGCATGTCCTGTTTATACAACATAAGGGTGGGTGGGAGGGCCCAAGGACAATTCCATCTTGCACCTCTTTTTTCTTTAATTTTTCTTTGCGTCATGTGCTGTTTGGGGAGTATTTTTTGGAAGGGCCATCCTGCGTGACACTGCAGTGCCACTCCTAGATGGGCCCGGCGTTTGTGTCGGCCACTAGGGTCGCTTATCTTACTCACACAGCTACCTCATTGCGCCTCTTTTTTTCTTTGCGTCATGTGCTATTTGGGGAGGGTTTTTTGGAAGGGCCATCCTGCGTGACACTGCAGTGCCACTCCTAGATGGGCCCGGTGTTTGTGTCGGCCACTAGGGTCGCTTATCTTACTCACACAGCTACCTCATTGCGCCTCTTTTTTCTTTGCGTCATGTGCTGTTTGGGGAGGGTTTTTTGGAAGGGCCATCCTGCGTGACACTGCAGTGCCACTCCTAGATGGGCCCGGTGTTTGTGTCGGCCACTAGGGTCGCTTATCTTACTCACACAGCTACCTCATTGCGCCTCTTTTTTTCTTTGCGTCATGTGCTGTTTGGGGAGGGTTTTTTGGAAGGGACATCCTGCGTGACACTGCAGTGCCACTCCTAGATGGGCCCGGTGTTTGTGTCGGCCACTAGGGTCGCTTATCTTACTCACACAGCTACCTCATTGCGCCTCTTTTTTTCTTTGCGTCATGTGCTGTTTGGGGAGGGTTTTTTGGAAGGGACATCCTGCGTGACACTGCAGTGCCACTCCTAGATGGGCCCGGTGTTTGTGTCGGCCACTAGGGTCGCTTATCTTACTCACACAGCTACCTCATTGCGCCTCTTTTTTTCTTTGCGTCATGTGCTGTTTGGGGAGGGTTTTTTGGAAGGGACATCCTGCGTGACACTGCAGTGCCACTCCTAGATGGGCCCGGTGTTTGTGTCGGCCACTAGGGTCGCTTATCTTACTCACACAGCTACCTCATTGCGCCTCTTTTTTTCTTTGCGTCATGTGCTGTTTGGGGAGGGTTTTTTGGAAGGGACATCCTGCGTGACACTGCAGTGACACTCCTAGATGGGCCAGGTGTTTGTGTCGGCCACTAGGGTCGCTTATCTTACTCACACAGCTACCTCATTGCGCCTCTTTTTTTCTTTGCGTCATGTGCTGTTTGGGGAGGGTTTTTTGGAAGGGACATCCTGCGTGACACTGCAGTGCCACTCCTAGATGGGCCCGGTGTTTGTGTCGGCCACTAGGGTCGCTTATCTTACTCACACAGCTACCTCATTGCGCCTCTTTTTTTCTTTGCGTCATGTGCTGTTTGGGGAGGGTTTTTTGGAAGGGACATCCTGCGTGACACTGCAGTGCCACTCCTAGATGGGCCCGGTGTTTGTGTCGGCCACTAGGGTCGCTTATCTTACTCACACAGCTACCTCATTGCGCCTCTTTTTTTCTTTGCGTCATGTGCTGTTTGGGGAGGGTTTTTTGGAAGGGACATCCTGCGTGACACTGCAGTGCCACTCCTAGATGGGCCCGGTGTTTGTGTCGGCCACTAGGGTCGCTTATCTTACTCACACAGCTACCTCATTGCGCCTCTTTTTTTCTTTGCGTCATGTGCTGTTTGGGGAGGGTTTTTTGGAAGGGACATCCTGCGTGACACTGCAGTGCCACTCCTAGATGGGCCAGGTGTTTGTGTCGGCCACTAGGGTCGCTTATCTTACTCACACAGCTACCTCATTGCGCCTCTTTTTTTCTTTGCGTCATGTGCTGTTTGGGGAGTGTTTTTTGGAAGGGCCATCCTGCGTGACACTGCAGTGCCACTCCTAGATGGGCCAGGTGTTTGTGTCGGCCACTAGGGTCGCTTAGCTTAGTCATCCAGCGACCTCGGTGCAAATTTTAGGACTAAAAATAATATTGTGAGGTGTGAGGTATTCAGAATAGACTGAAAATGAGTGGAAATTATGGTTTTTGAGGTTAATAATACTTTGGGATCAAAATGACCCCCACATTCTATGATTTAAGCTGTTTATTAGTGTTTTTTGAAAAAAACACCCGAATCCAAAACACACCCGAATCAGACAAAAAAAATTCGGTGAGGTTTTGCCAAAACGCGGTCGAACCCAAAACACGGCCGCGGAACCGAACCCAAAACCAAAACACAAAACCCGAAAAATTTCAAGTGCACATCTCTAAAACTCAGCAAAACTGCGCATGCGTATGCACCGCAATGCGCAGGTGCATCGTACTGGTACAAAGCGGATTGGTGTTGGGTGATGGATTTAATGAAGAATCCATTCACACAGCGGTTCGCCAGAAGATTGACAGGAAGAAGGCGTTTATGGGTGTCAACTGACCGTTTTCAGGGACTGGTCAGAAAAACGCAGGCATGTTCAAGCGTTTGCAGGGCGGGTGTCTGACGTCAATTCCGGGACAAGACAGGCTGAAGTGATCGCAGCGGCTGAGTAAGTTCAGAGCTACTCAGAAACTGCACAGAACTTTTTTGTACTGCTCGGCTGCACAAGCATTCGCACACTTGCAAGGCGAAAATACACTCCCCCATAGGTGACAACTATGTGATCGCAACGCTGCAAAAAATAGCTAGCGAGCAATCCACTCGGAATGACCCCCTATGTCCTGCAGCCAGTCCGCCTGCCCTCTCCGGCATCAACAATCCCCACTCACTAGCTGCGGCACAGGTGGAACAAAAGCTGCTGCGGCCACCAGCATAGATGTGTATGAAAGTGGTGCATCAGAAGGCTTTCATAGCCCTCCCTGCACCGCATACTCTCTGAGCCCCGGAGCCTCCTCTGCGCGTGATGTCACAGAGGTGCCTCCCCACCACAGCCGCCCCCAGATCCCCAGAGCCCCTGACGCCGCAACACAGCACCTGGGCTGCCGGCCTGGAAGCGCCGAGATAGCTAATGTAACGGATAGAGTGGGTAATGTCTGGACGCTGAATCAATGTCAAATGTGACAGTGCTGTGCAGTGCAGTGGGTGTGCAGTGTCAGTCTCACCTTTTACATTGATTCACCGAGTCAGTCAGTTCTGCCAACCAGTCACTATTGTTAACGCCGGTGTCCCCAACGCACCGCATTACAGGAAAGTAGACGCACTAAATATACTACAGCTCCCAGCAGGCCTGCTGGGAGCTGTAATTAAGTCAGTGCATAATTTTCTTCCCTGTAATAGTGACTGACTGCTTGGCTGCTGTGCGAGTCTCTGGGAGAGCCACTGCCAAGGGGAGAACAGCAGCTTAGCTGCTTCCAGGAGGAGAAGCAGGAGAAACATTACCCGCCCCTCCCCCACTTGCAGTACCTCCGGTGCCCCATCCGCAGCACCCCCACACACACCCCTCCACCTGCGGTGGCTCTGGACCCCCTCTCCCACCCGCAGCACCCCCTCCCCTCCCCCACCCACCGCTCCCCACTTGCGGCACCCTCGCACCTGCGATGGCTCCGGACCCCCACCCGTGGCACCCGCCCCTCTCCAACCCACGGCACCACCGCACCAGCCCCTCCCCCACCCACGACAACCCTAGACCCCATCCGCGTCCCTCCTCACCCACCACTCCCCCAACCACAGCACCTACTAGGTGATTCATCAGGCCCTGCGTGCGCTACTCACGCCGTTGCAAGGGGATACGACCCTTAACCATCGCACCCCCTTTGTCCATGCAATATTTAACCACTCATACAATTATGATTGGAGGTAATACTCCATATAATAAAAATATTGCACGCCACAAGGGCGTGCAAGGGTTAAGGAGGGGTAGCCCCTTACGACGGTGTGAAGAGCACCCGTAGGGCGCGATGAATCACCTAGTATTAAATAATACTTAAATTAAGTTCAACATTTCTCCTGACCAAGCTGGACCCCTATAATGTTCAAGGTCCAGAAGTTGGATCAAAGAAAGTATTGTCCTATGGGGACCCCATAAAATATCATTTAGTTTTATATTTATAACTTTCTGACCTTGGTTCTGGATTGCATGTTTCTGTAAGCAGTGAGAGCTCAAATTATAAAGTGCTGTCTCTATTTTTAGCAAGCAGTAAGAGCTTAGTCATATGAAATAAAAATATGGCCTGGCCACGTTGTAAAGAATGCTGCTATAAAACCCTAGATTGGCTAGATTCCAAAGGGAAACCTCTCTTTGGTGAATCCCATACTAATATATACAAGGGGATAACTGCTATCAGGGTATGAATGAAACATGACTTTTGTACATAAGACTGTCTTCTGGCATTAGAGATGGAAATGTCCTCTCTTTCTACACAGTGGTTTGTTCCTGCTTGCCAGTGACAAGTCTCTGTCTTGACAAGCAGAACTAAGGAGACCACGGATTAATTAGTCTCAGCCATGGAGAGAGATGTCTATGAAACAGGGAGACACATAGAAAATCTAATAGTGGATTGGCATATGATGCTGTCTGAAAATACCAAGGCAACTGCAGGACACAGAAAGAATCCCTTCTAACCATCTGCTGCCTAAATCAAGAAGGCAGGTGCTTGATATATGATGCATAAGGCACATACCAAATCCATCAGCAGATGGGATTTCCTTAATAGGAATATATCACAGGCGTTAACCCCTACTGGACTGTAAATATTAAATCATTTGCCATTCTACAGGAATAATGCGCTTCCTATCATATGGCTAGTGATGAATTTAGGATACATCTCCTGGTGTTTGTCTGGGGTAAAACCTTGGTCAAATCTATTAGAATACACTAGGAGCAAATATGTTAATATTTGCCCATAATTTTAATTATTCATATTAATGTACATATAAACTAAATTATTTAAAATGCCCATATGAGCCTTCAGCCTCTCATTTCACCTAGAGCTAGCTGGTTTCATCACTGAGGCGCATTGTCCACATACAGTAGGTGCCACTCTCGGTATGTCTGGGGAGACTCACCCACTATTGGGAGAATGCCAGGCAGTCCTCTATGAAGACACCTCACTGGCCTGTAAAGTGGGTTGGTGTATGTCATAATGACACAGATCATGACGTTAATAATACCCGCCCAGCAGTAGCGGATCTTGCCACGGGCAAGCAGGACTTTTGCCCGGGGCGCCGGCGCCATCCGGAGGGTGCCGCACCGTGGCAAGATCCGCTACTGTGCCCCCCGCCGCTGTGCCCCCCGCTGGTCCTTCGCTGTGAAGGGAGCCAGACGCTACGCGTCTAGTTTCCCTTCGTGGAGGGGACCTTTGCTGTGCGGTGCGCGATGACATCATCGCGCACCGCACAGCATTGTGGCACAGACGCTAGGGGTCATAATTGACCTCTAGTGTCTATGCTGATCCGAGGAGAGGAGCGGCGCCGGCGGCTGTCTGCAGCGGTCTGGAATCAGGAACGGGGATAGTAAGTATACTTTTTTCTCTGACGTCCTAGTGGATGCTGGGCACTCCGTAAGGACCATGGGGAATAGACGGGCTCCGCAGGAGACTGGGCACTCTAAGAAAGAATTAGATCTACTGGTGTGCACTGGCTCCTCCCTCTATGCCCCTCCTCCAGACCTCAGTTAGAATATGTGCCCGGCTCGAGCTGGTTGCACACTAGGGGCTCTACTGAGCTCTTAGTAAAGAAAGTATTTATTAGGTTTTTTATTTTCAGTGCGATCTGCTGGCAACAGACTCACTGCTACGAGGGACTTAGGGGAGAGAAGCGAACCTACCTGCTTGCAGCTAGCTTGGGCTTCTAGGCTACTGGACACCATTAGCTCCAGAGGGATCGAACACAGGCCCAGCCTCGGTCGTCCGGTCCCGGAGCCGCGCCGCCGTCCCCCTTGCAGAGCCAGAAGACGGAAGATTCCGAGGAGAAAATCGGCGGCTGAAGACTCCGGTCTTCATTAAGGTAGCGCACAGCACTGCAGCTGTGCGCCATTGCTCCCCATGCACACCACATACTCCGGTCACTGATGGGTGCAGGGCGCTGGGGGGGGGGCGCCCTGGGCTGCAATTAGATTACCTTAAAAAGGCAAAAAACACATAATATAGTCTCATAAACTATATGTGTAAAAATCCCCTGCCTTAATATTGATATAAAGAGCGGGAGAAGCCCACCGAAAAAGGGGCGGGGCTATCTCCCTCAGCACACTGGCTATCTCCCTCAGCACATTTTCTCTTCACAGCTCCGCTGGAAGGACGCTCCCCAGGCTCTCCCCTGCAGTTTCCAGGCTCAATAGGGTAAAAAAGAGAGGGGGGGCACTAAATTTAGGCGCAATACTGTGTATTATAGCTGCTATAGGGAAAATCACTTTGTGTAGTGTAAATCCCTGTTTATATAGCGCTGTGGTGTGTGCTGGCATACTCTCTCTCTGTCACCCCAAAGGACTTTGTGGGGTCCTGTTCTCAGTCAGAGCATTCCCTGTGTGTGTGCGGTGTATCGGTACGGCTGTGTCGACATGTTTGATGAGGAGGCTTATGTGGAGGCGGAGCAGGTGCCGATAAATGTGATGTCACCCCCTGCGGGGTCGACACCAGAGTGGATGGATATATGGAAGGTATTAACCGACAGTGTCAACTCCTTACATAAAAGGCTGGATGACGTAACAGCCGTGGGACAGCCGGCTTCTCAGGCCGTGCCTGCCCAGGCGTCTCAAAGGCCATCAGGGGCTCAAAAACGCCCGCTACCTCAGATGGCAGACACAGATGTCGACACGGAGTCTGACTCCAGTGTCGACGACGACGAGACTAATGTACATTCCACTAGGGCTATCCGTTGCATGATTACGGCAATGAAAAATGTGTTGCACATTTCTGACATTAACCCAAGTACCACTAAAAAGGGTATTATGTTTGGGGAGAAAAAACAACCAGTGGTTTTTCCCCCTTCAGATGAGTTAAATGAAGTGTGTGAAGAAGCGTGGGCTTCCCCTGATAAAAAACTAGTGATTTCTAAAAAGTTACTAATGGCGTACCCTTTCCCGCCAGAGGACAGGGTACGTTGAGAAACATCCCCGAGGGTGGATAAAGCGCTCACTCGCTTGTCAAAAAAGGTGGCACTACCGTCTCAGGATACGGCCGCCTTAAAGGACCCTGCGGATAGAAAGCAGGAGGCTATCCTGAAGTCTGTATATACACACTCAGGTACTATACTGAGACCTGCTATTGCTTCAGCATGGATGTGCAGTGCTGCAGCTGCGTGGTCTGATTCCCTGTCTGATAATATTGATTCCCTTGACAGGGACACTATATTGCTAACCATAGAGCATATTAAAGACGTAGTCTTATACATAAGAGATGCACAGAGGGATATTTGCCGGCTGGCATCTAGAATAAATGCAATGTCCATTTCTGCCAGGAGAGTATTATGGACTCGGCAGTGGACAGGTGATGCGGATTCTAAAAGGCACATGGAGGTTTTGCCTTACAAGGGTGAGGAATTGTTTGGGGATGGTCTCTCGGACCTCGTTTCCACAGCGACAGCTGGGAAGTCGACATTTTTACCCCAGGTTCCCTCACAGCCAAAGAAAGCACCGTATTATCAGGTACAGTCCTTTCGGCCCCAGAAAGGCAAGCGGGTTAAAGGCGCGTCCTTTCTGCCCAGAGGCAGGGGTAGAGGGAAAAAGCTGCACCATACAGCCAGTTCCCAAGAACAGAAATCCTCCCCTGCTTCCACTAAATCCACCGCATGACGCTGGGGCTCCACTGGTGGAGCCAGGTGCTGCGGTGGGGGCCCGTCTCCGGAACTTCAGCGACCGGTGGGTTCGCTCACAGGTGGATCCCTGGGTTCTACAAGTGGTATCTCAGGGATACAAGCTGGAATTCGAGACGTCTCCCCCTCGCCGTTACCTCAAATCAGCCTTGCCAGCTACTCCCCCGGACAGGGAGGTAGTACTGGCGGCAATTCACAAGCTGTACCTCCAGCAGGTGATAATCAAAGTTCCCCTCCTTCAACAGGGACGGGGTTACTATTCCACAATGTTTGTGGTACCGAAACCAGACGGTTCGGTGAGACCCATTCTAAATTTAAAATCCTTGAACACTTATATAAGAAGGTTCAAGTTCAAAATGGAATCGCTCAGGGCGGTTATTGCAAGCCTGGAAGAAGGGGATTACATGGTATCACTGGACATCAAGGATGCGTACCTGCATGTCCCCATTTATCCACCTCACCAGGTGTACCTCCGTTTTGTGGTACAAGACTGCCATTACCAATTCCAGACGTTGCCGTTTGGTCTGTCCACGGCACCGAGGGTATTTACCAAGGTAATGGCCGAAATGATGATACTCCTTCGAAAGAAGGGAGTTATAATTATCCCATACTTGGACGATCTCCTTATAAAGGCGAGGTCCAGGGAGCAGTTGTTGGTCGGAGTAGCACTATCTCAGGAAGTGCTACAACAGCACGGCTGGATTCTGAATATTCCAAAGTCGCAGCTGGTTCCTACGACGCGTCTGCTGTTCCTGGGTATGATTCTGGACACAGAACAGAAGAAGGTGTTTCTCCCGGAGGAGAAGGCCAAGGAGTTGTCATCTCTGGTCAGAGACCTCCTAAAACCAAAACAGGTGTCGGTGCATCAATGCACGCGAGTCCTGGGAAAGATGGTAGCTTCTTACGAAGCAATTCCATTCGGCAGGTTCCATGCAAGGATCTTTCAGTGGGATCTGTTAGACAAGTGGTCCGGATCGCATCTTCAGATGCATCGGCTGATCACCCTGTCCCCAAGGGCCAGGGTGTCTCTGCTGTGGTGGCTACAGAGTGCTCATCTACTCGAGGGCCGCAGATTCGGCATACAGGACTGGGTCCTGGTGACCACGGATGCAAGCCTCCGAGGTTGGGGGGCAGTCACTCAGGGAAGAAACTTCCAAGGACAATGGTCGAGTCAGGAGGCTTCCCTACACATAAATATTCTGGAACTAAGGGCCATTTACAATGCCCTAAGTCAGGCAAGACCCCTGCTTCAAAACCAGCCGGTGCTGATTCAGTCAGACAACATCACGGCGGTCGCCCATGTAAACCGATAGGGCGGCATAAGAAGCAGGATGGCGATGGCAGAAGCCACAAGGATTCTCCGATGGGCGGAAAATCACGTGGTAGCACTGTCAGCAGTGTTCATTCCGGGAGTGGACAACTGGGAAGCAGACTTCCTCAGCAGGCACGATCTCCACCCGGGAGAGTGGGGACTTCATCCAGAAGTCTTCCAACTGATTGTAAACCGTTGGGGAAGGCCACAGGTGGACATGATGGCGTCCCGCCTAAACAAAAAGCTAAAAAGATATTGCGCCAGGTCAAGGGACCCTCTGGCGATAGCTGTGGACGCTCTAGTGACACCGTGGGTGTACCAGTCGGTTTATGTGTTCCCTCCTCTTCCTCTCATACCAAAAGTGCTGAGGATAATAAGAAAGAGAGGAGTAAGAACTATACTCATCGTTCCGGATTGGCCAAGAAGGACTTGGTACCCGGAACTGCAAGAAATGATATCAGAGGACCCTTGGCCTCTGCCTCTCAGACAGGACCTGCTACAGCAGGGGCCCTGTCTGTTCCAAGACTTACCGCGGCTGCGTTTGACGGCATGGCGGTTGAACGCCGGATCCTGATGGAAAAGGGCATTCCGGTTGAAGTCATTCCTACGCTGATAAAAGCTAGGAAAGATGTGACAGCAAAGCATTATCACCGTATATGGCGAAAATATGTTGCTTGGTGTGAGGCTATGAAGGCGCCCACAGAAGAATTTCAGCTGGGTAGATTTCTGCACTTCCTACAGTCAGGAGTGACTATGGGCCTAAAATTGGGATCCATTAAAGTCCAGATTTCAGCCCTGTCTATTTTCTTTCAAAAAGAACTGGCTTCACTGCCTGAAGTTCAGACGTTTGTTAAGGGAGTGCTGCATATTCAGCCCCCTTTTGTGCCCCCAGTGGCACCTTGGGATCTCAACGTTGTGTTGGATTTCCTAAAATCACATTGGTTTGAGCCACTTCAGACCGTGGATTTAAAATATCTCACGTGGAAAGTGGTCATGCTTTTGGCCTTGGCTTCGGCTAGGCGGGTGTCAGAATTGGCGGCTTTGTCCTGTAAAAGTCCCTATCTGATCTTCCATATGGACAGAGCAGAATTGGGGACTCGTCCCCAATTCCTCCCTAAGGTGGTATCAGCGTTTCATTTGAACCAACCTATAGTGGTGCCTGCGGCTACTCGGGACTTGGAGGCTTCCAAGTTGCTGGACGTAGTCCGGGCCCTGAAAATCTATGTCTCCAGGACGGCTAGAGTCAGAAAAACTGACTCGCTGTCTATCCTGCATGCACCCAACAAGCTGGGTGCTCCTGCTTCTAAGCAGACTATTGCTCGCTGGATCTGCTCCACGATTCAACTTGCACATTCTGCGGCTGGACTGCCGCATCCTAAATCAGTCAAAGCCCATTCCACGAGGAAGGTGGGCTCTTCTTGGGCGGCTGCCCGAGGGGTCTCGGCTTTACAACTTTGCCGAGCTGCTACCTGGTCGGGATCAAACACGTTTGCAAAATTCTACAAGTTTGATACCCTGGCTGAGGAGGACCTTGAGTATGCTCATTCGGTGCTGCAGAGTCATCCGCACTCTCCCGCCCGTTTGGGAGCTTTGGTATAATCCCCATGGTCCTTACGGAGTTCCCAGCATCCACTAGGACGTCAGAGAAAATAAGATTTTACTCACCGGTAAATCTATTTCTCGTAGTCTGTAGTGGATGCTGGGCACCCATCCCAAGTGCGGATTGTCTGCAATACTTGTATATAGTTATTGCCTAACTAAAGGGTTATTGTTATGAGCCATCTGTTCGTGAGGCTCAGTTGTTATTCATACTGTTAACTGGGTATAGTATCATGAGTTGTACGGTGTGATTGGTGTGGCTGGTATGAGTCTTACCCGGGATTCCAAATCCTTTCCTTATTGTGTCAGCTCTTCCGGGCACAGTTTCCCTAACTGAGGTCTGGAGGAGGGGCATAGAGGGAGGAGCCAGTGCACACCAGTAGATCTAATTCTTTCTTAGAGTGCCCAGTCTCCTGCGGAGCCCGTCTATTCCCCATGGTCCTTACGGAGTTCCCAGCATCCACTACGGACTACGAGAAATAGATTTACCGGTGAGTAAAATCTTATTTTTTTTTTATTCTCTTCCAGCAGCGCTACAGGGGGCACAAATGGGGGCGTAACTGACCACGCCCCAGTGTGAAGCCACGCCCCTATAGTTTTGCCCGGGGTGTAACAAGAGCAAGAACCGCCCCTGCCGCCCAGCTCAATGAACAATGAGTGATCGGGGTTGTGAAGTCACTATTGGCAGTATCGTGCAGCTTTCCCCACTGACCTGATCATTTATTATCCGTTATCTATACAGCACACACAGTGGCGTAACTAGAAATTTTTCTCCCCCGAGCCAAAAAATTATCTGCCCCCCCCCCAATGCGCGCCACAAAAAGGGGTGTGACCTTGCTGAAATGGACGTGGCTTTGCATATAGAGGCGTGGCATTGCAGGAAAAGACTACCTTATACCCCAGTTTTGCAACCTGCACGCCCAGACGTTGGCCACCACAGGAAAAAAAATAATCCTGATTCATGCCCCTTACATTATTTGTCATTTTTCCTCCTTATAGTAATGCCCAGTATACATTATGCCACATACTGCAATGGCCCTTAGACATAATGCCACACACCATAATGCCCCCGACACATTATGCCACACACCGTAATGCCTGTGACACATTATGACAGGAATCACAATGCCCGTTATACATTATGCTACACACTGCAATGCCCCTGATACATTATAGCACATACAATGCTTGACACATTATGACTAGTGATGAGCGGGTTCGGTTCCTCGGAATCCGAACCCGCCCGAACTTCACCTTTTTTTTACACGGGTCCGAGCGACTCGGATCCTCCCGCCTTGCTCGGTTAACCCGAGCGCGCCCGAACGTCATCATCCCGCTGTCGGATTCTCGCGAGACTCGGATTCTATATAAGGGAGCCGCGCGTCGCCGCCATTTTCACACGTGCATTGAGATTGATAGGGAGAGGACGTGGCTGGCGTCCTCTCCGTTATAGTAGAACACAGAGTGACTTAGTTAGTTATAATTGGGGGGACGGGGAGCAGCTGTTAGGGAGTACAGTGCAGGGTTTTGATTAGTTTAATCCTTTGTTTCTCTGCCTGAAAAAAAGTCTCCACCATATCTGTGCTCACTCAGTGTGCTACACTGCTGCATGATATATCTGTGCTGAGTGCACTGCTCACACTGCCTAATTGTGGGGACTGGGGAGCAGTTATAGCAGGAGTACAGTGCACAGTTTTGCTGACAGTGACCACCAGTCCAGTATACGTTTGTCTGCCTAAAAAAACACTGTGTTTTTTTTTTTCTTTCTTCATGCTAGTTTGTTTAGCAGTCTGCTGACAGTGTCCACCAGGTCCGTTATACAGTATATTATATATATAAGCACTAAGCAGCAGTACGGTAGGCCACGGCTGTACCTACCTCTGTGTCGTCAGTGCACTCGTCGTCCATAAGTATAAGTAATACTAATACTATCCATCCATCTACATTGTATACCTGTGGTGTTTTTTTTTTCTTTCTTCATACTAGTTTGTTTAGCAGTCTGCTGACAGTGTCCACCAGGTCCGTTATACAGTATATTATATATAAGCACTAAGCAGCAGTACGGTAGGCCACGGCTGTACCTACCTCTGTGTCGTCAGTGCACTCGTCGTCCATAAGTATAAGTAATACTAATACTATCCATCCATCTACATTATATACCTGTGGTGTTTTTTTCTTTCTTTCTTCATACTAGTTTGTTTAGCAGTCTGCTGACAGTGTCCACCAGGTCCGTTATACAGTATATTATATATATAAGCACTAAGCAGCAGTACGGTAGGCCACGGCTGTACCTACCTCTGTGTCGTCAGTGCACTCGTCGTCCATAAGTATAAGTAATACTATACTATCCATCCATCTACATTGTATACCTGTGGTGTTTTTTTTTTCTTTCTTCATACTAGTTTGTTTAGCAGTCTGCTGACAGTGTCCACCAGGTCCGTTATACAGTATATTATATATATAAGCACTAAGCAGCAATACGGTAGGCCACGGCTGTACCTACCTCTGTGTCGTCAGTGCACTCGTCGTCCATAAGTATAAGTAATACTATACTATCCATTCATCTACATTGTATACCTGTGGTGTTTTTTTTTTCTTTCTTCATACTAGTTTGTTTAGCAGTCTGCTGACAGTGTCCACCAGGTCCGTTATACAGTATATTATATATATAAGCACTAAGCAGCAGTATGGTAGGCCACGGCTGTACCTACCTCTGTGTCGTCAGTGCACTCGTCGTCCATAAGTATAAGTAATACTATACTATCCATCCATCTACATTGTATACCTGTGGGTTTTTTTTTCTTTCTTCATACTAGTTTGTTTAGCAGTCTGCTGACAGTGTCCACCAGGTCCGTTATACAGTATATTATATATATAAGCACTAAGCAGCAGTACGGTAGGCCACGGCTGTACCTACCTCTGTGTAGTCAGTGCACTCGTCGTCCATAAGTATAAGTAATACTAATACTATCCATCCATCTACATTGTTTACCTGTGGTGTTTTTTTTTTCTTTCTTCATACTAGTTTGTTTAGCAGTCTGCTGACAGTGTCCACCAGGTCCGTTATACAGTATATTATATATATAAGCACTAAGCAGCAGTACGGTAGGCCACGGCTGCACCTACCTCTGTGTCGTCAGTGCACTCGTCGTCCATAAGTATAAGTAATACTATACTATCCATCCATCTACATTGTATACCTGTGGTTTTTTTTTTCTTTCTTCATACTAGTTTGTTTAGCAGGCTGCTGACAGTGTCCACCAGGTCCGTTATACAGTATATTATATATATAAGCACTAAGCAGCAGTACGGTAGGCCACGGCTGTACCTACCTCTGTGTCGTCAGTGCACTCGTCGTCCATAAGTATAAGTAATACTATACTATCCATCCATCTACATTGTATACCTGTGGTGTTTTTTTTTTCTTTCTTCATACTAGTTTGTTTAGCAGTCTGCTGACAGTGTCCACCAGGTCCGTTATATAGTATATTATATATATAAGCACTAAGCAGCAGTACGGTAGGCCACGGCTGTACCTACCTCTGTGTCGTCAGTGCACTCGTCGTCCATAAGTATAAGTAATACTATACTATCCATCCATCTACATTGTATACCTGTGGTGTTTTTTTTTTCTTTCTTCATACTAGTTTGTTTAGCAGTCTGCTGACAGTGTCCACCAGGTCCGTTATACAGTATATTATATATATAAGCACTAAGCAGCAGTACGGTAGGCCACGGCTGTACCTACCTCTGTGTCGTCAGTGCACTCGTCGTCCATAAGTATAAGTAATACTATACTATCCATCCATCTACATTGTATACCTGTGGTGTTTTTTTTTTCTTTCTTCATACTAGTTTGTTTAGCAGTCTGCTGACAGTGTCCACCAGGTCCGTTATACAGTATATTATATATATAAGCACTAAGCAGCAGTACGGTAGGCCACGGCTGTACCTACCTCTGTGTCGTCACTCGTCGTCCATAAGTATAAGTAATAATAGTATACTATCCATCCATCTACATTGTATACAAAAATGTGGAGGTTAAAAAAATAGGGAAAGATCAAGATCCACGTCCACCTCGTGCTGAAGCTGCTGCCACTAGTCATGGCCGAGACGATGAAATGCCATCAACGTCGTCTGCCAAGGCCAATGCCCAATGTCATAGTACAGAGCATGTAAAATCCAAAACACAAAAGATCAGTAAAAAAATGACCCAAAAATCAAAATTAAAAGCGTCTGAGGAGAAGCGTAAACTTGCCAATATGCCATTTACGACACGGAGTGGCAAGGAACGGCTGAGGCCCTGGCCTATGTTCATGGCTAGTGGTTCAGCTTCACATGAGGATGGAAGCACTCATCCTCTCGCTAGAAAAAAGAAAAGACTTGCGGCAAAAGCACAGCAAAGAACTGTGCGTTCTTCGAAATCACAAATCCCAAAGGAGAGTCCAATTGTGTCGGTTGCGATGCCTGACCTTCCCAACACTGAGGAAACTGAGGAAAATCATCGCAGAATGGCTTACCCCAATTGGACTCTCCTGGGGATTTGTGGCATCGGACAACGCCAGCAATATTGTGCGTGCATTACATCTGGGCAAATTCCAGCACGTCCCATGTTTTGCACATACCTTGAATTTGGTGGTGCAGAATTATTTAAAAAACGACAGGGGCGTGCAAGAGATGCTGTCGGTGGCCAGAAAAATTGCGGGCCACTTTCAGCGTGCAGGCACCGCGTACAGAAGACTGGAGCACCACCAAAAAAACCTGAACCTGCCCTGCCATCATCTGAAGCAAGAGGTGGTAACGAGGTGGAATTCAACCCTCTATATGCTTCAGAGGATGGAGGAGCAGCAAAAGGCCATTCAAGCCTATACATCTGCCCACGATATAGGCAAAGGAGGGGGAATGCACCTGACTCAAGCGCAGTGGAGAATGATTTCAACGTTGTGCAAGGTTCTGCTGCCCTTTGAACTTGCCACACGTGAAGTCAGTTCAGACACTGCCAGCCTGAGTCAGGTCATTCCCCTCATCAGGCTTTTGCAGAAGAAGCTGGAGGCATTGAAGGAGGAGCTAAAACAGAGCGATTCCGCTAGGCATGTGGGACTTGTGGATGGAGCCCTTCATTCGCTTAACCAGGATTCACGTGTGGTCAATCTGTTGAAATCAGAGCACTACATTTTGGCCACCGTGCTCGATCCTAGATTTAAAGCCTACGTTGGATCTCTCTTTCCGGCAGACACAAGTCTGCAGGGGTTCAAAGAACTGCTGGTGAGAAAATTGTCAAGTCAAGCGGAACGCGACCTGTCAACATCTCCTCCTTCACATTCTCCCGCAACTGGGGGTGCGAGGAAAAGGCTACGAATTCCGAGCCCACCCGCTGGCGGTGATGCAGGGCAGTCTGGAGCGACTGCTGATGCTGACATTTGGTCCGGACTGAAGGACCTGCCAACGATTACTGACATGTCGTCTACTGTCACTGCATATGATTCTCTCACCATTGAAAGAATGGTGGAGGATTATATGAGTGACCGCATCCAAGTAGGCACGTCAGACAGTCCGTACGTATACTGGCAGGGAAAAGAGGCAATTTGGAGGCCCTTGCACAAACTGGCTTTATTCTACCTAAGTTGCCCTCCCTCCAGTGTGTACTCCGAAAGAGTGTTTAGTGCCGCCGCTCACCTTGTCAGCAATCGGCGTACGAGGTTACTTCCAGAAAATGTGGAGAAGATGATGTTCATTAAAATGAATTATAATCAATTCCTCCATGGAGACATTCACCAGCAGCAATTGCCTCCAGAAAGTACACGGGGATCTGAGATGGTGGATTCCAGTGGGGACGAATTAATAATCTGTGAGGAGGGGGATGTACACAGTGAAAGGGGTGATGAATCGGACGATGATGATGAGGTGGACATCTTGCCTCTGTAGAGCCAGTTTGTGCAAGGAGAGATTGCTTCTTTTTTGGTGGGGGCCCAAACCAACCAGTCATTTCAGTCACAGTCGTGTGGCAGACCCTGTCGCTGAAATGATGGGTTGGTTAAAGTGTGCATGTCCTGTTTATACAACATAAGGGTGGGTGGGAGGGCCCAAGGACAATTCCATCTTGCACCTCTTTTTTCTTTCATTTTTCTTTGCGTCATGTGCTGTTTGGGGAGTATTTTTTGGAAGGGCCATCCTGCGTGACACTGCAGTGCCACTCCTAGATGGGCCAGGTGTTTGTGTCGGCCACTAGGGTCGCTTAGCTTACTCACACAGCTACCTCATTGCGCCTCTTTTTTTTCTTCTTTGCGTCATGTGCTGTTTGGGGAGTATTTTTTGGAAGGGCCATTCTGCGTGACACTGCAGTGCCACTCCTAGATGGGCCAGGTGTTTGTGTCGGCCACTTGTGTCGCTTAGCTTACTCACACAGCTACCTCATTGCGCCTCTTTTTTTTCTTCTTTGCGTCATGTACTGTTTGGGGAGTATTTTTTGGAAGGGCCATCCTGCGTGACACTGCAGTGCCACTCCTAGATGGGCCAGGTGTTTGTGTCGGCCACTAGGGTCGCTTAGCTTACTCACACAGCTACCTCATTGCGCCTCTTTTTTTTCTTCTTTGCGTCATGTGCTGTTTGAGGAGTATTTTTTGGAAGGGCCATCCTGCGTGACACTGCAGTGCCACTCCTAGATGGGCCAGGTGTTTGTGTCGGCCACTAGGGTCGCTTAGCTTACTCACACAGCTACCTCATTGCGCCTCTTTTTTTTCTTCTTTGCGTCATGTGCTGTTTGGGGAGTATTTTTTGGAAGGGCCATCCTGCGTGACACTGCAGTGCCACTCCTAGATGGGCCAGGTGTTTGTGTCGGCCACTAGGGTCGCTTAGCTTACTCACACAGCTACCTCATTGCGCCTCTTTTTTTTCTTCTTTGCGTCATGTGCTGTTTGGGGAGTATTTTTTGGAAGGGCCATCCTGCGTGACACTGCAGTGCCACTCCTAGATGGGCCAGGTGTTTGTGTCGGCCACTTGTGTCGCTTAGCTTACTCACACAGCTACCTCATTGCGCCTCTTTTTTTTCTTCTTTGCGTCATGTACTGTTTGGGGAGTATTTTTTGGAAGGGCCATCCTGCGTGACACTGCAGTGCCACTCCTAGATGGGCCAGGTGTTTGTGTCGGCCACTAGGGTCGCTTAGCTTACTCACACAGCTACCTCATTGCGCCTCTTTTTTTTCTTCTTTGCGTCATGTGCTGTTTGGGGAGTATTTTTTGGAAGGGCCATCCTGCGTGACACTGCAGTGCCACTCCTAGATGGGCCAGGTGTTTGTGTCGGCCACTAGGGTCGCTTAGCTTACTCACACAGCTACCTCATTGCGCCTCTTTTTTTTCTTCTTTGCGTCATGTGCTGTTTGGGGAGTATTTTTTGGAAGGGCCATCCTGCGTGACACTGCAGTGCCACTCCTAGATGGGCCAGGTGTTTGTGTCGGCCACTTGTGTCGCTTAGCTTACTCACACAGCTACCTCATTGCGCCTCTTTTTTTTCTTCTTTGCGTCATGTACTGTTTGGGGAGTATTTTTTGGAAGGGCCATCCTGCGTGACACTGCAGTGCCACTCCTAGATGGGCCAGGTGTTTGTGTCGGCCACTAGGGTCGCTTAGCTTACTCACACAGCTACCTCATTGCGCCTCTTTTTTTTCTTCTTTGCGTCATGTGCTGTTTGGGGAGTATTTTTTGGAAGGGCCATCCTGCGTGACACTGCAGTGCCACTCCTAGATGGGCCAGGTGTTTGTGTCGGCCACTAGGGTCGCTTAGCTTACTCACACAGCTACCTCATTGCGCCTCTTTTTTTTCTTCTTTGCGTCATGTGCTGTTTGGGGAGTATTTTTTGGAAGGGCCATCCTGCGTGACACTGCAGTGCCACTCCTAGATGGGCCAGGTGTTTGTGTCGGCCACTAGGGTCGCTTAGCTTACTCACACAGCTACCTCATTGCGCCTCTTTTTTTTCTTCTTTGAGTCATGTGCTGTTTGGGGAGTATTTTTTGGAAGGGCCATCCTGCGTGACACTGCAGTGCCACTCCTAGATGGGCCAGGTGTTTGTGTCGGCCACTAGGGTCGCTTAGCTTACTCACACAGCTACCTCATTGCGCCTCTTTTTTTTCTTCTTTGCGTCATGTGCTGTTTGGGGAGTATTTTTTGGAAGGGCCATCCTGCGTGACACTGCAGTGCCACTCCTAGATGGGCCAGGTGTTTGTGTCGGCCACTAGGGTCGCTTAGCTTACTCACACAGCTACCTCATTGCGCCTCTTTTTTTTCTTCTTTGCGTCATGTGCTGTTTGGGGAGTATTTTTTGGAAGGGCCATCCTGCGTGACACTGCAGTGCCACTCCTAGATGGGCTAGGTGTTTGTGTCGGCCACTAGGGTCGCTTAGCTTACTAACACAGCTACCTCATTGCGCCTCTTTTTTTTCTTCTTTGCGTCATGTGCTGTTTGGGGAGTATTTTTTGGAAGGGCCATCCTGCCTGACACTGCAGTGCCACTCCTAGATGGGCCAGGTGTTTATGTCGGCCACTTGGGTCGCTTAGCTTAGCCATCCAGCGACCTCGGTGCAAATTTTAGGACTAAAAATAATATTGTGAGGTGTGAGGTGTTCAGAATAGACTGAAAATGAGTGGAAATTATGGTTATTGAGGTTAATAATACTATGGGATCAAAATGACCCCCAAATTCAATGATTTAAGCTGTTTTTTAGGGTTTTTTGAAAAAAACACCCGAATCCAAAACACACCCGAATCCGACAAAAAAAATTCGGTGAGGTTATGCCAAAACGCGTTCGAACCCAAAACACAGCCGCGGAACCGAACCCAAAACCAAAACACAAAACCCGAAAAATTGCCGGTGCACATCACTAATTATGACACACACTGCAAAGTCCGTGATACATTATGCCACACACTGCAATCAGGGGCGGATTTGCCGCTAGGCAACCGAGGCATGCGCTTAGGGCCCCATGAGTCTCACGGGGCCCGGCCACGGCCTCGGATTGCGCTCAGCGGTTGCAGTTTATTTTTTTTACATTCATCAGAGCCGGCCCCAGCACGCTGATTGGACAGCTGCTGCTGGGACCAGCACTAGCTCACGCCCATAGTGTAGCCCGCTCCTCCTCTCCTGCTGCATGTGACTGACCAGCAGCGCACGGAGACCGGGAGGCAGAGCAGGCTGCGGGAGACAGGAGAGGTCTGCTGTACTGTGAGGTGCGCCGCGGCCGAACGGAGGATAGAAGCAGGCAGGAGACTTACTGAAGAAGCTGTCAGCCTGTCAGTTAGTACCGCAGCTGCTGGCTACCTTTAAAGCTGTGGCGGTGGAGGGTAAGCTAAGGTGGTGATCCGGCTTGTTGATGGGGGATGTGCCTCCAAGTGGGGGCGCGCAATTGGCACTTGTTGAAGCCAAGGGGCGAGACAGTGAGACTGAGAGTGTGCCTGGGAAGTATGGTGGGGGGGGGGGGGGGAGTTTGGTGCCTGCCACTGCCAGTAAATTGGCGGCACCACTTCTGCCCCCTGTATTTAACATGTAAAGGATTCTTCCAGCATATATTGTACCATTCACTGTTAAGGGCCCTACACATTACCCGACTGGCCGCTGAGCTACCCGACGGCCGACCCAGCGGCGCGGGAGGGGGGGGGGGGTAAGTTACAGGGGGAGTGAAGTTTCTTCACTCCCCCTGTCACTTGGCCCCATAGCCCTGCATGCTAATATGAACGATATTGTCCATATTGGCTTGCATGTATGAGCAAGCCGGCACCGACGATGAACGAGCGCGGGGACGCGCATCGTTCAACGTTGGGGCCCATTACTGTTATGTACAGGGTGCATTCGTATGGACACCTGAACTCTTTGACCTGATCATATTTCTAATTCCATTGTAGGCAGCTACTAGTATCATATATACTACATTGGCTTATACCGTGTGCTATAATGTGAATTTCGGCTCCTATCATGTGCTATAATGTGAATTTCGGCTCATTCTGTGTACTATAATATGAATTTCGGCTCATTCTGTGTGCTATAATGTGAATTTCGGCTCATACCGTGTGGCGTAATGTGAATTTCGGCTCATACCGTGTGGCGTAATGTGAATTTCGGCTCATACTGTGTGGTGTAATATGAATTTCGGCTCATTCTGTGTGCTATAATGTGAATTTTGGCTCAAACTGTGTGCTATAATGTAAATTTCAGCTCATACCGTGTGGCGTAATGTGAATTTCGACTCATACCGTGTGGCGTAATGTGAATTTCAGCTCATACCGTGTGGCGTAATGTGAAAGGGGCACCAGTACTAGATAGTAAAAGGGGTCCTCCTATTGTGATGCATGATGTGTATAAGGGTTATATGGTGAGGTAAACTACATTGAAGGGCATTCCCCCTTTTGAGTGGCCACACCCCCTTTTACGGAGCATCGCGCGCATAATTACAGCCTTCACTTTTCCATACCCCCCTTCAAAATTTCCACTTCGACCACTGTATATAGTAATATAGATAAAGAGTATTATGGTGTGGCTGTACTTAGGTGGTTAGTGGTATGGATTATTTGTGGGATTGGGCCCCAAATTGATGTATTGCTTAGGGCCCCATGAGATCTAAATCCGCCTCTGACTGCAATGCCCCTGAGACATTATTCCACATACCACAATGCCCGTGATATAGTATACCACACACCGTAATGCCTGTGACACGGTATCCGGACTCCAGGTCGACAACAAAAAGGTCGACACACCTTAGGTCGACGCTAATTGGTCGACACACCTTAGGTCGACATGGACAACAGGTCGACATGAACAAGGTCAACATGGAAAAAGGTCAACATGAGTTTTTCACAATTTTTTTCTGTTTTGGAACTTTTTCATACATGCGAGGTGACGCAGTGCACTAATTGGGGTTCCCGGTCACTCTACGAAGAAAACGACACCAAAAAAACATAAAAAACTCATGTCGACCTTTTTCCCTGTCGACCTTTTGTTCATGTCGACCTAAGGTGTGTCGACCAATTGGCGTTGACCTAAGGTGTGTCGACCTTTTTGTTGTCGACCTGGAGTCCCAGACCCTGTGACACATACCGCAATGCCTGTTATACCCTATGCCACACACCGCAATGCCCGTTATACATTATGCCACACACTGCAATGCCCCTGAAACATTATACCGCATACCACAATGCCCGTGATATAGTATGCCACACAACGTAATGCCTGTGACACATTATGACACACACCGCAATGTCCGTGATACGTTATGCCACACACTGCAATGTCCATTACACATTAAGTCCTACAGTAAGGCTTCTAATTACTTTTAAATTACCTGCTCGTTGCCAGGGGTTTCATGCTCTTGGTACCATGCACGGTGCCAGGGGTTTTCATGCCCAGGGTGTCATGCTTGTTGCCAGGGGTTTCATGCAGTAGGTGTTATGCTTGTTGCCAGAGGTATCATCTGCTGGGTTTCAAGCTTGTTGCCAGGTGGTAATATTTGTAGCCAGGGGTTTCATGCACTGGGTGTCATGCTCGTTGCTAGGGGGTAATGCTTGTTGCCAGGGATTTCATGAGCTGGGTGTTGTGCTTGTAACCAGGGGGTAATGCTTGTTGCTAGGGCTGTGCTTCCTGTGCCACATATGCGCTCAGTGCCATATATTCCCCCACAGTGCCAGGTACACATATGCCCCCAGTGCCAAATATGCCCCCCCAGTGCCAGGTACACATATACCCCCCCAGTCCCAAATATGCCCTCCCCCAGTGCCAAATATGCCCATCCCCAGTGCTAAATATGCTCCCCCAGTGCCGGGTACAAAATGTGGAGAACATATAAACACGACACAGATAAGGGCCATGGCTGGAATCCAATTCCTGACGCCACCAACCCTGTAGGGCAGCAAAGCCGTGTATTGCACCACCGTGCACGTGACATCACCAAGCTCCACCCACATCTTCTTTGCTCTGAAAGGAGGATATGAAGAACAGGTACGCATGATTGTACTGGGGTGGGCGGCAGTTTCATAGAAATTGGTTCAACCCAGAAGATATTTGTGTATGAGACAGGTGCAGATTAAGGGGCTGATTCTAAGCTGGATGCATCCGCAGACACTTCTTTACATGACTTACTGTACTTATTCTAATGTTAGATTCTGTTTTATGCGTCTGCATGTGGAAGGCCATCCTGGCCACTCTCTATTTCTATCTGCAGTCATCATCATTTCTATCTGGACTTACAACAGCCCCATGCTGGGTGCAAAAGATTCACCTAAAACAGACGTCTCATCAGCGCCCGCACGCTATGAACGAGTGTAGAAGTCAGCTTGTACGTCTGCGACATTCCCATGATACTTCCATAAGATGGAATAGTTCCATGCGCCCGCATGTTCGCTACCCAGTTGTCACACAGAAACAATCAGACCCGATCACTGTTGTGCGAAACGCAGGCATTCCCAATCGTTTTCAGAAAGGGTGTGCGACATCAGCTGTGGCCTGATCTGCCTGATTCTTTCGCACTGTAGGAGTAAGACTGCGCAGACTGGAAAAATAATTTGATGGTGAGTGAGTTGTGAACGGATTTGCAGCTGACCGGCGTTTGCAAAGCTTTTCGCACGCGTACGCAGACTTGCACAGGGCGGTATTTCACTTTGTCTGGGCGGCAACTATCTGATTGCAAACCTCTGCAAATTCACAGAGGTGCGATCAGGTCCGAATTAGGCCCTGTGTGCGTATCCATGGTCCAGCGATTTCTTTCTATTGCACATGTGCTGTATGCAGAAATATGCCATATCCCATCGCAATACCACATGCATCCGTCTCAGCATCAGCCTCTACCTGTACACAGCAGCACCAGTTTTCTTTGTAAGGTGTTTGTGATTATATTTTAACAGTATGACCTATATATGAGATGGACAAGCATTTTCACTCACTAAATAACAGCTATGTGTAAAGAAACGCATAAAGGCCCTCATTCCGAGTTGTTCGCTCGCAAGCTGCTTTTAGCAGCATTGCACACGCTAAGCTGCCGCCTACTGGGAGTGAATCTTAGCAAAATTGCGAACGAAAGATTCTCAAAATTGCGAATAGAAATTTCTTTGCAGTTTCTGAGTAGCTCGACACTTACTCTGCCACTGCGATCAGTTCAGTCAGTTTCGTTCCTGGTTTGATGTCACAAACACACCCAGCGTTCGCCCAGACACTCCCCCGTTTCTCCAGCCACTCCTACGTTTTTCCCAGAAACTGCAGCGTTTTTCCACACACACCCATAAAAAGGCAAGTTTCCGCCCAGAAACACCCACTTCCTGTCAATCACACAACTATCACCAGAACGAAGAAAAAACCTCGTAATGCCGTGAGTAAAATACCAAACTTCTTAGCAAATTTACTTGGCGCAGTCGCAGTGCGAACATTGCGCATGCGCAGTTTGCGGAAAATCGCTGCGATGCGATGAAAAAGAACGAGCGAATAACTCGGAATGAGGGCCAAAATACAAGGATAGGAATTCAGCTGTGCTGTGAATTCAATGGGTAAAGGGTAAAGCAGCATTTGTGCGTACGCTTAATTACCGTGGGAATATTCCACTTTTGCTCCCTGTAGAGTGACACAGCATGCTGTTGGTCTGCGCATAGAATGCATACAATTAATGGCATAGCTACTGTAGTACTGTAGCGAAGCGGCACTATGCCACAAAGATGTATACCACACACTACCATCGCTGAATCCTCCTGGTTGCCAGTGACAGCCTGGAATTCCAGCGACAGGGCCAAGACCTGCCATTCCATTCCTGGCCCTCTAGTCCCTGCACTCACTGGTGACATTGATGCCTTGGTAAAAAGATAAGGGGCTTTACGGTGGGGTGGGGTGTTGAAAACTAAATATTTGCTTTTAAAGTTTACTACTCCTTTAAGAAGCCATATACCTAATAAACCAGTTGTTACAGTAATAAAAGGTTTTAGGTAGATTTACTAACAAAGACAGTGATATAGTGCAATAACCCAAAACAATCAATCAGGTGAACGCTTTTATTAGCCTAACCTGCTCTAGACAAACACTTTTTGTATTCATGTGTCTGGTACTGACCTTGGACTGATGTCCTAACAACCTTCCACATTAGTTGTAAGTGTTTGGGCGGGATGTACTAAACGACATCGTCGCCCAACGCCACGATGCTATTCGCACTTACATATGTGATTAGCATTGCGGAGGACAGCTCTTCCGATAACAGCTGTCCTCTGTGATCCCCAGCAGCAGCCTGACTTCCGGTATTCGGCTCCGGGAGTCAGTCTGCACATGTGCAGGGTGACAGGGGCAGGTGCAGGGCATGCTGGGAGGGATCCCTCACACAGCGCTGCGGAGAGAAGCCCATAGGCATCTATAGGGTATCGCCAGCAAAAGCTGGCGTACCCCTCCGCGGCGCTGACCCTGCTGCTGGGGCATAGTACATTTGGAAAATGCGGTAAACTTTTCGTTTAGTACATCCCACCAGTTATCTTTATTATGGGCCCGGGCATTTGTAGCAATGAATGCAAATTTGCCCTTTAAAATATTATCTCTTATTGCCACTATCTGTGACAATAAGAAATTAAGCTACGTGGCTATTTAACAAGGAGCCCCAGAAGGGACACCACATTCTATGACATGCTGACTTGGCAAAAAAAACCCAACAGAATAGTGGTAGCTTTCACTCTAGCTATAGTGCCACTGGTTCAGACAACTACCAATACCCAGACCCTCATTCCATCTTTGCAAAGAGGGCGGAGTTACAGCCTCCTGGGGCAGCATCAGAAGATCCCGTTCCATAGGGCTTTCCCCATACGGAAAGGAGGCTAGTGCCATTTGAAGATGGCATTAGTGAATGGAGGCAAGTTTCAAAAAGCAGTTAAATTTCCCCATATCATCAACCTATAATTATGGACATGATGTTCATTAGTGAAAGTATATGTCTATGATATCTGTGATTTCTTCAGTATTATTGCATTAATGCAGTGGTTCCCAAACTGTGTGCCGTGGCACCTTGGGGTACCTCAGGACACTGTAGGGGTGCCCTGAGTAGTTGATCCAGGACCAATTCAAATTATTTATGGTCAATGTAATAGGCAAAACCAGTGCTGGTGGCTTCCAGTCATAAACTATGTGGACAAACAGAAGCAATCCCTGTCCCTCACCACATAACGGACCCTAAGGATGACATATAAACACAATTTACTTAATGTAATATTTTTTTCTAAATTTCTCAATAAGAAACTATTAGCCATAGGGTGCCATGAAAAAAAATTATGATACTCTAGGGCGCCGTGATTCAAAAAAATTTGGGAACCACTGCATTAATGTATAGCAGTGGAGGCCTGACCATTGTGCCCAGTGTTGAATCAATGAGGAAAAAGGAAAAAGAAAGAAGACTGGAAGGTGGCTCCACTCTCTTTTACCTTTCTATTGGGAGATTCCTAAGGTTTCCATTTTAGACATTGGAAGCTTTTATATCAAGCAGTGTTTACGACATATGTACTAAGCAGTGAAAAGAAATTGTCCACGGCAACCAATCAACATTGAAGCATTGTTGCATGCCCTCCCGCATCATGCGGGAGACTCCCCGTCACTGTAGAGTCTCCGGCTATCCCGCAAACGCCAACAAAACCCCCGGATTCACCACTGCTCATTGAGGAATCCAAACTGTGTAGCCTGAACGAGAGGACCCCAAGCTCACCCACCAGCCGCAATTCCCAGACATGAGCTCGCTTCTTCCTCCTCCTACCTCTGTCACGCATCATCTGACCAGGAAGCAGCTGATCTATGAGCCGGCAGGGATCACCACTTCTTGATCAATGGTGCATCGGTGAGTACTGTTTGTCACATGTAACCTATAGCATAAAGCAGCCCACCCATGTGCTGTGGGTACCTGCCTGCTTTACAGACCCATGGACTGCCTGCCACCCGGTGATCACTGGTGTGACAGAGGGGGATCCCTCCCATGTTGATGCGTGAAGCTAGGAAGACCTTTGTCCTACAACTGCGGGGCCCACTGGTATCAGTATGATATACTACTGTTCACTGGCTCCTTACTTAGGTTGGATTTGCATTCCCTTACTGTTCTGCCCTGTGGCAGCAGAACTGGTCAGTGCCATCCCCATGCTGTGTGCACAAGAGCCGGGACTGCTTCTCTCACCCGCCCCAGGACTGTACACATCCAGTATTTGCAGGAATCATTCTCCTGGGCTACATCAGCTTAGTCATCTGGTAAGCTCCTGGCTGCGGAGCGCTGCATTACTAACCCCTACCACTGAGTAATCCTGAGATCTGCAGGGTACTTACAGACACAGAGCTGAGCAGTCATGTCTTGGTGAACTCTCCTCTGGGGCCCTAACCTTATTATCTCCAGGCCCCATAGTTACTACATATTCACTCCACAGAAGTATAAACAAGTCCACTCTAGTCCACAGGTCCCCCCTTACTGTATTCTCCTCCATGCAACTGGACCCCCTTGACCATGCTACTGATTTTTGTCGAGTTGACCAGTGTCAGCCTTTACAGTATGTGTTTTGAAATTATTTTTATACCCATAGTATGTCCATAATTGTATGTATTGTCAGCATTCATTGGGGATGTTTATGTTTTCTAAGGTGTCTAAGTGGTGTGACATGTATTAGCAGCATACCCTCCAACTGTACCTTTTTTACAGGTACAGTACCTTTTTTTTAGAGATGTGCACCGGAAATTTTTCGGGTTTTGTGTTTCGGTTTTGGATTTGGTTCCGCGGCCGTGTTTTGGATTCGGACGCGTTTTGGCAAAACCTCCCTGAAAATTTTTTGTCGGATTCGGGTTGTTTTAAAAAAAAAAAACCCTCAAAAACAGCTTAAATCATAGAATTTGGGGGTAATTTTGATCCCATAGTATTATTAACCTCAATAACCATAATTTCCACTCATTTCCAGTCTATTCTGAACACCTCACAATATTATTTTTAGTCCTAAAATTTGCACCGAGGTCGCTGGATGACTAAGCTAAGCGACCCAAGTGGGCGGCACAAACACCTGGCCCATCTAGGAGTGGCACTGCAGTGTCAGACAGGATGCCACTTACAAAAATTGGCCCCAAACAGCACATGATGCAAAGAAAAGAGAAAAAGAGGTGCATTGTGGTCGCTGGATGGCTAAGCTAAGCGACACAAACACCTCAATATCACAGGAATTATTCGTTCTAATCAATGGTATTATTAGTCCAAATCACTGGAAGAAAATGACAAAATCACTGGAATTATTTGGCAAGATCACTGTAATTAATAATTATAAATCACTGATATTAATTGGTAAAATCTCGCTATCGCCTGCCTAGTGAAGTGGAATCTAGATGGGATTTTGTACCGGGGACACAATAACTTCATCAATTGTCTAAATCCCACTGCACTAATGGCGGAAAATGGGCACACGTTTAACAGCGCACTGATTATACTGAGAACTGATTATACTGATCACTGATGATACTACGGAGAACTGACACTGAGCAGCAAGAACAGCACTGGACTATTGTACTGTAGTATACTGGTCACCACAATGCAGCACTGACACTGAGCACAGATATTAAGCACTGATCAGGATACTAGAAGTGACACAGAGCTGCAAGATACAGCAATGGCCTACTGTACTGTACTACTATATACTGGTGGTCACCACAATGCTGCACACTGAGCACAGATATTACCAGGTGTATCTCACACATTGCTCAGTACAGATTACAGGATGTATAATCACCAGGTGTATCACACATCGCTCAGTACAGATTACATGATGTATAATCACCAGGTGTATCACACGCCGCACAGTACAGTATACAGGGTGTATAATCCCCAGGTTTATCTCACACATCGCTCAGTACAGTATACAGAGTGTATAATCCCCAGGTGTATCTCACACATCGCTCAGTACAGTATATAGGGTGTATAATCATCACCAGGTGTATCACACATCGCTCAGTACAGTATACAGGGTGTATAATCATCACCAGGTATATCACACGCCGCACAGTACAGTATACAGGGTGTATAATCATCACCAGGTGTATTACACGCCGCACAGTACAGTATATAGGGTGTATAATCCCCAGGTGTATTTCACACATCGCTCAGTACAGTATATAGGGTGTTAATCCCCAGGTGTATCTCACACATCGCTCAGTACAGTATATAGGGTGTATAATCCCCAGGTGTATTTTACACATCGCTAAGTACTGTATATAGGGTGTATAATCCCCAGGTGTATCTCACACATCGCTCAGTACAGTATATAGGGTGTATAATCCCCAGGTGTATCTCACACATCGCTCAGTACAGTATATAGGGTGTATAATACCCAGGTGTATCTCACACATCGCTCAGTACAGTATATAGGGTGTAAAATCATCACCAGGTGTATCACACGCCGCACAGTACAGTATACAGGGTGTATAATCATCACCAGGTGTATCACAAGCCGCACGGTACAGTATACAGGGTGTATAATCCCCAGGTGTATCTCACACATCACTCAGTACAGATTACAGGATGTATAAAATCACCAGGTGTATAACACACGTTGCACAGTACAGTATACATACTGGTCACTACAATGCAGCAGATATTGAGCACTGATCAGGATACTAGAAGTGACACAGAGCTGCAAGATACAGCAATGGCCTACTGTACTGTACTATATGTATACTGCTGGTCACCAAAATGCTGCACTGTCCTACTATATACTGCTCACAACAATGCAGCACAGATATGGATAGTATACTTGACACAGCTGCAAGATACAGCAATGGCCTACTGTACTGTACTACTGTATATGTATACTGCTGGTCACCAAAATGCTGCACTGTCCTACTATATACTGCTCACAATAATGCAGCACAGATATGGATAGTATGCTTGACACAGAGCTGCAAGAACCAGCAATGGCCTACTGTACTGTACTACTATAATTATATACTGGTTGTCCCCAGTCCCCACAAAGCAGCACACTGAGCACAGATATGGAGCGTTTTCAGGCAGAGAACGTAGATATTTTCAGCACACTGAGCACAGATATTTGCAGCACACTGAGCACAGATATTTGCAGCACACTGAGCACAGATTACGGATCTTTTCAGGGAGAGAACGCAGCCACGTCCTCTCCGTTCAATCTCCAATGCACGAGTGAAAATGGCGGCAACGCGCGGCTCTTTATATAGAATACGAATCTCGTGAGGATCCGACAGCGGGATGATGACGTTCGGGCGCGTTCAGGTTAACCGAGCAAGGCGGGAAGATCTGAGGCTGCCTCGGAACCGTGTAAAATATGTGAAGTTCGGGGGGGTTCGGATCTTGGAGAACCGAACCCACTCATCTCTACTTTTTTTATGATCTGTACTGATTTTTGGCTCTCCAAACCTCCATTGAAGGCATAGGAAAAGGGTTGTGACCACGCCCCCTTTTACCCGTGATCATGCCCCCTTTTTTTACTTTGTACCAATTTTTATGTGAAAAATATTGGAGGATATGTATTAGTTGCAGTAATGCTCTGTACTGTATAATATAGAAAATACCTATCTGTAAACCTCAGTGCGTTGTAAACAAAAATGGTTATACAATATAACAATTTAACAGTGTCATGCAGCAATATTGCAATAAATGGAGGATGCTAGTTTTATTACGCAACATTGTTGCATGCCACTGTTAAATTGTTACATTTGGAACACATAAAAGTCGAGCCGAGGGGGGCATCTCCTTATCTGCATTTTTACAAATCAGGAGTGTGATTCCCTCCCAGATACCAGCAGCTGCTAAGAACACCTACAGAGTTACTGACTGTCTACAGCACACCCTCACACACCGTACAGATAACCATTGTCACATATTGGGCTGTTGTTATGGAGGCACCGCTCTCGGTGCCTCCCACTGTCAGTGTTAAGGGGATGGAAGTGGGGAGCGGGGCCAAGGCTTGGGCAAGGAAAGCCTGTTAAAAAAAAGCAGCAAAAGCGGCACCTAACAGAGGTGCCGCTTTGAAACGGGCGTGCTTTCAGCTCATATGAAAGCACGCCCCTCGCTCTCACATGCAGATGCAATTGGCCAGTGGTGGATCATATCCACCCCCCTTCCCTTTTATCTTACTGAGCAGGCGAGGCTTCGATGGACGCTGTAAGCTGCGGCCGCTGCCCCCCCCCCTCCTCCCCTTTCAGCTGCTGTGTGGCTGAGAATGCAGACATGTCACTCAGTCTGACATGTCTGCTGCAGTACATCCATCAGCAGCAGCAGTGCCCGATGCCTGCTCCCCCCTACCCTATCTGCATGTCTGCTCCCTCCCCCCGGGACCTGCCACCAATCTACTGCAGCAATATGTCCTTGCTTCCTCCCCTCCTGAGGCCCCGCCCCCTCACGATGAAGACCACGCCCCCTTCCTGCTCTAGTGTGGCTGTCTGGAAGATGTGATTCCTCCCCAGCCAGCTCCGTGAAGCAGGGAATATACATAGTCTGCAACCCAGTGCCGGTTCAAGGGCGCAGAGCGCCCCGGGCAGGAAAGGGGCGTGGCCTAATACAGGGGGCGTGGTGAGTCACGCCCCCTGTACATTGAAAGCGCCGCTTGAATGCTGAGCGGTGCGCGATGACGTCATCGCGCACCGCACAGCAAAAGGTCCTCTCCACGAAGAGAAACTAGATGCTATGCGTCTAGTTCCCTTCTTGGAGAGGACCTTTGCTGTGCGGTGCGCGATGACGTCATCGCGCACCGCTCAGCAGTTACTCTCCACGAAGGGAAACTAGACGCATAGCGTCTAGTTCCCTTCACAGGAGGCGCCGAGGACGGGGACGGCAGCGGGCAGCGGAGGCGGACGGGGGACACAGCGGGCAGCAGTGGCGGATCTTGCCACGGTGCGGCGCCCTCCGGATGGCGCCAGCGCCCTCCGGAAGGCGGCGCCCCGGGCAAAAGTCCTGCTTGCCCGTGGCAAGAACCGCCACTGCTGCAACCTCCCACAATGAGAGGTAAGTATCTGTGGGGGGAGGTTTTTTCTTTTTTTTTACACTGTATATGGAGTTGGGGTATATATTAATATTATCTAGGGGTTTGGTATTAGCGTTATCTTAAGGGGAGTGGGCTGGTAAATAATATTGGGTGGGGTAATGTGATGTTCGCCTCATACTGCGTGGCGTAATGTGATGTTCGGCTCATACTGCGTGGCGTAATGTGATGTTCGGCTCATACTGCGTGGCGTAATGTGATGTTCGGCTCATACTGCGTGGCGTAATGTGATGTTCGCCTCATACTGCGTGGCGTAATGTGATGTTCGCCTCATACTGCGTGGCGTAATGTGATGTTCGCCTCATACTGCGTGGCGTAATGTGATGTTCGGGCTCATACTGCGTGGCGTAATGTGATGTTCGGGCTCATACTGCGTGGCGTAATGTGATGTTCGGGCTCATACTGCGTGGCGTAATGTGATGTTCGGCTCATACTGCGTGGCGTAATGTGATGTTCGGATCATACTGCGTGGGGTAATGTGATGTTCGGTTCATACTGCGTGGGGTAATGTGATGTTCGCCTCATACTGCGTGGCGTAATGTGATGTTCGCCTCATACTGCGTGGCGTAATGTGATGTTCGCCTCATACTGCGTGGCGTAATGTGATGTTCGCCTCATACTGCGTGGCGTAATGTGATGTTCGCCTCATACTGCGTGCCGTAATGTGATGTTTGGCTCATACTGCGTGGCGTAATGTGATGTTTGGCTCATACTGCGTGGCGTAATGTGATGTTCGGCTCATACTGCGTGGCGTAATGTGATGTTCGGCTCATACTGCGTGGCGTAATGTGATGTTCGGCTCATACTGTGTGGGGTAATGTGAATTTGGCTCATACTGTGTGGGGTAATGTGAGGTTTTTTTTTTCACACACACACATCAGGGGGAGGAGCTAGGCTGGTGGGATAGTTCTTTCACTATCCACGCCACCAACGTTAGTAACCTCCGCTTGCCACCGTGCCCGAAACGTGGTGAGCATACATTTCGGGTACCATGTTCTGGCCTTGCTCTTCCCCATGGTGACGTCAGAGGTCTTTTCTTCAACTTGGTTTTAGCCATAACCTAGCGGGCATTGGCTCGACAGCGGTAGGGGTCATCGGTAGACTCGGTAGACATTACAGCTGCAGTGACTCACCGGCCACTGACCTCACCGCACGCCACTGGTGGAGATAGACATGCCCTTTGGGCGAAGCAGTGTCCCCAGGCCCTCCAATCTCAAGGGGCCTGTCTCCAGGTTCTACCACCAGCAGCAGCGACAGCAGCTGGTGGTGCTGCTTCTTGCGGCGGATCCTGGAGAGAAGTAGACTCATACCCGATGCCTGCACTTATTACTCTGTGCCTGCATACTTACTCGGCTCCCGTCCATCTGCACTGAACCGCAGGTGTTGAGTAGACGCATAGACAGTGCTGCGCAACAGGAGGCAACGAGGAGCGGGACTCGGGTGACTACTGGAAGCTGCATGACAGCACTGCAGCAGAGAACAGGAGGGGGCCCTATGTCTTAAGGGACACGGCTCCTTGGAACTTAATCCAGCCCTGGGGTGGAGTATCAGCGGCGCAAAGCACAATGCTTTCTACTGCAAACTAGAATCTCCCTGAAACTAGTTTTCAAAAGTAGGCAAGTATGCCTTGAAGTAACATTTATAATTTGTTTACTATAAAATTATACAGAGCAGCTGATTGGTTGCCATGGGCAATTTCTCCACTGGCTCACTTCTCCACTCTTTTCAATGCTTAGTATATCAATCACACCCATAATTCTTTTATAAGAAGTTTACTATGTTATGATCGCCATGCTTGAATTGGGTGGTCTTCTGTATGCCGAATGTCGGGATCCTGGCGCACAGTATACCGGCGCCGGAATCCCGACACCCGGCATACCGACACCCGGCATACCGACAACTATTCTCCCTCGTGGGGGTCCACGACCCACCTGGAGGGAGAATAAAATAGTGTGGCGTGCCCGCAGCGTGGCGAGTGCAGCGAGCCCGCAAAGGGCTCCTTTGCGCTCGCCACGCTGTCGGTATGACGGCGGTTGGGCGCCGGGAGCCCGAGCGCCGGCATACCGTACGACACCCATCTGTTATCCATTTTACTACCATATTGTGCTTCAGTAATTCTTGTGTCCACTTCATCAATAAACACAATAAAAACATTTTTTACCCTTATCATGCGCTATATTAGGGCAGCATTTCTTGAATAACCCTTCTGCTAGAATAGGGTTCTGTATATTGTGAAAAAAAACAAATTCAGAGGGCGCTCAGAATGAATCTAATTCAAATTCAAATTTAAACCAACAACCAAATAGACATAGTAAAATTTATTGCACAAATAAATTGATAATTCAAAGTGCATAGTTAAAACAAATACAACAAACAAACCCCTTTGTTGCTGACAAATTTTTAGGGCTGATGTTCTTAGAAGAGAATCAGTCTCTATACCCAATGCGTTTCGTCCTATACGTACTTCATCAGGGGATATCGGTTAAAACTGATAAATTAAAGGGGGAAAGCGGAGAAAAACAACAATTATGCACAAAACATTATTTTAACTCGGAAAAGCTAACAGTGTAAGTATCTATCAAAGGTGGTGGTCAGATAGTTCACATAGATCATCAAGACAATTGCTTAAGACAATTTCACAAGTATACATTATATACAAAAGTATAGCACATTAGTACAAAAATTAAGCATATAGAACAACTTATTCTTTTATACAATAAGGTGTAGAAAGGCAAAAGAAATTGATAAACGATACACCTTCATATCAAAACACATTAAAACATTTTAGATCGTTGAAGGAAGAATGTAATAACTCCATTAGATTACTTACAGTAGTTGATATCTTTTATGGTGGACCTTAAACGATTCTGTGAATAATTCAAAAACTCCAAAGTTAGTTCATTCTAAATATTTGAATTATTCACAGAATCGTATAAAGTCCACCATAAAAGATATCAACTACTGGTCCTATTAAGCCGTCTATTCATTTATTGTGCTTGACATTAACTATAAACTTTAAGCTAGCTTATCAACTAAAAATAAAGACACAGACACAACTGCGTTGGATTAAATGGTCATTGAATTTATTAATTGGAATAACCTCACTCGTAGTGGGTGGCCAGGAAGACGCTACCACTAACCAGCTCTAGTCACGATCTTACAACATGGCGGCGACTAAACGCCCCAACTGTCATGGGTGCGACTGAAATGCCCCATCTATATATATCAGCATAACCTGTGTTGTGAAGGTCTCACCACCCCTTCCTATAGCAGAGTGAGGACGCTCCCCAAGGAAGCGCCCCTCGCCCCCCCACAAGGGCAGGACACACTCGCCGTCCTTCAAAAAGGGGTAAGTGCCCCACAACACCACTTATGCTACAAGTGACCGCTGGCCAGTAGCGTCTTCCCGCCCACTAAGTCTGAAAGAAAGATAATAGTAAGCCAAACTGAAGAGAGCCAATAGGGTGGGTGGGTGGGCTTCCAGCCGACAAGAGGAAGCAAATCTGGAAGTTTCTACCCTTCATGCACTAAAACACCTCCCCTACACTCACCGATAGGCTGGCCCTAACCAATTACAACTCACTCAAAACTCTGATCTGCCTAGCAACAAATGACATCTTCAACCAATCACAAAAATGTAAGACTCTTATATAGATTTCGTGCCTAGCCAGGCACTCTTCTTATCTAAGCCGTCTATTCATTTATTGTGCTTGACATTAACTATAAACTTTAAGCTAGCTTATCAACTAAAAATAAAGACACGGACACAACTGCGTTGGATTAAATGGTCATTGAATTTATTAATTGGAATGACCTCACTCGTAGTGGGTGGCCAGGAAGACGCTACCACTAACCAGCTCTAGTCACGATCTTACAACATGGCGGTGACTAAACGCCCCAACTGTCATGGGTGCGACTGAAACGCCCCATCTATATACATCAGCATAACCTGTGTTGTGAAGGTCTCACCACCCCTTCCTATAGCAGAGTGAGGACGCTCCCCAAGGAAGCGCCCCTCGCTATCCCACAAGGGCAGGACACACTCGCCGTCCTTCAAAAAGGGGTAAGTGCCCCACAACACCACTTATGCTATAAGTGACCGCTGGCCAGTAGCGCTTTCCCGCCACTGCCAGTTTCAGAGAAACGCAGCCCGCCAACCCAATACGAAATGAAATCCAACCAAACCAAACAAGAACAAAATACCCGTCAAAACAACTCCTATCCCTAACTACAAAGATAACAAACTAATCCAGACAAGAAAACAGAGCCCTCAGAAAAACTCCAATCCCAAGATGGGAAAGATGCACGGCATCCTTCCTAAAATAAAAGGGACTCTGGAGCACCAATAGCGGATGTATAACAACCAAACCACCAGCAGCCAACACAAACTGCGACACAGCAAAGTTAATCTTTTTTCTAGCTCTGTCAAGCGCCGTGACGTTCCGGGATCCCCTCCAGACAAACCTAAGAATAATGTCAGACCAAACCAAGCGTACACCAGGCCAAAGCAAGCTAAGTTCCCCCAAATCCGCCTGAATCCGAAGGATAAGATCTATACCCTTAAGTTGACCTACATCGTTACCACCCAGGTGCAGCAGCAACCATAGGGGACGCCCCCAACGCTGATCCTGCTGAAACAACAGATCCAAAAGTCCAGACCATCTGAGACCTCTCACACCTAACCATCGCAATCTGCGACCACCTAACAACTCAGACGACCTATCAGCAAGGGGATGACGCTCAGCCCAAAACACGTAAGAATGGCCAACTACCCAAATCTGTTCGGTGGAATCAGTGAACACTGTAAAAGAAAAAAGTAACCTAGCTGTCAGGCAGTGCACATAAAATGGGTAATAAGAACCGTTAGACCGAACTGAACAGTTAGTAACAAAAAACCCAAGTGAAGGAGAAAACTTTAAAAAACTCCCGTGGACCTGGAGTGTCAGCCAATTGTAATTAGGCCCCCTCGGAGGAAAAATTAAATCCCTTCACACCTCCAATTGTGGAACGCTAACCATTCCAAAATTGGCAGGTAAACAACGTTTTTGGGTTAGCGCAAGTAGCGCAACATTAAACTTTATCCAATCTAATATAAGACTTAAACGCAGCAGACTTTCATCGACCCATTTCCTGAATGGCTGACGGTGGAAGGCCGCGCGCCGCAGCGCAAGTTGCCGCACCGATGCGGAAGGAATGCGTCCCATATTCAGCGCTATTAAGCCCCAGGGCGGCCAAACAGCGCTTCAACACAGCGGCAAACTGAAACCGAGTAAGAGGCAATGCATCCCCGTGCAGCAGTACTTGAGCATCACATTTAGGCCGTAAGGGCAAATAAATTTTCGCGAGCAGTACAGGGCATAGTTCGTCATCCTCCTGAGCCTTCAAAGTCATCCAGCGTCCTCGACCCAGCTGGTCGGTCTTGGAATGGGGTAACCTACACATGACGACACCTTCCTTGAGCAACAGGTCCCTGAAAAGTATGCCTATATCAGTGGACCGTTTATTAGCGGCCACCAGCTAGCCAACCTGAAAGGCACCAAAAAACGCAAAGGAAAAGGCTGCACGGAAAAGGGACGCCTCAAACACAGAATCAGTCACCGCCGGCAGAATCGCCATGAACTTGCGCAACAACTGCGTGTCAATAGGTCTGTGCGTATCCGGCTGGGACGGACTTAACCTCGCCCAACCCCTGAGCGCCTTGGATAAAGTAAAAGACCGAGCATGGAACGAAATCCCCGCCAACGCCGCGCACATGGACGCCTTGGACCTACCACTCTGGTAACACTCCCAAACAAAGGCAAACAAAACATCCTCCTCTGACTTACCCCCTACTGCCAGACAGAAGTTGGACATGTCAAGCCTAGGGCCTCCGCCCCGGGGGCCAACATGCAAAACCTGGCAAAGTCGAAACGTGACAGCGCATCCACGATGCCGTTCTCGACCCCAGGCACGTGCTTCACCGTGAAATTGATGTTAAAACGGAGACATCGTAACACCAAATATCTCAACAGCCGCAAAGCCTGTGGCGATGATGCACGTTGATTGTTCACCGCCTGCACAACCCCCAAATTGTCGCACCAAAAGACAATCGTCCGGTTCGCCAACTTAGAGGCCCACAACTTCACCGCCACAACTATTGGAAACAGTTCCAATAAAAGTAGGTTAGCAGTAAAACCACGAGATACCCAAGACTGGGGCCAGGCCGAAAACACACCACTCGCCTTGGAAAAAAGCACCAAAACCTGTAGAACCTGCAGCATCTGTGAACAGCTCTAGGGAAGAATTATCGACGGGCCGAATTAAAAGTAACCAAAAAGGTCGACCAAGTTCTAAGGTCGTCCTTAATTTCCCGAGACAGACGAATGGTGTGATGTTGCCCAGTCACTCCAGCCGTGGCCCTCTCAAGCTTACGGCAAAAAACCCTCCCCATAGGAATGACCCGGCAAGCAAAATTAAAGGAGCCTAAAAAGGGACTGCACCTGACGAAATCTAACTCTATGCTTACTCAAGCAGTCCTCGATCTGTCCTAAAAGCTTCCTCACCTTGTCGGGCGAAATGCGACAACAACCTGCGCTAGTGTCAACCTCGATGCCCGGATAAGAAAGGCAACACGTGGGTCCCTCTGTCTTATCGTGGGCAACAGGCACTCCCAGAACCCTGAACAAGGCGGACGCCGAAAAAAGGAGCTCCTGGCAAATGTTGCTGTCTCCTGGGCCTACAAAAAGAAAGTCATCGAGATAGTGGGCGATCCCAACGTGCCCAGTTCCAGCAGAAATTCACCAATGCAGGAACAAGCTAAATTTCTCGAAGTAGGCGCAAGAGACCGAACAACCCATCGGCAAACATTTGTCAACATTGAAAAAATGGCCTAACCGAAAACCCATGAACCTGAAAGAGTCGGGGTGAAGGGGAAGAAGGCGAAAAGCGGATTCAACTCCAGGGCCTCATCAAACAACTGATACCTGACTGTGCAAAACTCCTCAGGAATGGCATCGTTAACGGAGCCCCCATGCGGGTAGGACAAATGCTGGATCAAGCGGAATTTACCCGGCACCTTCTTGGGAACCACCCCCAAGGGAGATACGCATAACCCAGGCAAAGGCTCACATGTGAAAGGGCCGCACATGCGACCTAACTTCACCTCCGCCACCACCTTCTGCCTGACCACATGGGGAAACTCCGTCGCCGACTTCAAATTCCTGCGAGACACAACATGAACTGATTCCGAAATGGGCAAACGAAAACCGCAACTAAACCGGATAACAAGAGCTCAGTATCCGCCGTCTTGGGGTAATGGTGCAACCATTTAGCCAACTCAGGTACAACTATGGGTGAGGGTGCCTTACTTCGCACTGCCGCCAGCAGCACCCTGGTCGGCCTGCTTAACCCTGCCTCCGGACTTACAATCCTTGGCAGGGTGATTGGCTCCACAGATGCGGCAGGAGTGATGAAAACGACAGCCCGCACCCCTAGTGCATTTAGAGTCATTAAACGCAAAACACTTGCCCTTCGCCGCCGTCCCAGGGACATTCTTACCCCCCGAAAACTTCCTCTTGGTCTGCCCCTCAACCGCACCACTCCCTTGGTTGGAAACCACCATCCAAACCTAGACATCCTTAAAACCCAAAGGTAACGTTGGATTGCCATCCTGATTTTTACGGAATTTTTCATCATAATCCTTCCAGACGGAACCTTTGTACTTTAATTACATCTCATTAATCAAAAACATGTATTTCACCACATTCAGATTTTCGTTGGGGCTAGTTTTCAGGTAAACAGCAGAAAAGACTAAGAAACCTCTCAACCAATGATGAAAACTCCGGGAAAGCATTTTCACCGACACACCCCGCCTTCTTAGCCTTATCGAAGTCCTTCCTCATGTCGTCCGTGAGGGTGAACAGGTCGACAAATTTCCCCTTAACTATTTTCTCCTTCATCCTCTTCCGTAAGCCCCGAGTAACAGCAGTGTTGGCGCAGCGCACCATCTCCGAAAACAACGGCGGCTCGTCAGGAGCCGCCACCTTTTTTGGCACCTTATCCTTGCCCACTACCTTGGCGACCTCGCGCGCAACTAATTTCGCAAGCTTGCACGGGTGTTTGGGCGAAACCGACCCCTCGCTGCTACCAGAGGATTCAGATGATGATACAACAGATGAATCAGCCGCAACATCATGCTCACCAGAACCTGAAGGGCCAGGGGTGTCGGCCATCTCAGCCGCCTGCGAGAGACCAGGAACCGAAGTACTGGCATCTGCCGGAGATGGGTCCGCGTCTCCGCGTCTCCCGGATCCGTCCTGCACCGGAGCAGCCTGAGGGGCCGAAGAGCTGTCTGCGCTAACCTCAGGAACAGAAACAAGTGGTATTAAGTTACCAAGCACTCCAGCCAACCCAACCAATGAACCGGGGAGGGGGCACGGCGCTTCCTCGCCTGGGGCCCCCAAAGGTAACGGTGTACCTGACACGGGCGGTACCACCTGAGCTGGTGGCGCATGGGATGGGGGAAGGTACGGAGGCACCATACCTGCCTGGCTAATGCTGGGAAAACAACCACTTAGGGACCCAAAACCACCCTGCCAAGGATACCCGTAGGTCCCCGGCTGCGCCGGGGGATAAGGCGGTTGACAGTGCGGAAACTGATGGAAGGGTGGTGCCAGAAGGGAAGTGGACTGGAACCCTCCCCCGAAAGAAGAAACATTAGGGGGGTGGCCAAAAGCTTGCCCCATCCCAAAGGACCAGACTGACTGGACCACTTGCGGGGTGGAAACTAGTGGGGGGAAACTTTGAGAAACTGCTGGGGCAAATGGAAATTTCAAATAAGGTAGGCCCATACCACTGGCGGAGGAGAATGCCGGCAAGCCAAGGGTGCCTGTAGTAAAACTATCCCCCGCCATGGACCTAAAAGCTGTAAAGGACGCAGGTTGGCCTGGAAAAGACACAGAGGCTGCTGCGGAGCCTTGTACAGAAAAGGCCCGCAGTACCTCCAAGTGTCCAGCAGATGGCTGCCCCTCCCCACCCAGCTTAGCACTAGCAGCTTGCTGAGGGTCATGGGAGCTGCAGCCAGGCACTAAAATGGCCGCCGTGGAGGGAGCCTGCCCTCGGAGCACAGTACTCTCCCCAGCTAGATTACTCAAATGCCTGCTGACCCCCCCGGCCACTGGGGCCCTGTAATGCCCACCAGCAGCCAGGGGAGCATCAGGGGCCACAATAGCACCGGGCGCGGGACCCGTGGGGGGCCCGCTATGTCCCAGGGTAGCCGCGCCCGCACCCACCCCTATAGCTAAAACCAGCGCGGCCGGGGGTGCCAAATCCCCACCGCACATGTAGCCCGCAGCAGCGCCGGTGACCGCCGTCCCACACCCGCTAATTGCGGGAGAGATGCAGCCGGCCGGCACTGCAGGTACAGGGACACTCGCGGCCGGGGGTGCCGAATCCCCGCCGCAGGACACCAGGCCCTCAGCGCCAGCGGGCGCCATTCCAGACCCGCTGACCGCGGGACGCACGGAGCCGCCAGGCGCTGCAGTGTGGACGGAGACGGGAGTCGCTGACGGATCATGCGCCGTTGCGTCTCCCGCTCCGGAGCTGGGAGCGGGCCTGGCAGGGAGCGCAGCAGGGCGGCGGAGGCGTACAGCCCCCGGCGGGGGAGCCGAGTCCACCAGCCACGGGGACAGGGAGCAGAGCGCCTAGGCCTGGGCATGCTGCAGGGGTGGGGAGGACACACGAGGTGGGCAAAGTGAAACTAGCAGGGAGGCAACACATAATGTACAGTATATAAGTACAGTATATAAAAAATAAAATAAAAATGCATATAACGTATATAATGAAAGTAGATAAGGAAAGGGATAGAATGAAGGAATAGGGAATAAAGAATAAACAGAAGGGAATAGAGAGAATCAGAGTAAGAAAACTCAAGGGGAGAAAAAGTGAGAGAGACAGCAATAATACAGCCTTCACTTATCAGTTCCAGCCGACAAGAGGAAGCAAATCTGGAAGTTTCTACCCTTCATGCACTAAAACACCTCCCCTACACTCACCGATAGGCTGGCCCTAACCAATTACAACTCACTCAAAACTCTGATCTGCCTAGCAACAAATGACATCTTCAACCAATCACAAAAATGTAAGACTCTTATATAGATTTCGTGCCTAGCCAGGCACTCTCCTTATCTAATATACTTAGAAGCTCTGAGTCTCATCTGAATTATCAGTAAGCGAACATTCTATTCACTTCTATTTGAATATTGAAAATATTTAACATTTTTAGAAAAATTAAAATATCTGATCAATATTTATATTACTGTTTATAGGTAGTATTAAGCATCTACACCAATTGGGGGCATCCCTCACCTATTGAGAATTTACCGTTATATACAGATGGCGTTTACAACAGATTTTTTTTTATTGAGAAACTGCAAAAACGATCAGCTATGTGGTGGTGGTCAGCTTCTGTTTGTCTACATATTTTATGATTGGCAGCCACCAGAATTGATTTGGCACTGAACCACCAACCCGTGGCAACCATCCAAGCACCCTGCCGCACTGCATCCAGTTTGGGAACCACCAATATATAAGAAAGTTACTTCATTTTGCCATAATACTGCTCAAATAGATGTTTTCTCAGAAGTTATGTCTTAACATGGTTTCATAAACTGGCCCCTTTGTATTATTATATTGCTATTGCTTACATGGCGACATTTTTCTTTTTCTCCAATCTGAATGAGGTCATATAACACAGGGGACATGTTTCACAATTCTATATACTGTAAAGATACTTGTTACATGGGATCTATTCATGTTTGTGTATGATCTACTGAAAGTGAATCACATGTGTTTGTTGAGCCACGTTTACTGTGTTTTGGGCTTCTGATTTCTTTACCTGCTGTCTAAGCATAATCTCACTTGTATTGTCAAATGCAATTGTAGGAACATGTCTCAGTGCTGTTTTAAAGTGAAATGATTAAGCTTAATCCTCAAATGCTACCACACAACAATCAGCCTCCACCACATACATTTCCACATGTCTGCAATGGCATGTTGCTGTTTTATTACACATCTTATGCTGATTGCCAATAGCTCCCTCCCTGCATTTTTTACTAGGTAAGCAGAACTCTGAATTGTCTTTCAGTCTAGCAGAATGTGCCTGGCGCGCGCGCACACACACACACACAGGTTCTCACATCATGTGGGTAGCCAGGAGCAAACACTGTATAATTACTGGGAATACACCCTATATGTACTGTACACAAATGCAGACATGCCTAAGCCTGGCCATGGAATCAGCAGCAGCTACACAGATCTATACACTAGGCTCTCTATTTATAGAAGGACGCCTGCCTCCAGGTATGCCATTATTTCCATATTGTGTTAAAGGGACAGTATACCGAAGAGTAGACTTTAATAACAATACTGTACATTTTATTAGGCCTATTGCGCTGAATAGAACAAGGGTGCTCATATGTCTAAGGGAATGTGTCTTGTGGCTGCTATGGTGCCCAGGATGACAAAGGACCAGCCATGGTTCATACCCATTAGGATTCACGAGCCACATCCTCTTTGGAGTGGCAAGACAGTGCTATTGTAAAAGCTCATCCCTGCACTACAGGAGCCTTGATGGCTCCTGTAGTGCAATATCAGGCCAAACTCAGTCCTCAGGGACCCCTAATAGTGCATGTTTTCCACACTAAGTGGATTCAATTCCTGTACGTTTTCCACAATAAGGGCTAATCAATTAGCTGTGAGTTGGCCGAAAATTGGCTCACGTGGGTTAAGAACCCATAGCAATTACTTTTTTCCATTCAATTAGTATTCTGGGTCTCAATTGGAGTTAACGTGGATATTAGTTTGCAGCTCAAGACTAGGAGAAAAGTAGGGAAACATCCTTATTATAAGGCAAAAATGACACAGAGCAGTACCCCTGCCTGGGGGCATGGCAAAGAAAGGTCAGCTGTGCTGGTGTCGCGGTACTGTGATTGCATCATCATGCCTCCAACATACAAAGCCGCAATTCTTGGCAATGCAACACTGGGGGACAGGGCCGTGATTCAGTGCTCCTGGATTGTCCACTTCACTTGGGTAGTAGGCGGTAGCAGGCTGATGTTTGTAGGATGTGGGAGACTTACCTACTCTTCCTGTAGTCTGAAAGAGACACCTGAGATTCGGGAGCGGACTTTCCGGGTAGAGTAGGTAAGTGTGACTCATACATGCATTGTGGACTGCTGCAATGAACTTTATCTGCATCTCCCTGATAGAATACTGTGCTGCGCTGATTACAGCTGGTATAAAATGCAACAACCAGACCTAACCTACCTCATTTCTATCACATGACACCCATTTCTTATACTCCATTCACTTTACTGGCTGCGAGTAAGATGGTGAAATCTGACATTTAAAGCCTATATAACCAGCATACTTGCCTATTCTCCTGGAAGTTGCGGGAGACTCACGACTTTTCAAGTAGTGCCCCGCCTCCCTCCTGCTTACCAGTGAAGCAAACAGGACAGGGAATAATACCGGGAATCGCTAGTGACTTGCGGCGCTGTTTTGGGGGGGCAGGGCCCCCCTCTTACTCACAGATATGCAGATCATGACATTTTACTTTGAAAGGGGTGGGGCCTAATGACGTGAGAGCCCCCTGAAGTGGCCAGCAGTGTCTCCTCTTCGGGCTTCTCCCAGAGAGCAGACTCAAAAACTAGGTACTGTAAGTATGATAACCAGGCTCTGGCAATTGAAAACAGCTACTGAGACCCTGTACACCCACTTTCTCACTTCGACGTACAGATGAAAGACTGATAATAGTACCTAGAGTCCAAAAGGCACCCTAACGGTTCAGGTGTTAAGTACATCTATGCTTGGCCACAGGTGACTTAACTATCACCTCAATCAATTTGATTTGATTTAACTATCTGTACTGAGCCATGGATATACTTAAAACCTGGACTGTTAGGGTGCTTTGAGGACCGCGTTTGGGAATCACTGTCCTATACTTCATATCAGGCCTGGGCTTTTAGCTTTGCAGCTTTTACTCTCTGGAATTTGCCGTCTCACACAGTCCAAGAAGACCCCAATCCCAGTGGCGCACCCAGGGGGGGGGGGGGTTCAGAGCACCCAGAAACCCCCCTCCACCAAAAAAATATATATATTTTTATTTATTTATTTTTTGCTGCATGAGTATTATTAATGGCTGTCTAGCGTCCTCTGCAGCCTGCTTTCTTCCTGGTGGCACTTGTAAGTGCTTAATAAAAGTTTACTTTATTTTAATTATAGTACATATAGGGGGTCATTCCGAGTTGTTCGCTCGCAAGCGGATTTTAGCAGATTTGCTCATGCTAAGCCGCCGCCTGTATTGCGATTACACACCTCGTAGCAGTTTCTGAGTAGCTCCAGACTTACTCGGCATCTGCGATCATTCCACTGCTTGTCGTTCCTGGTTTGACGTCACAAACACACCCAGCGTTCGCCCAGACACTCCTCCGTTTCTCCGGCCACTCCTGCGTTTTTTCCGGAAATGGTAGCGTTTTTTCCCACACGCCCATAAAACGGCCTGTTTCCGCCCAGTAACACCCATTTCCTGTCAATCACATTACGATCGCCAGAACGATGAAAAAGCCGTGAGTAAAATTCCTAAGTGCATAGCAAATTTACTTGGCGCAGTCGCAGTGCGGACATTGCACATGCGCATTAAGCGGAAAATCGCTGCGATGCGAAGATTTTTACCGAGCGAACAACTCGGAATGACCCCCAGATATCCATGTGCAATTTGTGCATACATATATACACATGTATATACATACATACATACAATACATACATACACACATTTGATATATATATACATGCGTATATAAACGTGTACTGTATGTGTGTATATGCTATGTGTGTATATATATATATATATATATAAGCAGTGAAGAACAGCGCCTATGTATATCTAATGGAACAACCCGGGGTCAAGTAAAATTTCTTTACACAACACACCTCAACAGTGAATGAGTGGCAGCTCTTATGCAGTATATGAATGAAAAATGGGCAAATGGAGTAAATAAAAGCGCCTAATAGTGTTGGTGAATAAAACCTGTGCGATCAGGTGCAATTATTGAAATAAATAGCAACTTAGCTTCAAATATTTTCAGGCTGATGACACTTAGAAGCCGAACATGTAAAGAGAAGATAAAAGCAACATAGTGTTTACTGTTTTAAAAACAAGGGCCCTCATTCCGAGTTGTTCGCTCGCAAGCGGATTTTAGCAGATTTGCTCATGCTAAGCCGCCGCCTACTGGGAGTGAATCTTAGCATCTTAAAATTGCGAACGATGTATTCGCAATATTGCGATTACACACCTCGTAGCAGTTTCTGAGTAGCTCCAGACTTACTCGGCATCTGCGATCAGTTCAGTGCTTGTCGTTCCTGGTTTGACGTCACAAACACACCCAGCGTTCGCCCAGACACTCCTCCGTTTCTCCAGCCACTCCCGCGTTTTTTCCGGAAACGGTAGCGTTTTTTCCCACACGCCCATAAAACGGCCTGTTTCCGCCCAGTAACACCCATTTCCTGTCAATCACATTACGATCGCCAGAACGATGAAAAGGCCGTGAGTAAAATTCCTAAGTGCATAGCAAATTTACTTGGCGCAGTCGCAGTGCGGACATTGCGCATGCGCATTAAGCGGAAAATCGCTGCGATGCGAAGATTTTTACCGAGCGAACAACTCGGAATGAGGGCCAATATTTTTCACAGTGGTTTCAAAGATCAGGAATATGACTCATTCCAAAATATTGAGTGAACAAAACTGATGATTCTTAAAAGCATGTATATAGAAGATAAAAGCTATAAAAGACAGTATTTTCACAACAGCTTAAAAACTAGGAATGTGGCTCATTCCAGTTAATGTTAAGCAGGCGTAATAATAAAAAATAAAAAAAATTTAATAGGCACAGTCCTGCCACGCTTAAAGGTAGCAAACGTACAAGACAATTAAAACAAATAGGCAATTCATCTGTCGATAAATGCAGGTAGCACACGTACAGGATTGAGTAATTAAAACAGCTTATCTGTCCGCATATGGGGAGTCCACAGGGTAAGTAGCAGGTCCCTGTCCCTAATGCGAAGGGTTAGGGTTAGGGTTCGCATTAGGGTTAGGGTTAGGGACCTGCTACTTACCCTTTGGACTCCCCATATGCGGACAGATAAGCTGTTTTAATTACTCAGCCTGAAAATATTTGAAGCTAAGTTGCTATTTATTTCAATAATTGCACCTGATCGCACAGGTTTTATTCACCAACACTATTTGGCGCTTTTATTTACTCCATTTGTGTATATATATATATATATATATATATATATATATATATATTTATTTATACACACACACACACACACACACACACACTAGTTTTACGGACCCAGCATATACTGGGTCACCTCAGTCCCCAGCCCCGTGCTTGGCTCCACCCAGTTCTGGAAACCCCCACATGCAAATCCTGCGTTTGCCACTGAATCCAGACTTCTGTTCACTCAAGCATTTAATTAACGCATCTATGCTTTCATAATACCCACCGCTTAGCTGTCTTTTCTGTATTCTGATAATCTTTTATGTTTACTTTGAATCTTGTGATTTTATTCTGCAAATGGAAAATTAATTGAGTCTATAGCACAATATGAATAAAATTATTATTTAGTCAAAAGTTGTGCTGCAGTTGAAGTCTTTCAAGGTGAGGTACAGTCAGTGTCGGACAGGGACATGTAGGGCCCACCGGGGGAATGCAGTGGTAGGGGCCAATGTTAGGGGTGTGGCCTGCCATCTCATTGGTTTGACTAACCATTAGAGAGTGCACGGTCTGGGCCTCTTCATAAATATATACAGTAAATTCAGCTGCTGAAAGCATGATAATGTACCAGATTAGTAACAGCAATGCACTGTAGAAAATACACCATAGTACAGTATAAGGTAACATATGTATAATGTATAATTCAAGTGCACAGTCTGGAACCTGATCCTTAGAGCAGGAGGTGGGCCCCCAGGCAGTGGGGCCCACCGGTGGTTTCCCCTGTTCCCCTGTGGGTCAGTCCAAGCCTGGGTACAGTAAATCTCTGCTTGCTCCAAGAGACTGCGAAAATATAGAATCCTGGAAGTATTGCATTGTGGATACAGAAAGACATGTGCTTGGGATTTTATTATTACACAAGTGCTCCCTCTAGTGGCTGATTGTGTAAGTACAATAATGGCGTTCAGTGACTTCTCTTGTATTAGAAAGTATTAAAATATCATTATAAATGCATCATCGTTTGCCTGGAGGTATTAAAGTTGCTCTGGAATTTGTTCTGGGGTCCGCTTGGGCTTTGCTTTAGAGAGTACACTAGACAATCCAAATAAGATAGTAAATTTTATAAAGCCTTTGTTATCTACTACACATGTGCCATCTTGCTGAATATATAACTGGAAAGAAGTTCAGGGGGGGGTTGCGGGGAACATTAGAGTGGTGCACTGCACATAGAGGGCCGGCTTATGCCACTGACAGAGGCCCAGAAGACAGAGCCCCAGCTATAGTTAGTTCCTCACTTTCCACCCAGAAGCTGCAAGTGATTTTACGGAGATTCCTTGCCCAGTATAAGTAGAGACTCAGAGAGACTATTACAGTAATGAGATATGCTCATTGAGGCTTAAACATCTCTGTGATTAGAAAGACTTTAATCCAGAGGTTCCCAAACCGTGTGCCGTGGCTCCCTAGGGTGCCTCGGGACACTTGCAGGGGTGCCCTGGGTTGGTGGTCCAGGACCAATTCAAATTATTCATGGTCAATATAATAGGAAAAACCAGTGCTGGTGGCTGCCAGTCATAAAATATGTGGCCAAACAGAAGCAAATCTTGTCCCTCACCACACAACTGACCCTAAGGATGACATATAAACACAATCTACTTAATGTAATATTACTTTCTAAATTTCTCAATAAGAATTTTTTGGCCTAGGGGTGCTGTGAAAAAAATTCTGATATTCTAGGGCGTCGTGATTAAAAAAAGTTTGGAAACCACTGCTTTAATCACTCTGTACAGCTGATCTGCAAGACTAGACACCAGTGTGTTTGGTAAAGGGAGCCTTTGTAATGTAATATGTGGGGGAAGATCTGTCCAGTAATAAAAGAAGTCCAGTGTGCACTAATAGGGGGAGGAGGATAATAGCGTCCAACTTTCCAGTATATTTTAGTCTGAGGCATCTATAATGGCAGCAGGGCTACTGGGACCAGAAGGACCACACCGCACATCCTGCATCGGCACCGCTGAATTCACCTGACAAATGACAAAGATCCCATTTACCTAATGATTTGCGGTAGAGCAATCACCCGTAAAATAGTGTAGACACCATGCTCACAGAGATATGGGCATGCATAACAGATTCTGTCACAGTGTTTTAGTCTACTGGCAAATGCACCTGGAGTTATCGCAATCATGGGCTACTCCAGGGGTTAATAGCCATTGGCATGCGAGGTTGTTTCGTTCCTCACTTAACTTCCGCACTGAGTTGGCCTTTCCCTCTCTCCTACAATTGGCTGTCATACATAGGACGGCGTGCTCAGAGACAGTGAAGAAATTGAGGTTCAAAAAGGATGGATATTTTCCTCAAGATAACAAAACAAACATGGATGAGACCAGGGCTTCGCTGGCAACTTTCAGTTTGGGGTGCACACACAAACCCAGCCCACAACCAGAAACGGCAACAAAAATATGGGGTTAACAAGAAAGAAATTTAGTTAGTTAAGTCCCACACTGTAAATAATAGGATTTTTGGTCACTTACCGTTGAATTCTTTTCTCTTAAGTAGGCTGGGGGACCCTGGACCATTGGACGGCAGACTGGTGCTGGAGATGGCACTTAATGTAAATTGTAGCCCCATGATTCCAGTACTTCTTTAAAAGAGTCCAGAATGGAAAAGCAGAAACAAAGATGAAACTGAAACAGTAAAACAAACCTGTAGGGAAAAGACGGTCAAGAGCCGACACCTTGCACGACTAATTCTAAAAAAAAAACTAAATACAAAAATGAAAAATGAGTGAGCAAAATACTGTCTGGTCAAAATATTACTGTTTGTACTGTAAGTAGCGGACATTTAGGTGTTCTTACACTGTGTTGGTGGTAGAAGTTTTGTTGTTCTATTCTCATTCTTAGGACATCATGGCTTATGTTTGTTACACCACTTATACTATAGAGGCTTAACAATCTGCCTGCAAGTCAACCTTTACCTTGAAATATTGGTGGTCATTCCGAGTTGTTCGCTCTGTAATTTTCTTCGCATCGCAGCGATTTTCCGCTTATTGCGCATGCGCAATGTTCGCACTGCGACTGCGCCAAGTAAATTTTCTATGCAGTTAGGTATTTTACTCACGGCATTACGAGGTTTTTTCTTCGTTCTGGTGATCGTAATGTGATTGACAGGAAGTAGGTGTTTCTGGGCGTTTTATGGGAGTGTGTGAAAAAACGCTACCGTTTCAGGTAAAAACGCGGGAGTGGCTGGAGAAACGGAGGAGTGTCTGGGCGAACGCTGGGTGTGTTTGTGACGTCAAACCAGGAACGACAAGCACTGAACTGATCGCACTGGCAGAGTAAGTCTCAAGCTACTCAGAAACTGCACAGAGAAGTCTTTTCGCAATATTGCGAATCTTTCGTTCGCAATTTTGATAAGCTAAGATTCACTCCCAGTAGGCGGCGGCTTAGCGTGTGCAATGCTGCTAAAAGCGAACAACTCGGAATGAGGGCCATTGTGTGGTGTGAGATCCTGTAACAGGCTACCAACATGGCAATACTGACAAACTAGCATAATGAAATTATAACAATTTTATTATACAAAATATGTAGTAGAAAAATTATATATTTATTAGCTTTGGTAAATAAGGTTAGTATACACAGTCTTTACATGGGAATCTCGTGTAACTCTACAGCCCTATAAGTAAAAGAAAACAAAATAAAGAAAATCACCACATTGAGGAGACTGGCACGATAATTCTTCAACAGCTGTATAGATTTATTTATTAAAATGTATTTAGCACAGCACACTTTACAATATTTGTAAAGAATCTCTTCAACATTAACTCTTTATATAAAGTAATACAGGACTGGATTAAGGTTTTTTGGGGGGCCCCTGAGCAACTAAGGTTCATGGGAACCCTTACCAATAAACCTGTCATTAAAATATTCTGGCAATGTATTTAATATAATGTGCAAATGTTCCCAGCACCTACACAATAGTGTCCCCAGTTCACATATGCCACAGGGCCATCAACGCTGCTGATGTAGATACATGTGTGGAGGCTCCTGGGCGACCACCCCATGTGCCCCATTGTTGATTATCTCATACACTGATAAATGAAATAAAGTGCTACTACTGCTGAATGATTCTGAAATCTAATCTTGTATAGCACTCTATTAGCAGGGGCAGATTTAGGAATCAGAGCGCCCCTAGGCAGTGGGCACAACAGTAATGCCCTGTCCCCCTTCTGCCTAATTTTATTATTTTCATTGCTTGGTTATAAGCCCTCAGCAAGTGTTACCCCTAGGCACGTGCCTATTGGGAAATTTACCACTGTCAATTAGCTCAGACTTTTGACAGGGTAATGATAAACTGTCACAGGTACTAGGCTTCCCTGTGTGTGCATGCGCAGGAGGTACATGTAATGAGGTTATACAGAGGCAAAAGGAATGTATAAAGATTTATAAATGCGAAATAATAGGATCCATAGGTATAAACTGTATTATCAACAGATAAGAGACCAGGTATGTGAGCAAGTAGCTGTGAACATGCAGGATACCAGAGTGCTGGGAGAATGCAGGCCAGCTACTCAGTAGTCCATTAGCGATGAGCTGGGAGAATGCAGGCCAGCTATGCAGGATAGCAGAGTACTGGGAGAATGCAGGTCAGCTATGCAGGATACCCGAGTACTGGGAGAATGCAGACCAGCTACTCAGTAGTCCAGTAGAGATGAGCTGGGAGACCACAGCGTTACAGTCTCAAAGGTAGACTTTATGAACTGGCATAGGAGTGCTTGTGAGCAGAGGATAAATGGCAGCCTCCTAGGTGCAAATCACAGCTGCACCTAACCAGGTAATCAACCCTGCAAGGTCACAGAGTGGAAACTGCTAGACAGACCAGGAGGCAGAGAGTGACACCTAGAGGCAGAAAAGAGATATGGCACGGATCATGACATAAACAATGTACTCTGTAGAATCCACACTTCTCACTTCTCTATGAGCAGTTTCTACCTAGTTGTCAATTCAGCTTGCAGTCCATCAATGGGGTTCCAACTACCAAGGGTTAACTTCTGAGACTCCTTAAACCCAAATACAAATTGCACTAATATCACTGTATACTGACACACAATATGGCAGGATTTCTGGTAAAGGAAAAAAAGATTTGGTCAGAGATAGAGAAATTATGGCAATGCAGATTTATATGTTGTTAAATAATAACAACACTCAGAATACATTCAAATAACAGAATAACACTCTGTGGTTCAGCACAATTTATAAAATGCCTCAGTGCAATTATTGAGGGGGAGCAGTGATTATGCTAAAATGATGTTGCAGTCATACAGTAAATTCCAACATCATAGCTCAACATCTTAGGACAAGAGGTGTGACAACTCACAGAGGGGCAAATCTTTATCCCTAAGGAGTCGTGATTACCCCGCCAGGGGCATTTTAGCAATGAAAAGCATCAGGCTGCCCCTTGTCTTGTGTAAGCCCAGAACCGTTTGTTTTTTTATAATGTTTTTATTGAGAAAAAAACACACTGTACATTGACATGGTTTGGTGTACATCAATATATCATAAAAACGGAACATACACTCCTGAAAGAGTACAGATACACACGTTATTCCAAATATACAAGGGCTAAGGAGGTTGTGTAAAAAAAATAGGCTCACATCCCATGATTAAGGTATACACGCAATGAAAAGTAAAAAGAACAGCATCACTTGTACAAGGGAACACAGCTGGATCAAAATGGGAGCGACCCTCTGGATACCACCTCCGTAACTGTAAGCCTTTTACTGCTGCACACAAGAGTGGCATGTGCATGGATGAACGGGTGTAGTACGGGTGACCAGCGGTCTCCTGACCGCCGGTCACCTTACCCACGCCGGGATCCCGGCAGCATACCGACGCCGGGATCCCGGCGGGGAGGGGCGAGTGCAGCAAGCCCCTTGCGGGCTCACTGCGCTCGCCACGCTGCGGGCTCGGTGGCGACCTGCGGTCGCCACGGGTTCTATTCCCACTCTATGGGTGTCGTGGACACCCACGAGTGGAAATAGTCCCTGTTGGTCGGCATGCCGACCATCGGGATAGTGAGCCGTCGGGCTCACGGAGGAGGTCATGTGACTGTCGGTCAGCCGACCGGCGGTCACATGACTACCACCCGGATGAACATACCTTCAGGGCCAGATTAACAATGGGGAAGATGAGGCTACAGCTCCAGGCCTCCACATTAAAATAGGCCCATCATCATGACAGCATGATGATGACCAGCCACCAGCTGGCCACATGGTCGGCCATAAATCATAAGCATTTAATTGTATTTCTTATTTCCACACAAAATTATACCATTTTTATTTCGGGAGACATTGGGGCTGATAGTGTACGGGGTCTACAGGACATTGGCCACACCCACACAGCACTGGTCACACACCCTCTGCTTCTCATAATAGGTCCTTCAACATTTTTAGACCTAGGCCCATGAGGCCCTTAATCCAGCCCTGGGTATATATGAAATATAAATGTTTTTTGTGTTTAGAGTGACTTGGGTCTTATCCCACTGATGGTGAGAGATCGTAGGGAAAATCTTTATTCTAAGGTTAAAATGTCAGGACACTGTGCAGAACACCTTGGACACCCACTAATGACCAGTTAGGCAATTGTAAGTTTCCAACTAGCTAAATTAGTACAATAGTTACATATCATTTGGGGGAGGGGGGTAAAGAAAATGGTCTTAAATTACCCCCAAATCAACTATTTTGTTGCATTATGCATTTTAATTTTAATTAGAAAGAGTATTATTTCTTTTGAAAAATATTTTAGCATTTCTATTTTTAGTATTTTTGTATTTACCAAACATTTTACTTTTTTATCATTTCTTTTTTAACATGCAAATCATCCATTTAACATCATTTAAATACCTCCAGTACTTTCCTTATTATCAATAACAACCTTCTGTATGATTCTGCAAACAAAATTTTAATTTTTGGGGGTCCAGGAAGGTTACCCCACTTTTTTCATGCACTGCTCTTCTATCGCATACGGCAGACAATTCTCAATTTCCCGCTGCGATGACCGTAAATAGCCATTTTAAAGTTAGAATTTTTTATTGAGAATGAACAGTGTCCATAACATGAACAATAATTAGGTTGTACAGATTGAGGACAAAAACATGGGTACAGGTTGTGTACATAACATACCATCTTAATAGAGACAATTCTATGGCGATAAAGGCGAATCGGTATCATCAAAATGTGTCATATGAAAGTCCATTCGTGAACTTAAACACTTCTCAGTTTATTTTTTATTTATCGAATCAATTCTATATCCAGATTTAGTGTAATTCTGTGGAGGATAGAAGCAAGAAAGAGAAGGAGGGGGAAGGGAGTAAAGGAGCAGGAAAACGGGCGTTATTAAAGGAGGAATATTAAGAAGGTTCCCTATAAGAAAGCAAGAGGTTGGGGATATTCTTCTGGTTTGATACCATAAGGAGGGACAATCAGTGAGCTAGAGGAGAAAGTAATGCTAGTGATAGTAGCAGTACTAGCTATATTAGTAATATTAGCAGTATTAGGAGAGTTAACAGAATTAACAGAGTTAGCAGAATTAGCGGACTTAGCAGAGTCCGGGCATCACTAGAGAGCGGGCGAAGTACCAAGGAGACCAGGTGTTGTGGAACTGCGCCACAGTGTTATTCCTTAGGCTTGTAATGTATTCCATATTGGCTATGTGATTAATCTTAGTCAACAGTACAGCCTTGGAGGGTGGCTTATGGTCTTTCCAGCATTTAGCAATCAGTGCTTTAGCCGCCATGCAAAGTTGCATGATTAACTTGTCTTGGGTTTTGGGTATTGACGGTATGGGGATGTGAAGCAAAGCAATGTCAGGGGAGAGGTCAAAGGTGTGCCCGCAGGTTTGAGCAATAAGTGCTCCGACCGTGTTCCAGAAGGGACGGATAGAGGGGCAAGTCCACCATATGTGAAAAAAAGTTCCCTCCTCTCCACAGTGTCTCCAGCACAGATTTGATGTTGTGGGGAAAATGGCGTGAAGTCTGGAGGGGACCAGATACCACCTAGTGTAGACCTTATAACATGTTTCCTTAAGTGCTACACTGATAGAAGCCTTAGCTATACGCATTCTAATTTCCTCCCATTGATCGTCTTCCAACGGATGGGAGAGATCTGATTCCCAGGCTAATTCGTGGGGTTCTCGGATTGGGGGGTCTGGTGCCAAGATTGAGTTGTATATTGTTGAGATATTCCCCTTTTTGCCGATTGAACTTAAACACATATGTTCATAGGAGGTGGGTGTTTTCAGAGGGGTGGTTTTAAGCTGAGACTTGAGGAAGCTGAGAATTTGGATATATTGGTATTGACACGAGGATGGGATACCAAAGCGCTCTTGAATTTCTCCAAAAGTGGACGGTGCTGAGAGGCCTTTAACATGCAAGAATCTCGTGATACCCTGAGATTGCCATGGGGCCGCTATTCTTCGCTCGCACCCTGGAGGAAAGGCGGGGTGACCCCAGATGGGTGATAAGGGTGAGGGGTATGAAGATAGATTGTGGGTGCTGCAGAGTTTATCCCACATTCTGAGTGTGAATTTAACCGTGGGGACTGAGTAGGCCGAGGCTGGTCTGCAGGACCTGGGGAGCCAGGTAAGAGAGTCGAGGGGGACACCTTGATATAGTGAATTTTCGATATCTACCCATTTTCTGATCCCAATGGGGGAGTGCCAGGACACTATATGGTTAAGGTGACATGCGTTAAAATAAGCCTGAAGGTCAGGGTATCCCAAACCTCCTGAGGTGGCACTCTTTGTCAACATAGCTCGACGTAATCGAGATTTACGCTGAGCCCAAACAAATTTGTTGCACTGTGATTGCAAGGACGCCAGAGTCACTCGGGGCACCATTATTGGAATGGTCTGAAACAGGTAAAGAAGACGGGGGAGGAGATTCATTTTTAGGGCATTGATCCGTCCGATCCATGAAATAAATAAACGGTCCCATTTATCTAGGTCTTGTGTGAGAGTTTTAATTATGGGAACATAATTAGCTTGAAATAGGCTGGTGTAGGATTTAGTAATAAATATGCCAAGGTATTTAATAGCCGAGGGTCTCCAAAGAAAAGGGAAAGAAGACGTTAAGATCCTATGGGTATGTGGTGGAACGTTAAATGTAAGAGCCTCGGATTTGGTGTGGTTTATTTTGTAGCCAGAGAGGGAACCATATAAAAGTAGTTCTCTTTGTAAGTTAGGGAGAGATATCAAAGGGTTAGTGAGAGTCAGGAATACGTCGTCAGCAAACAATGATATTTTATACGGATTCTGACCCACTGTAACGCCCCCAATATCCGTGTTAAGTCTGATTCGGGCTGCAAGAGGTTCAATGCATAGGGCGAAAAGTAGGGGTGAGAGAGGGCATCCCTGCCTAGTACCATTCTTCAAGTTGATTCGATGTGAGCTCAAGCCATTAGTCAGGACCGCTGATGAGGGGTTAGAATAGAGAGCCGCTATTGCTGTGATAAAGTGTCCATGGAAGCCGAATGCGGATAAGGTAGAAAACAAAAAGGGCCACGAGATGCGATCAAATGCCTTTTCGGCGTCTAGAGCCAAGGCAATCGCTGGTATTTTTGTCGTGTTTATGTGGTGAATCAAGTTAACTATACGTCTGGTGTTGTCCGAGGCCTGACGGCCGGGAACAAATCCTACTTGATCAGGGTCTATTAGTGACGGCAGCACAGCGTTTAGGCGTGAAGCCAGTATTTTGGCAAAAAGTTTGAGATCGGTGTTTATCAAAGATATGGGTCTGTAGTTTGAGCAATACGAGGGATCCTTTCCGGGTTTTGCGATTACTATAATACGGGATGTCGTGGAGTCCGGGTGAAATGGTGTGCCCTGGAGTATTTTGTTAAACAGAGACACCATATGAGGAATAAGTTGAGGGGCAAAGGTTTTATAGTACACCATCGGATAGCCATTCGGGCCAGGTGCTTTAGAGGGTTTCTGGGTTTTTAATGCAGCCTCAATTTCCTCAGCAGATATGTCGGCATTGAGAGCAGTGTTGGTCTCCTCGTCTAACCGAGGGAGAGCGCATGTGTCTAGATATTGTTGTGTCTGTTCGGCTTGTGCTAAAGGGTCGGACGGGGGATCAAGATTATAGAGTGTCTTATAATAATCAAAAAAGACACTGTTGATTTTTTTGGGGTCGTATGTGGTATTACCTGAGGGCTGCTTTATAGAGTGGATGCATTGGTTGGCCTTTTTGGCGCGCAAGCGATTGGCCAACAAGGTGTGTGCTTTATTACTTTTATCATAAAACATTTGGTTAGCCCATCGAAGTGAGCGCTCAACGTTCTCCGCCAAAAGTGATTGTAGGCCGTCGCGTGCCTTAGAAAGTTCGGCTAGAGTTTTTTTAGAGCGTGTGCGTTTGTGTTCCTGATCCAATTTTGCAATGTTATTTGTTAATAAAGCAATTTGGTTTTCCCGAATTCTCTTACGACGGGATGCAAATTGTATAATAGACCCCCTGATGACCGCCTTATGCGCTTCCCAAATAGTGGCTATGCTGCAGTCACTTTCCAGATTAACCGCAAAATATTCTCTAAGCTCAGTTTTAATTAAGTCTTGGAATTTAGGAATCTTCAATAACGTCTCATTAAGTCTCCACGTCGGTCTACCGTCAGGGATATCAAAAATGTCAAATGCCGCAGCTAAAGCTGCGTGGTCAGTCCATGTAAGTGGGATTATCGAGGAAGAGTGAGCGGTCCGGGATAGGGGTGCACAACTCAGAAACATATCAATGCGCGAGTACACGTCATGTGGGTTGGAATAAAAAGTGTAGTCTCTGGTGGTCGGGTTAAGAAAACGCCATACATCGAACAAACCAGCCTCGGCCATGCACCTGTGTAATACTGAGGAGTTTAGGGTTTGACCGCTGCGCAAAGGACCGGATCTGTCCATGTTTGCGAGGGCCATGTTAAAGTCACCTCCGACCAGTGTTTTGCCTCTTCTATATGAGTGAAGGTCGTGAAAAAACTTACGGAAGAATTTAGATTGGGCAGTGTTTGGAGCGTATAGATTAGCCAAGGTAACCTCCTCGTGTCCAATTTTTCCTCGCACCATTATATAGCGTCCCTCGTTGTCGTGTTTACAATCTAGAAATTGGAAGGGGACTGACCCTTTTACCAGTATGGCCACCCCATGTCTTTTTGCTGTATGATTGGAGTACCAGGCCATAGGAAATAGTTTAGACGTCAGGGAGGGATGGGAATCAGCTTTCAAATGTGTCTCCTGTAAGAAAACCACATCACCTTTTAATGTTTTAAGAGATCTGTGGAGATGTGAGCGTTTCTGGGGAGTATTCAGTCCCTTAACATTGATGGACAGGCATGTTAACGGCATGGTTAAAGCAAGAGTGGGGGTGGTTCGCTGGTAACCCCTAAGATCCCGGACTCTGCTAGGGTAGACAAGAAGAACCAAAGAGAAAGATATAAAGAGGAGAATGAAAATGTATGTTACTGTACACGAACAGTACTTAATAACTAGGCCTATTTGTCTGTGAACACAGATATGTCAGCTTGCCACTGTCTCGTGACGGGGGTCTAAGGGAGGAAGATAATAGAAGAAAGAGAAGCAAAGGAGAAAAAGAAAAGAAATAAGCAGGCGTAGTATCCAGTAGGCAGGATACTCGACTGCCAAGATTGAGCTCTAGATGAGAGAAAGAGCTCACTTGCGGGATATAAATGCAGTATGGCAAAAGAGGGTATCAACCCACTATGTTTGAATGTACCTTTGATCCCTATGAGTCGGGGGAGGATGTGTCAAGACGGAGTCCCGACACCCCCCACCTGAGACCATAAATGCACCAAAAATAATAATAATGGACTTATATGTAGCTATCCAAGACTTAGCTCTGGGGCGGATCAGTCCCAGTTACCAAATGTTAGCAAAAAAGTAAGCATATTACAGCTAGTATCAATAGGGCAATAACATAACAACAATAGAGCTTACAGTAATGTCGCCGAACAGGTCGGCGCCAGGAGACAGGCCCCATGGCGTCAAAAATGGGGTCAATCCAGGACACCAGCCACTGGACCATGTCTCCGAGCCGCCGCCCAGACCGGCGAAACCAAACAAAAACGCTGCATTACGCGGAGTATAAAAGTCCGCCAACAAAAGCATTGTGTGAAAACCAGTAAAAGGGTCGTCAATATACTAATACGATATCTAACACATGGATTACATGGCATTTGAGCAAAATTGAGCGCAAAATCAATCATACTAGAAGTTGGAAAAACGCAGTGTTCAAATATAAACGTAAACGTAATGAGCAGCAGAGTTATGAAGTAGCAACTGGGGACAACTGCAATTTTCGAAGAAGCTTGTCCCCTTCATCAGGAGAGCGGATGGTGTGAACTTTGCCATCAATCTCCACAATGAGGCGAAAAGGAAATCCCCAGCGGTATTTGTAACCATTGTCGCGCAGTGTAGAGGTGACGGCACGTAAATCACGCCGCTTGGCAATGGTCACCGGTGACAAGTCTTGGTAGATCTGAATCCGGGAGTCTTCAAATAAAATTGTGGTTGAATTCCTGCACGCCAGTGTGATACTATTTTTGATCTTAAAGGACAGAAACCGTAGGATGACGTCACGAGGAGGGTCCGAATCCTTCGGTTTAGGTCTCAGGGCGCGGTGCGCTCTCTCAATCGAAATAGCTGAATCCGTAAGCGATGGGACCAATTGCAGGAACAAGCGTCGGAGGTATGGTTCCAGTTCGGAAGTTGAGACAGATTCTGGAATATTGCGGATGCGTAAATTGTTCCGTCTTTCGCGATTTTCGCTATCTTCGACCTTATCCTTGAGGATTTCCAGCTCGCTGGATAGGTAGCTCATGTCTTCGCCCACTTGTTTACGGAAGTTCTGTTGGTGGTCTTCCCTTGATTCCAGCGCGGTTGTGCGGGAGTCTAGAGCCGCCATATCTGATTTTATTTCCCCGATCGCTGATTGAAGAGCTGTCGTGAAGGAGTTCTTAAGGTCTAAGATCATGTTTTGAAGGGATTGAATATCCGCTTTGGTTGAAGGTGCTTCCGTCTGATCCATGATGGGGGTAGGCATTGATGGGGGTGGAGATGAGGTTTCAGACAGTTTTTCCCGGCGCGAGAAATGTTGTGAGATATCCTGTGAAGCTCCCGGTTTTTTTGCTCTGGTGTTCGCTCTGCTCATAATATCTGGTAGTATAAAAACGTCCGTTTAAGGATTGATGTCGAGAAAGGTTTACGTGGACGTTACGTGTTCAACAATTGGTCCGGGTGAGGGAGGAAGTCAGGCATCCGTAGTGCTACATCATTTACAGGACCTAGGTCCTAATAATCTGTGAGATCAGTGAGAGGGATCCCCAGGAGAGCGTCCCGGTTCAACACACCTCTTTCTCTGGAATTATGGAGAGGTATAGCAGCAGCTGCAGGGTGAGGGATCTGGGATGTTAAATCAATTGAAGTAGATCTGGTGGTATAATGAGCGTATTTCCATTGATCTCCAGCGGGGGCAGCACAATTCAGGGGAGAGGGGCCTAACCTGCCTCCTCCAAGATGGCCGCCGTCCGTTTTCTGCAGCTTTTTTTTTTTTTTTTTTCCCCTACTTAGCTTTTCCAAATTTCCATAGGGGCAGACCCTATCTAATCACTGGGTGTCCTCTGCACCCTCCGCTAAGTCCCCTCTGTCACCGCCGCGGCCCGCCGGTTAGCTATGTCAGTGCGGCGCCTGCTTTCCGGCAGACGCCACATCCAAGATGGCCGCCGCCACCGGACCTTCTCAGCGCCGCTCGTCTCCGGCCTCGCAGCTCCCGGGGCTCCCCGGCTCACCTCTGCCCCACTTCCAAGGCTCTTCAGGTAAGGGGCATCCAGCAGGACTGCGGGGTAGGTTCGGTGCAGTATTTTAAGGCGGCCGGAGGTCGATCACTCACAGGCGGGGGTGGACGGAAATTGAGGTCCCGGCTTCACCTCGTGGACAGGGCCGCAACCTGCAAGCACAGGGCAGGCCTGTGCTCCGGCTCCGCAGCTCACTTCCAACGTGTCCTTAGGTGCAGATAGTAGTGTGGGACAGTATTTAGAATCTGCAGGCAGCGTGAGGGCAATTTTAAAGTTATATAGAGGCTTGTACTAGCAGGAGCTCTCCAGGGGCACGTCCTCCCAGTCAGGTCACAAGCCACGCCCCCTCCGTAAATATCCATCACATACCTGGGTCCATTAGGTTTACTTATTCAGCTAGCCTGACAGTGATACAGTTTTTAGATGTGTCTATTTCATGTAACAATGGACATTTTGAAACTGCTTTATTTAGGAAACTGTCGGATAAAAATAGCTTGCTCCTTGCATCAAGCTTTCATCCCCAACCGTTGAAGAAGGGACTTCCGTTTTCACAGCTTGTTCGAGCTGTAAGAATTACCTCTAATCAAACTGAATTACAACAATCACTTACCAGAATGGGGAACAATTTCCTAGATCGAGGCTATGATCCAAAAGAGATCGAAGCTGCTAAGCAAAAATGCTTGAAACTGAAAAGAGAAGACCTACTAACTCCGAAAGAAGTCAATAAAAATAAAAGTCATGGCAAAATGATGTTTGGCACAACTTTTTCAATAACATCGGGTGCACTAAGATCAGCAATTTTGAATCACTGGCACATTATTAGATCAGATCCAGTTATTGGTGAACTGTGTGGAGAGAAACCATTATTCTGCTACAAGAGGAGCAATAACCTAAAACAACAAGTGACGTACTCGGACATCAGCCCTAAAGTTGCACAAGGTAGAAATTGGCTAACTACTACCAAGGGCTCATTTAAGTGTTCTGGATGCGTCAATTGCCGATTTATCCTCACAGGAACGAGTTTTCAAAATCCCCTGACAGGCCGTATATACTATCTAAAACATCGGATGAACTGTGAGTCAAAATTCGTGATCTATATGATCCAGTGTCCATGTAAACGCATCTATGTGGGCAAAACTATTCGAATGTTGAAAGAAAGAATCGGAATGCACCGATCTTCAATAAAGAAAGCATTTGCGAAATTGGAAACAAACACACCACCAGTTGCCAAACACTTTGCCATGGCAGGACATACTATCAAAGACTTCAGCTTCATGCCGATCGACCATATCCCCCCCCTACGCAGAGGAGGTGACAGACACAAACTATTACTCAAACGGGAGTGCCAGTGGATTTATGACTTAAAATCTATGACCCCGTTAGGCCTTAATGAAGAGTTCAATATGTCAGTTTTCTTAGGCTAGTTATTGGACCCAGGTATGGACATTGGTATATGTTAATACAGTAATCAACCCCATACTCTGGATCCATTGTGTGTGTTTATGTCGTTATCTTCTTTATTTAATTTATTTTTGCATGTTTTATGTAGGTGTTTTTTATACAACACGTTCGCATATCCTGTTAATATGGCTATTGTGGTGAACATATTATTTAATTACCATGAGGCTCTATTCCTATATACTTTAAATTGTGCCATTGTATACAGGATGAATCATTATTGCATTATGATTCTTTTCATAGCGCTGTTGTATACAGGGAGTCATGGTAACTCTGACTTCCGGTTTTGTCACTTCCGGCACCAGGGAACCCTGATCAACTCCTACGGCGTCTTTTCCTGAATGTTGGTTCCAGCTGCTGACGTCACTACGGAGGCGCCGGAGCCGCAACGGGGAGAGATGGCGGGAGTGACGGGAGGACGTGGTGCCACGGAGGTTTGGAGATTACACATTACACACAGGTGAGGCATTATACAATGTTCTATTTAAATGCTCGTTTTTGCCACTATCTCTATACATCCTTTGAGAAAGGTGTGCAGACACCGAAACGGTTGTCAGGGGTATCGGAGGAATGTCTCCAGGAGCGGTAACATGCTTGTAAACGCTGCTGCTCTTTATATACAATTTGACTTGTGCACTTGAGCATTTGATGGAAACTTTTATTTGTGGATTAAAATCAAAGTTTTTGCTACTGGTTGTGCTGATCACTTCTATACACTCAGCAGTGCTGTATGTGTTTACGAGGTTTCTGTGTTATCAGATTGTGTGGATCTGGCACCCGGACTTCAATTTAGTATTGTGTGCAGTTCATGAGACGTGTATTATACCATAGCCATTTTAAATTGGATTGGAGAATTCTTGGGAGCGTGCATTCATGAAACAACTCTCACCTAATTGTATTGACCACTATGTATGAAATACTACTCAGCCATAATGTAATGTTTTCTATATTACATACTCCCAATTAAATAAATGGCTCTCGCAGCTCGCCATCCATCATCTCCCATATGAGGTTGTGAGAACAAAGGCCAACAAAATTCTGAAAATGCCACGGAACTGTCCCTTTAAATAGAGTTAGGTGACAACTTTGACATGTAGAACACACTCAGCAGATACAGTACAAAACACCCATGGAAGTCCGATGATAGTCCTCTAATAAAAATAATTTGTAAGCCTATGAATGCATTACATAACTGAATGAGTTATCAATTAGTTACTTCCCTGTTGTTTTAGTCATTTTGTCAGATCAGAAATTCCTGTTCCCTATTAAGAACTATCCAGTATTTCTTGCTCACAATATGTTGTGTGATGATGCGCCTCGTCTTTTGTAACAGTAATACAATACAACAAATATGTTTGTAAGTGCAGACACAGCAGGACGGGTGGATATACAGTATATACTAGTGATGAGCGGGTTCGGATCCTCGGTATCCGAACCCCCCCGAACTTCACCCATTTTACACGGGTCCGAGGCAGACTCGGATCCTCCCGCCTTGCTCGGTTAACCCGAGCGCACACGAACGTCATCATCCCGCGGTCGGATTCTCGCGAGGTTCGGATTTTATATAAGGAGCCGCGCGTCGCCGCCATTTTTCACTCGTGCATTGGAGATGATCGTGAGAGGACGTGGCTGGCGTCCTCTCAGTTTCTATGTTCAGTGGGCTGCAAATTGTGCTGCAAATATCTGTGCTCAGTGTGCTGCAAATATCTGTGCTCAGTGTGCTGCAAGTGCAAATATCTACGTTCTCTGCCTGAAAAACGCTCCATATCTGACTGTGCTCAGTGTGCTGCAAATATCTGTGCTCAGTGTGCTAATTGCTTTATTGTGGGGACTGGGGACCAGCAGTATTATATAGTAGGAGGACAGTGCAGAGTTTTGCTGACCAGTGACCAGTGACCACCAGTATTATACGTTCTCTGCCTGAAAAACGCTCCATATCTGTGCTGCATTGTAGTATATAGTAGGAGGACAGTGTAGAATTTTTCTGACCACCAGTATAACTATATATATAGCAGTACGGTACAGTAGTCCACTGCTCTACCTACCTCCGTGTCATCAAGTATACTATCCATCCATACCTGTGGTGCATTTCAGTTTTGCACAGTTTGCTGACCACCAGTATATAATATATAGCAGTACGGTACAGTAGGCCACTGCTCTACCTACCTCTGTGTCGTCAAGTATACTATCCATCCATACCTGTGGTACATTTCAGTTTTGCACAGTTTGCTGACCACCAGTATATACTATATAGCAGTACGGTACAGTAGGCCACTGCTCTACCTACCTCTGTGTCGTCAAGTATACTATCCATCCATACCTGTGGTGCATTTCAGTTATGCGCAGTCTATATAGTTGTAGGCCATTGCTATTGATATATTACTGGCATATAATTCCACACATTAAAAAATGGAGAACAAAAATGTGGAGGTTAAAATAGGGAAAGATCAAGATCCACTTCCACCCCGTACTGAAGCTGCTGCCACTAGTCATGGCCGAGACGATGAAATGCCATCAACGTCGTCTGCCAAGGCCGATGCCCAATGTCATAGTAGAGAGCATGGAAAATCCAAAACACAAAAGTTCAGTAAAATGACCCAAAAATCAAAATTAAAAGCGTCTGAGGAGAAGCGTAAACTTGCCAATGTGCCATTTACGACACGGAGTGGCAAGGAACGGCTGAGGCCCTGGCCTATGTTCAAGGCTAGTGCTTCAGCTTCACCTGAGGATGGAAGCACTCATCCTCCTGCTAGAAAACTTAAAAGAGTTAAGATGGCAAAAGCACAGCAAAGAACTGTGCGTTCTTCTAAATCACAAATCCCCAAGGAGAGTCCAATTGTGTCGGTTGCGATGCCTGACCTTCCCAACACTGGACGGGAAGAGGTTGCGCCTCCTACCATTTGCACGCCCCCTGCAAGTGCTGGAAGGAGCACCCGCAGTCCAGTTCCTGATAGTCAAATTGAAGATGTCACTGTTGAAGTACACCAGGATGAGGATATGGGTGTTGCTGGTGCTGGGGAGGAAATTGACAAGGAGGATTCTGATGGTGAGGTGGTTTGTTTAAGTCAGGCACCCGGGGAGACACCTGTTGTCCGTGGGACGAATATGGCCATTGACATGCCTGGTCAAAATACAAAAAAAATCACCTCTTCGGTGTGAAATTATTTCAACAGAAATGCGGACAACTGGTGTCAAGCCGTGTGTTGCCTTTGTCAAGCTGTAATAAGTAGGGGTAAGGACGTTAACCACCTAGGAACATCCTCCCTTATACGTCACCTGGACCGCATTCATCAGAAGTCAGTGACAAGTTCAAAAACTTTGGATGACAGCGGAAGCAGTCCACTGACCACTAAATCCCTTTCTCTTGTAACCAAGCTCCTGCAAACCACACCACCAACTCCCTCAGTGTCAATTTCCTCCTTAGACAGGAAAGCCAATAGTCCTGCAGGCCATGTCACTGTCAAGTCTGACGAGTCCTCTCCTGCCTGGGATTCCTCCGATGCATCCTTGAGTGTAACGCCTACTGCTGCTGGCGCTGCTGTTGTTGCTGCTGGGAGTTGATCATCATCCCAGAGGGGAAGTCGGAAGACCACTTGTACTACATCCAGTAAGCAATTGACTGTCCAACAGTCCTTTGCGAGGAAGATGAAATATCACAGCAGTCATCCTGCTGCAAAGCGGATAACTCAGGCCTTGGCAGCCTGGGTGGTGAGAAACGTGTTTCCGGTTAATTCACAGGCAACTAGAGACTTGATTGAGGTACTGTGTCCCCGGTACCAAATACCATCTAGGTTCCATTTCTCTTGGCAGGCGATACCGAAAATGTACACAGACGTCAGAAAAATAGTCACCAGTGTTCTAAAAAATGCAGTTGTACCCAATGTCCACTTAACCACGGACATGTGGACAAGTGGAGCAGGGCAGACTCAGGACTATATGACTGTGACAGCCCACTGGGTAGATGTATTGCCTCTCGCAGCAAGAACAGCAGCGGCGGCACCAGTAGCAGCATCTCGCAAACGCCAACTCGTTCCTGGGCAGGCTACGCTTTGTATCACCGCTTTCCATAAGAGGCACACAGCTGACAACCTCTTACGGAAACTGAGGAACATCATCGCAGAATGGCTTACCCCAATTGGACTCTCCTGGGGATTTGTGACATCGGACAACGCCACCAATATTGTGCGTGCATTACATCTGGGCAAATTCCAGCACGTCCCATGTTTTGCACATACATTGAATTTGGTGGTGCAGAATTATTTAAAAAACGACAGGGGCGTGCAAGAGATGCTGTCGGTGGCCGAAGAATTGCGGCCCACTTTCGGCATTCAGCCACCGCGTGCCGAAGACTGGAGCACCAGCAAACAGTCCTGAATCTGCCCTGCCATCATCTGAAGCAAGAGGTGGTAACGAGGTGGAATTCAACCCTCTATATGCTTCAGAGGATGGAGGAGCAGCAAAAGGCCATTCAAGCCTATACATCGGCCTACGATATAGGCAAAGGAGGGGGAATGCACCTGACTCAAGCGCAGTGGACAATGATTTCAATGTTGTGCAAGGTTCTGCAACCCTTTGAACTTGCCACACGTGAAGTCAGTTCAGACACTGCCAGCCTGAGTCAGGTCATTCCCCTCACAGGCTTTTGCAGAAGAAGCTGGAGACATTGAAGGAGGAGCTAAAACAGAGCGAGTCCGCTAGGCATGTGGGACTTGTGGATGGAGCCCTTAATTCGCTTAACCAGGATTCACGGGTGGTCAATCTGTTGAAATCAGAGCACTACATTTTGGCCACCATGCTCGATCCTAGATTTAAAACCTACGTTGTATCTCTCTTTCCGGCAGACACAAGTCTGCAGAGGTTCAAAGACCTGCTGGTGAGAAAATTGTCAAGTCAAGCGGAACGTGACCCGTCAACAGCTCCTCCTTCACATTCTCCCGCAACTGGGGCTGCGAGGAAAAGGCTAAGAATTCCGTGCCCACCCGCTGGCAGTGATGCAGGGCAGTCTGGAGTGAGTGCTGACATCTGGTCCGGACTGAAGGACCTGCCAACGATTACTGACATGTCGTCTACTGTCACTGCATATGATTCTGTTACCATTGAAAGAATGGTGGAGGATTATATGAGTGACCCAGGGCCAGATTAACAATGGGGCGGATGGAGCTCCAGCTCCAGGCCTCCACATAAAAATAGGCCCATCATCATAGCAGCATGATCACTAGCCATCTGCTGGTCACATGGTCAGTCATAAATCATAACAATTAGGATTGCATTTCTATTTTTCTCAAAAAATTATGCAATTTTTTATATTTTTACACATTTAGGGAGACATTGGAGCTGATAGTGTAGGGTTGTACACGCCCACATGGCTCTGGCCACACCCATATGGCACTAATCACACCTCCCCCATTTCTCACAATAGGCCCTTGAATATTTTCAGCTCCAGGCCCATGTGGCCCTTAATCCGGCCCTGGAGTGACCGCATCCAAGTAGGTACGTCAGACAGTCCGTACGTATACTGGCAGGAAAAAGAGGCAATTTGGAGGCCCTTGCAGAAACTGGCTTTATTTTACCTAAATTGCCACCCCTCCAGTGTGTACTCCGAAAGAGTGTTTAGTGCAGCCGCTCACCTTGTCAGCAATCGGTGTACGAGGTTACCTCCAGAAAATGTGGAGAAGATGATGTTCATCAAAATGAATTATAATCAATTCACCTGCAATTGCCTCCAGAAAGTACACAGGGACCTGAGATGGTGGATTCCAGTGGGGACGAATTAATAATCTGTGAGGAGGATGATGTACACAGTGAAAGGTGTGAGGAATTGGACGATGAGGAGGAGGTGGACATCTTGCCTCTGTAGAGCCAATTTGTGCAAGGAGAGATTGATTGCTTCTTTTTTGGTGGGGGCCCAAACCAACCAGTCATTTCAGTCACAGTCGTGTGGCAGACCCTGTCGCTGAAATGATGGGTTTGTTAAGTGTGCATGTCCTGTTTATACAACATAAGGGTGGGTGGGAGGGCCCAAGGACAATTCCATCTTGCACCTCTTTTTTCTTTCATTTTTCTTTGCATCATGTGCTGTTTGGGGACTATTTTTTTGAAGTGCCATCCTGCCTGACACTGCAGTGCCACTCCTAGATGGGCCAGGTGTTTGTGTCGGCCACTTGTGTCACTTAGCTTACCCATCCAGCGACCTTGGTGCACCTCTTTTTTTCTTTGCATCATGTGCTGTTTTGGGACTATTTCTTAAATCTGCCATCCTGCCTGACACTGCAGTGCCACTCCTAGATGGGCCAGGTGTTTGTGTGGGCCACTTGTGTCGCTTAGCTTAGCCATCCAGTGACCTTGGTGCACCTCTTTTTTTTCTTTGCATCATGTGCTGTTTGGGGACTATTTTTTAAATCTGCCATCCTGTCTGACACTGCAGTGCCACTCCTAGATGGGCCAGGTGTTTGTGTCGGCCACTTGGGTCGCTTAGCTTAGTCATCCAGCGACCTAATTGCGCCTCTTTTTTTCTTTGCATCATGTGCTGTTTGGGAACTATTTTTTGGAAGTGCCATCCTGTCTGACATTGCAGTGCCACTCCTAGATGGGCCAGGTCTTTGTGTCGGCCACTTGGGTCGCTTAGCTTAGTCACACAGCTACCTCATTGCGCCTCTTTTTTTCTTTGCATCATGTGCTGTTTGGGGACTATTTGTTTGAAGTGCCATCCTGTCTGTCACTGCAGTGCCACTCCTAGATGGGCCAGGTGTTTGTGTCGCCCACTTGGGTCGCTTAGCTTAGTCATCCAGCGACCTCGGTGCAAATTTTAGGACTAAAAATAATATTGTGAGGTGTGAGGTGTTCAGAATAGACTGGAAATGAGTGTAAATTATGGTTATTGAGGTTAATAATACTATGGGATCAAAATGACCCCCAAATTCTATGATTTAAGCTGTTTTTGAGGTTTTTTTGTAAAAAAAACACCCGAATCCAAAATACACCCGAATCCGACAAAAAACTTTCAGGGAGGTTTTGCCAAAACGCGTCCGAATCCAAAACACGACCGCGGAACCGAATCCAAAACCAAAACACAAAACCCGAAAAATGTCCGGTGCACATCACTAGTATATACTAGAGGCCACAGGTACCGCTCCCCCTCAGAATTGCCCATGGGAGACCCCTAACACTTTTTTCTTTGTATGGAGCAATTTAGGGGATGAGGCAGCAGGTAGATGGTTGGGAATCTTGGGATATCAGCAATGTATCACTGCAGGTAAGAATTTATTAAACCCACCTCTCTTCCTATTGTCACCCAATGAAGAAAAGGGAGTGTTACATTTATATAATCAGGAGTTAGGACGGGATGCGATGTTAGAACACTGACAGTGGAATTGATGGCTCTTATGCAAGAGTGTGTCTGAAACAGGACAATTGGTCCTAGTGATACAATAATTACATGTTGAGAGTGTACATTAGTACTAACGCAATGATTTCACATGCCGAGATTGTACATCAGTATTAACGCAATGTTTCATTAAAAAATTATTTATTCATTTTTGGATATGACATTGGGAGAAATAGAATGTGTGTGAATATTCTCCTCTTTATCTTAGATTGGTAAGAAATAAAAGTTAAGTTTTAATATCAAATCACTAATTCTCTACAATTCATATTATTTACTATTTCAAAAGAGTGCTCCAAAAAAGGAATTTTCTTTGAGGCTAGTCCTCACAACACTTTGGATCATGAATTTTTTCATAATTCCAGGAGCACCTCCAGCCTGTTTATGATGTAGATATGATTATCTTCAATATTAATTGTAGCTGGTTCTTAATATATAAAAACGTTCAATAGATGTTATTATCCAGTGCAGGATAACCCTTTCAGCTTTCTAGAACACTGACAGCCGACACATCCCAAAGGTGAGTATCGGGTTACGGGTCAGGGCCTTGGGGAAGGGTTAGGGTTATTAGTGTTAGGCACTAGGGGGAGTTCGGGTTAGGCACTATGGGATTGGTAAACCATAGCCAACCCCCCCCCCCCCACACCATCATTACCACCGCCTCGAGGGTTAGCCATAGCCGCCATCCCTCGAAGGGTTAACCATTGCCGCCACGCCAGGATGGCTAGGTTCAGGGGAGGAGTAGAATACTTGCTCCATCTGGTGTCGGGATCATCAGTGCCAGGATGCCGCCGTTGATCATGTGACTGTCGGCATCTCGACCGCTGGGATAACATACCCAACCCGTCAGGACACAGTATGCAGTTGCAAGGAAAAGTATGAATACTTAATGGATGAAATTATATCAGCCATTCAGCATTATAGAAACCCCAAACTGTTGTCTCTCTAGGTGACCACCTTAGGTCACTTAATGGTAGTGTCGGTCATGACCTGTAGTATGTGCTGTTTAATCTCATTATGTTCACCTTTAATCAGCAAGTAATGATGTTAGCAATACAACATCTTCATAGGTTAATTTAATAAACAGCGCGCATACAGGGATGGTTCTAAACCTTGTGTCGCCCAGGGCAAACATTTCCTTTTGTACCCTCCTTCACATCGAAAACAGGGACAGTGCACGCTGGAGGCGTGCAGCAAAAATATAGGGGTGTGGCTTCATGGGGAAGGAGCATGGCCACAGAATAGTACCAATTCACATTACATTGCACAGTAGTGTCCGTCAGTCACATTATACTGCACAGTAGAGTCCGTCAGTCACATTACACCACACAGTAGTATCCCTTATACACATTATGCCATGTTAGAGCCCCTTACATGCATTACACCACAGTAGAGCAGAGCCCCTTATAAACATAATGCCACATAGAGCCCTTTTTACACATTACACCACAGAAGAGCAGAGCCCCTTATACGCATTATGCCAGATAGAGCCCCTTATACACATTACACCAGGTAGAGCCCCTTTTATGTACATGATGCCAGGTAGAGCCCCTTTTATAGATGTTATGCCAGGTAGAGCCCCTTACAGGCATTATGCCAGGTAGAGCCCCTTACACACGTTATACCAGGTAGAGCCTCTTATACACATTGCACCAGGTAGAGCCTCTTATGCATGTTGTGCCAGGTAGATCCCCTTATACACATTACAGCAGGTAGAGCCCCTTTTACTTGTTGCGCCAGATAGAGCCCCTTATACACATTACACCAGGTAGAGCCCTTTATACACATTATGCCAGGTAGAGCCTCTTATACATGTTACGCCAGGTAAAGCCCCTTATACACATTGTGCAGTAGAGCCTCTTTTACACATTGCACCAGGTAGAGCCTCTTATACACGTTATGCCAGATAGAGCCGCTTATACACAATGTGCCAGGTAGAGCCTCCAATACACGTTACACCAGGTAGAGCCTCTCATACACGTTGCGCCAGGTAGAGCCCAGAGAGAGAGAGTGTGTGTATGTATGTGTGTGTGTGTCCCATCACTCACTAGCCACCAGCTCTCTGTCCTAGGTCTTGTCATAATGTGACTTTCACTAGAATTCCTGATCTCTGGTTTATAAGGGTCATTTTAATATTCACAGCTCTGGACACAAGAAAAACTCTATCACTGGGGATGGCATGATACAGATAGAATCAGGTGAAATGGAGAAAGTTGGGGGAGATGCATAAACCCTTCTAAAGAGGACAAGTAGAGATATTACCCATAGCAATATTATTATTATTATTATTATTATTATTATTATTATTATTTCTTATATATTGCTGCATATTCCAACAATAAAGAGCAAAACTGGGTAATAACAGACAGACATAGAGTCAGGAAGGGCCTGCTTGCAAGCTCATAATCTGTAGGGATATAGGCATTGATAGACAATGGATAGGTGTTATCTATTGCATAATGGTCCACCAGAATACAAGGGTTCTTGATGGGCTGTATAATATGGTCACACAGCAATGTTGGCCAAGGGTCAAGAGGATGTGAAAGTGAAGAAAGAAAAAATGTGAGGATATGTGTGAACTGTACAGAGGGGATGTAATTGGATAAGAAAGTTTATGAAGGTTATGCGGTTCTGGAATATAATAAACTTACCTGAAGAGGAGAGTTTTCAGGGAACGCTTGAAGGTTTGGAGACTGGAGGAGAGTCTTATTGTGCGAGGGAGGACATTTCACAGAGTAGGTGCAGGCCGAAGCAAATTTTGAAATCATGAATGGGAGTTAGTAATAAGAGGTCAGGTTGGGAGATATTTTTCAGATAAGCAAAGAGATGTATGTTAGTGTAGTTCTTGGTTAATAGCCTTCTGCGTAAGTAAAAGTATTAGAAGACAGGTAACCAATCCTCCACTGACAGAGCGGATCAGTAGATGACGAATGTTTAGCAAGGAAGATTTACCTTGCAGCTACATTCAAAATGGATTGTACTGGTGAGAGTCTGATTTTGGTAAGACCAGCAAGTAGAGAATTGCAATAATCAATGCGGAAGATATTGAGTGCATGGATTTGAGTTTTTGCAGTGTCTTGTGTAAGATATGGTCATATTTTGGATATTTTTATATGCAAATAACATGATTTAGACACAGATTGAATGTGGGGAACAAACATCCGGTCATAGTCACGAATCTTCCAGCTATGTTTTATCCAATAATCATTTATCAAATCATAATTTTTCCAGTCATGTTTCAGCTATAATTTTTCAGGTAGATTCTATAAAATGACAGGTAGAAGTTGTATGGTTACTATGGGCAACTTCTCCACTGGTCCTCCATAGACGTCTGATACATCTCCCCCATAGTAGTGAAGGTGTAAATGGTATGAGAGATATAATTGTAGCAGTTATGCATGGATATTTGTACACACCAGGGTGAAGCGAAGCAGGAATATGATGGGTATTTGTAATTGGTTAGAAAGGGTGAATGATATAATTATCATGGCCCAAGGATACAAATGTACAGGAGAAATATATTTTTAATACACTTATTTAGTGAAGAATAGAAATAAGTATATTAGTGTACGAATATATGCCATTTATGGAAAATTATAATAAATAAAACAATAAATCAATATCTAAATAATTATTTCAATGAATAAACATGCTGCATCAGTAGTAACCACGCACGTTTCACCACTAGAGTCAACATGCATCTGCCATCTGTCTGGTGTGGGATCTCCTCCTCTTACAATTCTTACAACTACCGTATCTGTGCAACTGGGACTATCCTCTTTACTAATGACAAGTTTTCCTTTTTCTGATTTAACTACTGCTGGTGTAACCCTTATTTTAGCATTTAATAAATAAGAAAATCTATTTATTTCTCTATTATGTATTATGCAAATATTAACGTTTCCCCTATAATTGTGCCTAGAGAGAACAGAAGACTTTCCTATTGAAATTACTTGGGGCTGTAGTCAAAATGTTGACAATGACCATGTTGATATTCATAATGCTGACAGTTATGATATCAACATTATCAAAATGTCATCAGGCATTCTCAGAATGTCAACATGTGAAATGTCAAAATTGTCAGAATATTGACATTAGTGTCAGTCTGAGGACAGAACATGCTGCTGGAGCCTCTACATCCATCAGAAGCAGGTAGGTCACTGCTGGACCACCAGGAATAATATGTCAACATTCTAACATATTGACATTTCATCATGCCTACATGATGAATGAACATAGTCAGCATCGACATTATGACCATGCTGACATTCTTATTTCAACATGATGAATGTAAACATATATCACACCTCTTGCTGAATATATATTACCACCACTTCCAGGTTGATGGTGATTTAGTATCCTCTGTAGAGGCTCTGGGGCCACCCAAAAAATTAGATATAACATAAAATCCTCACTAAAACAGAAGATTTGGGGGAAACATAAATCATGTGGGGTTTTTAGTATTTAATCCACTCAAGTGAATTTCCAGTCTGCATTGTTGCAGAAAAACGGGCCGGGCCCTATCCACATTCAGTTCCATCTCGTCATACAATCCTGTCTGATTGCAGCCTATATGTTCCCACATGTGCCATTTGCTGAATAAGATGTCTCTCTGATGTAGAAGAAACGCTGATATCTACCTGTCCAGACAGGACGTCACTGGCAGAAACTGGTCTGGTTGCATTTTGCAAAACTATGATTCAGTATGAGCTCTTGTCTCCCCACCCTGACACGTTTAACCCTGCCATTGCCTGTGTTAACAAACAGAAAAAATTATAATATGTTGTTGTCCTTAACCAATAAGTACTGCAGTAGCGCGGGAACATGATGCATCCACTTTCCTGCCAATCCAAAGTCTTTTTTTAACTGAAAAAAATGGATCTTTAAATAATAATATAGTTCCAGCAGGAAATTACATGGTAGTGCCAATGTGTGCCATGACTGCAAGGACAATGCTATATATAATAATATAATAATATAGTTCCAGCAGGAAATTACATGGTAGTGCCAATGTGTGCCATGACTGCAAGGACAATGCTATATATAATAATAATAATAATAATAATAATAATAATATAATAATATAGTTCCAGCAGGAAATTACATGGTAGTGCCAATGTGTGCCATCACAGCAAGGACAGGGTATATAGGAATCCAATCACAGTCCAGCTGTTGAAATCAATAAGTTCAACTGGTGGCACCTGCTGTGGAACACTTGTCTGGGCTCTGTTTCCAGTGACAAGCACTATGCTAGAGTAAAGCACCAGGCTGCACACATCTCTGCAAATCGCAACACCGGACCATCACCACCATCGGGCCTCTGAGAACCCATGGCTCAGAATGTCAAGAATGACAGCCACCGGAGCCTTTACAATTGTGTACAAAGACGCAGTCGCAGGCTCATACACGCACCCGGAATAGTCGCAACACATGAGCAGTTGACTCGACAGTCCCCCGTTACCTTCCGCAAATGCTCACTACTTGTCACTCACTTTGCAAATAAGTCCTCATTGCGTCCGCCGCCGCTATTCATTCTCTGCATGTGCTCCTTGAGACTGTGAAATATGGTGATGTGATCCAGGCACGGAGTGGGGGTGCTGCTGGAGAAGTCAGGGATTTCTCTATGGTAACCCACTCTGTGAATTGCGGTAAACAGAGAAAAGCCCCGTTTAATGCAAAACAGGGCTTTTTTCTGCTTCATGATTAGACCCCTAAGGGCGGTATTCAAATTTATCACGCCCAATCTCGTTTCTAAAGTGATCCCCGTTATCGCACATATCGCGCCCATAGTAATTAGGGGTAGCGAGCTGAAATTATTATATCATGCCTGTCAGCAGATACAGAACAGGTATGGAAGGGGGTGAAAAGAATTGAATACCGCTCACAAGAGCCATCTGTAAAATAGACTTGCTTGCAGTCTGAATGATAGATAGATAGATAGATAGATAGATAGATAGATAGATATTGTACAGTAAAGTTCTGTATTAATTATACTAATAGAACTATAGAACTATAATGTGATCTATAACAACTTCTTTTACTACCTATGTATAATAGAAATATAATGTTCTTGTTTTTTTGCTTTACATGTAAAAATAAGCTTGGCGTCAATGTGTAGCATGAGATAAGTGACACAGAGTCCGCTGTAACATCAGACAGTAAATAGACAGGACAATATCGCAAAGCCGGAAGATGTAGAAGGGCTGAGTCTGTGCAGTCGCCTCTTCCTCCCATCAGCTGTCACAGGTTTATCCACATCTTCCCTCCTCACATCCGTGCAGGTGAGTGCTAGGAACCTTTCCACCTATTCTGGGGTTGTTTAGTAATATTCCTGCTTTATCATGTACGACCTGGTGTTAATGGGGAATTCTGATATTTGTTCAGTCCTGATTCTCTATAAATATTACCTGAATGGAATAGAGTCAGATTGTAATCTGATCTACAGTGAGTTACAGGCTGTTTCCACACTCATTTAAGTGATCAAATCCAGGAAGGGAATTATTTCAGTGCGTCCATATCTCCTCCAGCTTCCTGAGATAAACTGTGGCGCTTCCTATGTTGTTACAGAATCATTGTGTTTCTACCTGGTTTAGTGGGGGAAAGAAAAACATATACAGTATATACACAGTAAGGACCACTTTACATTTATCTATGAACATGTTGTATATGCTAGGGATTATGAGTATCATAGTCAATTTGGCACAAAAGTGGAATATATTATCCACAAATGTAGCAGTTGGCACCTAATGAAAGAAGTTGCAATTATTACATTTTTGCTGATGTCCCTTTGCACACTTTAGTTGACACCAAAATCCTCCTATAACTCAGTCTTCCTTTTGCAAAGGTAGTCTCTCAACTGGCATGTATTCACATTTTTATCACCCACATTTGTTCCTGAGGAGAGGGTCACTTAGGGGGACATTTCCCAAGCAGTGATAAGAGCAGGGAAGTGAGCCAGTGGAGAAGTTGCCCATGGCAACCAATCAGCACTGAAGTAACATCTATAATTTGCATACTATAAATTTATACAGAGCTGCTGATTGGTTGATGGGGCAACTTCTCCACTGGCGCACTTCTCCGCTCTTATCACTGCTTAGTAAATGTCCCCCTTAATCTCTTACTTAGATCAGGTATATGATGTCAGGAGAGGAAAGGGGATTGTACTGTGAATAAGCATATTTTGAAGAAGGTGCTCACTCTGTTCTCACTATATCATGTCATGTGACTGTGGTTGCCATGGTAATCATGTGACTTTTGTCAAGTTGTAAATTATTAACAGTATCTTAAAGAACTCAGCACTTTTAAACACTGTACAACGCTGCTAGTTTTGACCTCCTAACCGATAGATTTACCAGCGATGTGCAGTTTTGAATCCCTTAAATGACATGCCATCTAGGTATTGCAACTGGTGTAAGAAGAAAAATCGCTTTTCATTGCCACCGTAAAGAAATTTATTCTAGGAATTATTTTTGGGCTGTGTAATATCATACTATTGTCAGCTGGGTGCACAATCAGCAGGGCCATAACTAGGGTGGTGTGGACAGTGCTCAGCACACAGAGCATTTACCCTGTGGGTGCACAGGCTGCATCTACTCATGATAGCCCAACAATGTATGCACCACCGCTGCATCGATATCTGCAGCACTACAGCTGCATGCTCCATGTGCTCCGCCCCCCTCTTTGTCTCTTGTAGCATCTGCAGTAACCCCTGAGATGCCTGTGCAACAGAATAATGCAACTAGTAAGATAAGACGTGTATCTGCAGATGGCTGTGTGATGAGTCTGTATACGGTAATGCACATTGTATATGGGGCCTAATTCAGATCTGATCGTAGATGTGCTAAATTTAGTACATCTCCGATCAGTTACTCTGACATGCAGAGCCGGCCCTAACCAAGATGATGCCCTAGGCAAGATTCTGTCTGGTGCCCCATAGCACCGCCACTAGTTCCGCCTCTGACCCTGCACCATCACCACTCATAGCAGTCCTCATTTCGGTGCTCCTACCCCCTATATTTTAAATAGGGACAGTGTGCACATTCGGTACACAGCTCAAAAAGGGGTGTTTTCTTGCTGGGAAGGGGCATGGCCACTCAATATTACCCTCTATTCAAATTACGCCACACAGTACTGCAACTTTATTCACATTTTATCATGCGATAGTATTCCTTATTCACATTACATCCCCCAGTAGTACCACTTTACCTTATATACGTTACTCCTCACAGTAGTGCCCCTAATTCACATTACATCATACTGAATTGCTCCTTATTCAGATTACATCACACCATATTGCTTTTTATTCACATTAGACGGCACAGTAGTGCCCTTTATATACATTACGCCACACAGTAGAGCACCTCATATACATTAGTAATGTATTTATACACATAATAGCACACAGTGATGCCCCTTACACATATGACACACATTATTAATGTTTTTATAAACATAATGCCCCTTACATATTATGCCGAACACTACTGCACAACCAACCCACCCGCACCCAGCACTCACATGGCTGCTGACACTGTGACCTCTGCCTCTGCTTGGATACAGATGTGTTCTCATACATCTTGCCTCAATACGCTACACAGCAGGAGATGCCTGGAGTTAGTCAGCTGGCAGCTCTGCTAACGTCAAGCGCCTTTTTTACGAAATGTGTCTCATTTGCATTACTATGTGGCTAGGATGCACAAGCAGCTTCTGTTGATTAAAATGATATGCAACATGCCTATATTCTGTGTATGAATGTGGCTGTATCTGCATATGAGAAACAGAATATAGGCATGCCGCATATCATTTTAATCAGCAGAAGCTGCTTGTGCCCCTAGGCATCCCAAATGCCCTAGTTTGCCTATACCTAGGGCCGGCTCTGGCTATAGGGACTGTTCTTTCATGTTTACTGCTATAGGTTATTCTATGTGTCTGTTTTGCAAAGTCCATGATCATGAATACTGTTGAAGCACATGGCCTGGTTGTGTACCGGTTGGGAATTATCTTCATGTTCTTGTTGCTTTATTTTGGATAGGCATATGATTTTAACACTTTTTTTTTTTAATATTGTAATCTTTATTATTTTATTACACATAGGGGGTAATTCCAAGTTGATCGCAGCAGGAATTTTGTTAGCAGTTGGGCAAAACCATGTGCACTGCAGGGGAGGCAGATGTAACATGTGCAGAGAGAGTTAGATTTGGGTGGGGTGTGTTCAATCTGCAATCTAATTTGCAGTGTAAAAATAAAGCAGCCAGTATTTACCCTGCACAGAAACAAAATAACCCACCCAAATCTAACTCTTTCTGCACATGTTATATCTGCCCCCCCCCCACCCCCCCTCAGTGCACATGGTTTTGCCCAACTGCTAACAAAATTCCTGCTGCGATCAACTTGCAATTACCCCCATAATACATACATTTCTTTGATCTTCACATAAACCCATACATGAGAAGCGCATATTCTTTAAAATATATCCATTAAATTCTTGGGAGGCATAAACTTTAAAATAACATCTTATAAACTTTTCTACGGACAAGGGGGGTATAGGCGGACAGACGGGGGTATATACGGACAGACAGACGGATGGTAGGGGAGAGGGGGGCTCGTCGTCATCGGGACTGTGTTGCTCTGTCCATCACAGTTGTCTCCAACAAGCGGCTCCGGTCACACATTGAGTGTGGCTCCCTCCTGCTTCCCAGGAAGTAAATTGCTGGGCCCTGAACCCAGCGTGCAGCAGTACTGATGTAAAATAAAAAATTACTACTGGGACTGCTGCGCTTGGGATGGATGCGGAGTCGACAGTGGCACTACCTGGGCTGACACTGTAGTCTGCAGGGTGACACAGTCCCGGAGAGACTATCTCTTTTGGGCTGCCATGCTCACTGCTGATACTACTGGGGGTGTCAGGCATTACTGGATGTGGCTAGTGTAACCTCTGGTGGGATGGGGAGGGGGGTTGGTCATGACTGTCCGCTGTTCAGTAGTGTAGCCTCGGATGAGGGGGAGAGAAGCTCCGGCGGATGGAGGGGATCAGGCTTTAATGACCATGGCTCAATACAAGCTCCAGTGGAAGTGAAGTGGTCCAGTCTGCATTTTATGATCCGGGTTGGGGAGGGGGGAAGCAGGCATAATTTCCAGCGGATTCCTGTAACCTCCGGTGAGGGTGAGGGGGTCTGGGCTCACTGTAACCTCTGAAAAAAAGGGGGACTGCCTGCCTAATATGTAAAAACGGGGATTGCCTGTCTAATGTGTAAAAATGGGGACTCTTCCTGTCTAATGTGTATGAATGTGGACTCTTCCTGTCTAATGTGTAAAAATGGGGATTCTGCCTGTCTAATGTGTAAAAATGGTCAGTCAGCTGGCAGCTCTGCTAACATCAGGCGCCTTTTTTTACGAAATGTGTCTGATTTGCATTACTATGTGGCTAGGATGCACAAGCAGCTTCTGCTGATTAAAATGACATGCAACATGCCTATATTCTGTGTATGAATGTGGCTGTATCTGCATATGAGAAACAGAATATAGGCATGCCGCATATCATTTTAATCAGCAGAAGCTGCTTGTGCCCCTAGGCATCCCAAATGCCCTAGACATTTGCCTAGTTTGCCTATACCTAGGGCCAGCTCTGCTGACATGCGAGGGGGGAAGACGCCCAGCACAGGGCTAGTGCGCCCCACATGCCAGGCCCTACCCCCCTGCAAGGGTACAAAAACATCGCACAGCTTCTGCGCGGTGGCAGGGAGCTAAACGCCACGTCCCATGTCAAAGCGGTTGCGTTTCATTTCACACAGCCGCGGCCCGCCCCAGCAATGGTCCAGACACGCCTGCATTGTCCAGACTGTGCCCCGCCAACGGCGTTCTAAAACCACTTGCATGCCCCCTCGCGCCCCACGACCGCCTCTGCCTGTCATTCAGGCAGAGGCAATCGCAGCCCTGAGATGCTTTTAGCTCCCAGGAGGCGTGAGCTCACTCCCCAAAGGAATTCAGACTGCGATCGCTGCCGCTGCAGCGATGCAGTCTGAATTGCCCCCATAGTGTGTATTCCCAGCTGCATATGTGGGTGCAGGACTTGGGCTCTGGTAGTGCAGCGGTTACAGCTAACCACTATCACACATTGCTGCACTTTCTTGTATGTTACCACATTGTTGTCATTTCCACTCCCCCTTCCCTTTCGAAAACACAAACTCCACTGCTCCACTTACCCCTTGCACGTGTTTTGGGATACATTGCCCTAATAAATAATAACCTATTGTCGTGATATGTAACAATAAAAAAATATTTTCTGGGCTAAATTGCGAATGTACAAAAATATGTCCCAAAGTGAGATGTTAAGAGCTGATACTTTTGTAGTCCTTGGGCATTAGGAATGTGACAATGGGAATAATTGATCGCAGCAGCAAATTTGTTAGCTAATGGGCAAAACCATGTGCACTGCAGGGGGCAGATATAACATGTGCAGAGAGAGTTAGAGAGTTAGATTTGGGTGGGTTATATCAGTGGCGTGCGGTGAGGTCAGTGGCTGGTGAGGCACTGCAGCTGTAATGTCTACCGAGTCTACCGATGACCCCTACCGCTGTCGAGCCAATGCCCGCTAGGTTATGGCTAAAACCAAGTTGAAGAAAAGACCTCTGACGTCACCATGGGGAAGAGCAAAGCCAGAACATGGTACCCGAAATGTATGCTCACCACGTTTCGGGCACGGTGGCAAGCGGAGGTTACTAACGTTGCTGGCGTGGATAGTGAAAGAACTATCCCACCAGCCTAGCTCCTCCCCCTGATGTGTGTGTGTAAAAAAAAACCTCACATTACCCCATACTTGCCTACCCTCCCGGAATGGCCGGGAGGCTCCCGAAAATCGGGTGACCCTCCCGGCCCCCCGGAAAGGTGGGCAAGCCTCCCGCTTTCCCCCTCGGCCGCCCGCAGTAGAGAACAAGCGGGCGGCCCGAGGGGGTCCGATGACGCGATTCGCCCTGAATCGCGTCATCGTAGCTCCGCCCCCCGCTATGCAGCGGCTCGTTTCTCGGCACAGCACAGCAGGAGGCGGAGTCACGATGACGCGACCCTGATGTAACGCCCCCGGACCGCCCATCCTGCTGCCGGCCACGCCCCCGGACCGCCTATCCTGTGCCGGCCACGCCCCCCATACACCTACAACGCTGCCTCCTCCCGGAGGAGGAGGCAGCAAAGTAGGTAACTATGCATTACCCCACACAGTATGAGCCAAATTCACATTACCCCACACAGTATGAACCAAACATCACATCATGCCACACAGTATGAGCCGAACATCACATTACGCCACGCAGTATGAGGCGAACATCACATTACCCCACGCAGTATGAGCCAAACATCACATTACGCCACGCAGCATGAGCCGAACATCACATTACGCCACGCAGTATGAGCCGAACATCACATTACGCCACACAGTATGAGCCGAACATCACATTACGCCACGCAGTATGAGCCGAACATCACATTACGCCACGCAGTATGAGCCGAACATCACATTACGCCACGCATTATGAGCCGAACATCACATTACGCCACGCAGTATGAGCCGAACATCACATTACGCCACGCAGTATGAGCCGAACATCACATTACGCCACGCATTATGAGCCGAACATCACATTACGCCACGCAGTATGAGCCGAACATCACATTACGCCACGCAGTATGAGGAGAACATCACATTACCACACACAGTATGAACCAAACATCACATTACCACACACAGTATGAACCAAACATCACATTACGCCACACAGTATGAGCCGAACATCACATTACGCCACGCATTATGAGCCGAACATCACATTACGCCACGCAGTATGAGCCGAACATCACATTACGCCACGCAGTATGAGCCGAACATCACATTACGCCACGCAGTATGAGGCGAACATCACTTCACCCCACGCAGTATGAGCCGAACATCACATTACGCCACGCAGTATGAGCCGAACATCACATTACGCCACGCAGTATGAGCCGAACATCACATTACGCCACGCAGTATGAGCCGAACATCACATTACGCCACCAGTATGAGCCGAACATCACATTACGCCACGCAGTATGAGGCGAACATCACATTACCCCACCCAATATTATTTACCAGCCCACTCCCCTTAAGATAACACTAATACCAAACCCCTAGATAATATTAATATATACCCCAACTCCATATACAGTATACAAAAAAATAAAAAACCTCCCCCCACAGATACTTACCTCTCATTGTGGGAGGTTGCAGACTATGTATATTCCCTGCTTCACGGAGCTGGCTGGGGAGGAATCACATCTTCCAGACAGCCACACTAGAGCAGGGAGGGGGCGTGGTCTTTGGCGTGAGGGGGCGGGGCCTCAGAAGGGGAGGAATCAAGGACATATTGCTGCAGTAGATTGGTAGCAGGTCCCAGGGGGAGGGAGCAGCCGTACAGATAGGGTAGGGGGGAGCAGGCATCGGGTACTGCTGCTGCTGATGGCTGTACTGCAGCAGACATGTCAGACTGAGTGACATGTCTGCATTCTCAGCCACACAGCAGCTGAAAGGGGAGGAGGGGGGGGCAGCGGCCGCAGCTTACAGCGTCCATCGAAGCCTCGCCTGCTCAGTAAGATAAGGGGGAAGGAGGGTGGATCTGATCCACCACTGGCCAATTGCATCTGCATGTGAGAGCGAGGGGCGTGCTTTCATATGAGCTGAAAGCACGCCCGTTTCAAAGCGGTGCCGCTTTTGCTGCTTTTTTTTTTAACAGGCTTTCCTTGCCCAACCCTTGGCCCCGCTCCCCACTTCCATCCCCTTAACACTGACAGTGAGAGGCACCGAGAGCGGTGCCTCCATAACACATTTAAAACAGTTTTTTTACAGGGGAATTTTTTTTAAAGTAATTTCAAGGCAAAGTCAGATACTTATGGCACAGAATTTGTGTCATAAGTATCTTCTTAGTAGTATTATTTGAATTATTAATGACAGGGGAGGCACTGCCTCCCCTGCCTCCCCTGACTGCACGTCCCTGGGTTATATTGTTTCTGTGCAGAGTAAATACTGGCTGCTTTATTTTTACACTACAATTTAGATTTCCGTTTGAGCAGACCACACCCAAATCTAACTCTCTCTGCATGTTATTTCTGCCCCACCTGCAGTGCGTATGGTTTTGCCCATTAGCTAACAAATTTGCTGCTGCTATCAGATCTGAATTAGGCCCAATGACCCATTACTTGCAGGTAAAACTTACCTTGTGATTATGGGGCTGATTCTGAGGTGAGAGTAAAGTAAAACAAGAGCACGTAACTTTGCACCTCACAAACTGAGTTGCACTGCATGTATTTTGTTTGCATGCAGGGTAAATACTCTTGCATGCAGGGTAAACTAAATACTCTCTGCTTTTGCATGTAGCCCACAACTGCTAGCCAGCACTAGGGATATTGGCACTAGGGCTGGTTATACCCAGGAGCAGGGCTGGTGCCAGAAGGGCTGATGGGCTGGTGTGGCCTAAAAGAACTGGGGGAGGGTTCCCATGTATTTATTTTTGTACATTTTTTATTTATTGAAGTAAAAGCACTGCATACATGTCTGCAGACATAAGTATATGATTTAAGCATAAGAAATAACACATATAGTGAAAAGTAACACACTGTAAAATACCTAATACATTTCCAGGAGCAACCGTTACAATATACAGATATCTATATAACTCAAGACTTGTGTAAGAAGCAAGTGCATACATAATACTTCAGCAGAGGTGTAAATTAGGCACAGTTAAAAAAAAAAGAAGGAAAAAAAAAAGAAAAATGAAAAGAAAAAAGTGTGTGTGTGTGTGTGTGTGTGTGTGTGTGTGTGTGTGTGTGTGTGTGTGTGTGTGTGTGTAACCAAAGTAAAGGAAAGGGGTGCTTGGCATTAACCCATTAGGCATTGTAATAGAGGGATCACCAAGAAAAATGTGTGTTTTGCACCACTGTGTCAGACAAATGCTATGATAGATCTAAGATTGCGTGTATCAAAAAAGGAAAAGGCCTTCTTCTCCCAATCAAATACAGGGGCAGATGTATTATCCTGGAGAAGGGATAAGGAAGGGATAAAGCAGTGATAAGTGCAAGGTGATAACGCACCAGCCAATCATTACAGATCTGAAAAATGACAGTTAGCATATCTCCCAACTTTGTCCTGGCCCAAGGAGGGACACACGTGCGGCAAAGCTGCAAGCACGCCCGAAAAAGGGTGTGGCCTATGCAGAAGGGGGCGTGGCTTTGCGGAGGACCGCAATCGCAAGCCACGCCCCATTTCCATCACTGAGGGGGCATGCCCAGCGCTCTGTGAGCCGCTGGCATGCCCCCTCTCCACCTGTCTCCACTGAATAGACGCTGTGCGCATGCGCACAGCGTCTATTAACCGCTGCTCTGCTAAGCGAGAGACAGAGACTCCCAACTGCCCCCTTCCCCCACACCGCGGGACACTGTGACCCTCGGGTGGGACAGTCTCCAAAAATCGTGACTGTCCCGCTAAAATCGGGACAGTTGGGAGGTATGAGTTAGGAGCTGACTGGCTGATGCGTTATCACCATGCACTTATCACTGCTTTATCCCTTCTTTATCCCTTCTCCAGGCTTAATACATCTGCCCCATTGTCTCCACACAGTCCGTTCGAAAGATAAAATGATTCTCCCTATATAACTGAAAATTAATAGAGGTTGGATGTATCCAATCTTGGGGGTGTTGTGTGTGTGTGTGTGTGTGTGTGTGTGTGTGTGTGTGTGTGTGTGTGTGTGTGTGTGTGTGTGTGTGTGTGTGTGTGTGTGTGTGTGTGTGCGTGTGTGTGCGTGTGTGAGATATTCACTATATTTATTGCAATGCAGAAAATCATTTGTAGGTGCAAATCATTACAATCAATCACTGCTACAGAATCCTCCATGTTTCTGTTGGGTAAGAAATCAGGGGCAGAAATGTAAGCATTCCTTCCTACTCGGCATACCAGGTCCAGTGGGAGACATGCAGAGTGGCATCCTATAGTGTACACGCACAACTGTCCCATCAGCTCACTGGTCTGAGATCATAAAGGAAAACTTTTATTTTAATGGTAATAACCGGCGGAAGATGACCACATTCCCACTAGTACTTCTATAACCTTGTACCCCTTTCACACCGCAGCTTTAACCCGGTAAATTGCCGATTTTTAAGACTTCCAAAACGGTTCTAGCTGCGGTGTGAAAGGGCCACCTTGAATTTACCGTTTTCAAAATACCAGTATTTTGAAACGGGTAAAAAGCAGGGTCCTAGACGGTTCAGACCCGTTTCATTGTGCAATGTGAAAGGCTCAGAAACGGTATTTCCAAACCACAGAAGGTGATAGGCTGTCTCCATGCGTGATGTTACCAGGCAGAAGCAGGAAATAAACTAGAGATGAGCGGGTTCGGTTCCTCGGAATCCGAACCCGCCCGAACTTCATTTTTTTTTACACGGGGCCGAGCGACTCGGATCTTCCCGCCTTGCTCGGTTAACCCGAGCGCGCCCGAACGTCATCATCCCGCTGTCGGATTCTCGCGAGGCTCGGATTCTATCGCGAGACTCGGATTCTATATAAGGAGCCGCGCGTCGCCGCCATTTTCACACGTGCATTGAGATTCATAGGGAGAGGACGTGGCTGGCGTCCTCTCCGTTTATAGAGAAGAGAGTGAGACTAGAGTAGAGAGAGACACAGTAGTAATTTTGGGGAGCATTAGGAGGAGTACTTTAGGAGGAGTACTACTACTTGCTGAAGTGATAGATAGATAGTGTGACTGTATAATGTATATCTGACTTGTGGGGGAGACACTGACAGTGGGGAGCAGTTAGAGTCTGAGAGCAGGACTCAGGAGTACATATAACGTACAGTGCACACTTTTGCTGCCAGAGTGCCACACTGCCATTGTGACCACACTGACCACCAGTATAATATATATTGTGATTGTCTGCTTAGGAGTACTACTTGCAAGTTGCTGATAGTGTGACCAGTGACCTGACCACCAGTTTAATAATCACCACCAGTTTAATATATATAATATATATATATATAATTGTATATAATATATATATAATATTGTATACCACCTACCTGTTTTTTTTTTCTTTTCTTTCTTCTTCTTTATACATACTACTATAGTAGCTTACTGTAGCAGTCTGCGGTGCTGCTGAGCTGACAGTGTCCAGCAGGTCCGTCATCAGTCATTACATAATAAATATATATACCTGTCCGGCAGCAGTACTAGTGATATTATATATATATATATATTGATTTCATCTCATTATCATCCAGTCTATATTAGCAGCAGACACAGTACGGTAGTCCACGGCTGTAGCTACCTCTGTGTCGGCAGTCGCTCGACCATCCATAATTGTATACCACCTACCCGTGGTTCTTTTTTTTTTTCTTCTTTATACATACTACTATAGTAGCTTACTGTAGCAGTCTGCGGTGCTGCTGAGCTGACAGTGTCCAGCAGGTCCGTCATCAGTCATTACATAATAAATATATCTACCTGTCCGGCTGCAGTACTAGTGTGATATTATATATATATATATTGATTTCATCTCATTATCATCCAGTCTATATTAGCAGCAGACACAGTACGGTAGTCCACGGCTGTAGCTACCTCTGTGTCGGCAGTCGCTCATCCATCCATAATTGTATACCACCTACCCGTGGTTTTTTTTTCTTTCTTTCTTCTTTATACATACTACTATAGTAGCTTACTGTAGCAGTCTGCGGTGCTGCTGAGCTGACAGTGTCCAGCAGGTCCGTCATCAGTCATTACATAATAAATATATCTACCTGTCCGGCTGCAGTACTAGTGTGATATTATATATATATATATTGATTTCATCTCATCATCATCCAGTCTATATTAGCAGCAGACACAGTACGGTAGTCCACGGCTGTAGCTACCTCTGTGTCGGCAGTCGCTCGTCCATCCATAATTGTATACCACCTACCCGTGGTTTTTTTTTTTTCTTTCTTCTTTATACATACTACTATAGTAGCTTACTGTAGCAGTCTGCGGTGCTGCTGAGCTGACAGTGTCCAGCAGGTCCGTCATCAGTCATTACATAATAAATATATCTACCTGTCCGGCTGCAGTACTAGTGTGATATTATATATATATATATTGATTTCATCTCATTATCATCCAGTCTATATTAGCAGCAGACACAGTATGGTAGTCCACGGCTGTAGCTACCTCTGTGTCGGCAGTCGCTCATCCATCCATAATTGTATACCACCTACCCGTGTTTTTTTTTTCTTTCTTTCTTCTTTATACATACTACTATAGTAGCTTACTGTAGCAGTCTGCAGTGCTGCTGAGCTGACAGTGTCCAGCAGGTCCGTCATCAGTCATTACATAATAAATATATCTACCTGTCCGGCTGCAGTACTAGTGTGATATTATATATATATATATTGATTTCATCTCATTATCATCCAGTCTATATTAGCAGCAGACACAGTACGGTAGTCCACGGCTGTAGCTACCTCTGTGTCGGCAGTCGCTCGTCCATCCATAATTGTATACCACCTACCCGTGGTTTTTTTTTTTTCTTTCTTCTTTATACATACTACTATAGTAGCTTACTGTAGCAGTCTGCGGTGCTGCTGAGCTGACAGTGTCCAGCAGGTCCGTCATCAGTCATTACATAATAAATATATCTACCTGTCCGGCTGCAGTACTAGTGTGATATTATATATATATATATTGATTTCATCTCATTATCATCCAGTCTATATTAGCAGCAGACACAGTACGGTAGTCCACGGCTGTAGCTACCTCTGTGTCGGCAGTCGCTCGTCCATCCATAATTGTATACCACCTACCCGTGGTTTTTTTTTTCTTTCTTCTTTATACATACTACTATAGTAGCTTACTGTAGCAGTCTGCGGTGCTGCTGAGCTGACAGTGTCCAGCAGGTCCGTCATCAGTCATTACATAATAAATATATCTACCTGTCCGGCTGCAGTACTAGTGTGATATTATATATATATATATTGATTTCATCTCATTATCATCCAGTCTATATTAGCAGCAGACACAGTACGGTAGTCCACGGCTGTAGCTACCTCTGTGTCGGCAGTCGCTCGTCCATCCATAATTGTATACCACCTACCCGTGGTTTTTTTCTTTTCTTTCTTCTTTATACATACTACTATAGTAGCTTACTGTAGCAGTCTGCGGTGCTGCTGAGCTGACAGTGTCCAGCAGGTCCGTCATCAGTCATTACATAATAAATATATCTACCTGTCCGGCTGCAGTACTAGTGTGATATTATATATATATATATATTGATTTCATCTCATTATCATCCAGTCTATATTAGCAGCAGACACAGTACGGTAGTCCACGGCTGTAGCTACCTCTGTGTCGGCAGTCGCTCGTCCATCCATAATTGTATACCACCTACCCGTGGTTTTTTTTTTTCTTTCTTCTTTATACATACTACTATAGTAGCTTACTGTAGCAGTCTGCGGTGCTGCTGAGCTGACAGTGTCCAGCAGGTCCGTCATCAGTCATTACATAATAAATATATCTACCTGTCCGGCTGCAGTACTAGTGTGATATTATATATATATATATTGATTTCATCTCATTATCATCCAGTCTATATTAGCAGCAGACACAGTACGGTAGTCCACGGCTGTAGCTACCTCTGTGTCGGCAGTCGCTCGTCCATCCATAAGTATACTAGTATCCATCCATCTCCATTGTTTACCTGAGGTGCCTTTTAGTTGTGCATATTAAAATATGGAGAACAAAAATGTTGAGGTTCCAAAATTAGGGAAAGATCAAGATCCACTTCCACCTCGTGCTGAAGCTGCTGCCACTAGTCATGGCCGAGACGATGAAATGCCAGCAACATCGTCTGCCAAGGCCGATGCCCAATGTCATAGTACAGAGCATGTAAAATCCAAAACACCAAATATCAGTAAAAAAAGGACTCCAAAATCTAAAATAAAATTGTCGGAGGAGAAGCGTAAACTTGCCAATATGCCATTTACCACACGGAGTGGCAAGGAACGGCTGAGGCCCTGGCCTATGTTCATGGCTAGTGGTTCAGCTTCACATGAGGATGGAAGCACTCAGCCTCTCGCTAGAAAAATGAAAAGACTCAAGCTGGCAAAAGCACCGCAAAGAACTGTGCGTTCTTCGAAATCCCAAATCCACAAGGAGAGTCCAATTGTGTCGGTTGCGATGCCTGACCTTCCCAACACTGGACGTGAAGAGCATGCGCCTTCCACCATTTGCACGCCCCCTGCAAGTGCTGGAAGGAGCACCCGCAGTCCAGTTCCTGATAGTCAGATTGAAGATGTCAGTGTTGAAGTACACCAGGATGAGGAGGATATGGGTGTTGCTGGCGCTGGGGAGGAAATTGACAAGGAGGATTCTGATGGTGAGGTGGTTTGTTTAAGTCAGGCACCCGGGGAGACACCTGTTGTCCGTGGGAGGAATATGGCCGTTGACATGCCTGGTGAAAATACCAAAAAAATCAGCTCTTCGGTGTGGAAGTATTTCAACAGAAATGCGGACAACATTTGTCAAGCCGTGTGTTGCCTTTGTCAAGCTGTAATAAGTAGGGGTAAGGACGTTAACCACCTCGGAACATCCTCCCTTATACGTCACCTGCAGCGCATTCATAATAAGTCAGTGACAAGTTCAAAAACTTTGGGCGACAGCGGAAGCAGTCCACTGACCAGTAAATCCCTTCCTCTTGTAACCAAGCTCACGCAAACCACCCCACCAACTCCCTCAGTGTCAATTTCCTCCTTCCCCAGGAATGCCAATAGTCCTGCAGGCCATGTCACTGGCAATTCTGACGAGTCCTCTCCTGCCTGGGATTCCTCCGATGCATCCTTGCGTGTAACGCCTACTGCTGCTGGCGCTGCTGTTGTTGCTGCTGGGAGTCGATGGTCATCCCAGAGGGGAAATCGTAAGACCACTTTTACTACTTCCACCAAGCAATTGACTGTCCAACAGTCCTTTGCGAGGAAGATGAAATATCACAGCAGTCATCCTGCTGCAAAGCGGATAACTGAGGCCTTGGCATCCTGGGTGGTGAGAAATGTGGTTCCGGTATCCATCATTACTGCAGAGCCAACTAGAGACTTGTTGGAGGTACTGTGTCCCCGGTACCAAATACCATCTAGGTTCCATTTCTCTAGGCAGGCGATACCGAAAATGTACACAGACCTCAGAAAAAGAGTCACCAGTGTCCTAAAAAATGCAGCTGTACCCAATGTCCACTTAACCACGGACATGTGGACAAGTGGAGCAGGGCAGGGTCAGGACTATATGACTGTGACAGCCCACTGGGTAGATGTATGGACTCCCGCCGCAAGAACAGCAGCGGCGGCACCAGTAGCAGCATCTCGCAAACGCCAACTCTTTCCTTGGCAGGCTACGCTTTGTATCACCGGTTTCCAGAATACGCACACAGCTGAAAACCTCTTACGGCAACTGAGGAAGATCATCGCGGAATGGCTTACCCCAATTGGACTCTCCTGTGGATTTGTGGCATCGGACAACGCCAGCAATATTGTGTGCGCATTAAATCTGGGCAAATTCCAGCACGTCCCATGTTTTGCACATACCTTGAATTTGGTGGTGCAGAATTTTTTTAAAAACGACAGGGGCGTGCAAGAGATGCTGTCGGTGGCCAGAAGAATTGCGGGACACTTTCGGCGTACAGGCACCACGTACAGAAGACTGGAGCAACACCAAAAACGCCTGAACCTGCCCTGCCATCATCTGAAGCAAGAAGTGGTAACGAGGTGGAATTCAACCCTATATATGCTTCAGAGGTTGGAGGAGCAGCAAAAGGCCATTCAAGCCTATACAATTCAGCACGATATAGGAGGTGGAATGCACCTGTCTCAAGCGCAGTGGAGAATGATTTCAACGTTGTGCAAGGTTCTGCTGCCCTTTGAACTTGCCACACGTGAAGTCAGTTCAGACACTGCCAGCCTGAGTCAGGTCATTCCCCTCATCAGGCTTTTGCAGAAGAAGCTGGAGACATTGAAGGAGGAGCTAACACGGAGCGATTCCGCTAGGCATGTGGGACTTGTGGATGGAGCCCTTAATTCGCTTAACAAGGATTCACGGGTGGTCAATCTGTTGAAATCAGAGCACTACATTTTGGCCACCGTGCTCGATCCTAGATTTAAAACCTACCTTGGATCTCTCTTTCCGGCAGACACAAGTCTGCTGGGGTCAAAGACCTGCTGGTGAGAAAATTGTCAAGTCAAGCGGAACGCGACCTGTCAACATCTCCTCCTTCACATTCTCCCGCAACTGGGGGTGCGAGGAAAAGGCTCAGAATTCCGAGCCCACCCGCTGGCGGTGATGCAGGGCAGTCTGGAGCGACTGCTGATGCTGACATCTGGTCCGGACTGAAGGACCTGTCAACGATTACGGACATGTCGTCTACTGTCACTGCATATGATTCTCTCCCCATTGAAAGAATGGTGGAGGATTATATGAGTGACCGCATCCAAGTAGGCACGTCAGACAGTCCGTACTTATACTGGCAGGAAAAAGAGGCAATTTGGAGGCCCTTGCACAAACTGGCTTTATTCTACCTAAGTTGCCCTCCCACAAGTGTGTACTCCGAAAGAGTGTTTAGTGCCGCCGCTCACCTTGTCAGCAATCGGCGTACGAGGTTACTTCCAGAAAATGTGGAGAAGATGATGTTCATTAAAATTAATTATAATCAATTCCTCCGTGGAGACATTGACCAGCAGCAATTGCCTCCACAAAGTACACAGGGAGCTGAGATGGTGGATTCCAGTGGGGACGAATTGATAATCTGTGAGGAGGGGGATGTACACGGTGATATATCGGAGGATGATGATGAGGTGGACATCTTGCCTCTGTAGAGCCAGTTTGTGCAAGGAGAGATTAATTGCTTCTTTTTTGGTGGGGGTCCAAACCAACCCGTCATTTCAGTCACAGTCGTGTGGCAGACCCTGTCACTGAAATGATGGGTTGGTTAAAGTGTGCATGTCCTGTTTATACAACATAAGGGTGGGTGGGAGGGCCCAAGGACAATTCCATCTTGCACCTCTTTTTTCTTTCATTTTTCTTTGCGTCATGTGCTGTTTGGGGAGTGTTTTTTGGAAGGGCCATCCTGCGTGACACTGCAGTGCCACTCCTAGATAGGCCAGGTGTTTGTGTCGGCCACTAGGGTCGCTTATCTTACTCACACAGCTACCTCATTGCGCCTCTTTTTTTCTTTGCGTCATGTGCTGTTTGGGGAGTGTTTTTTGGAAGGGCCATCCTGCGTGACACTGCAGTGCCACTCCTAGATGGGCCAGGTGTTTGTGTCGGCCACTAGGGTCGCTTATCTTACTCACACAGCTACCTCATTGCGCCTCTTTTTTTCTTTGCGTCATGTGCTGTTTGGGGAGTGTTTTTTGGAAGGGCCATCCTGCGTGACACTGCAGTGCCACTCCTAGATGGGCCCGGTGTTTGTGTCGGCCACTAGGGTCGCTTATCTTACTCACACAGCTACCTCATTGCGCCTCTTTTTTTCTTTGCGTCATGTGCTGTTTGGGGAGTGTTTTTTGGAAGGGCCATCCTGCGTGACACTGCAGTGCCACTCCTAGATGGGCCAGGTGTTTGTGTCGGCCACTAGGGTCGCTTATCTTACTCACACAGCTACCTCATTGCGCCTCTTTTTTTCTTTGCGTCATGTGCTGTTTGGGGAGTGTTTTTTGGAAGGGCCATCCTGCGTGACACTGCAGTGCCACTCCTAGATGGGCCCGGTGTTTGTGTCGGCCACTAGGGTCGCTTATCTTACTCACACAGCTACCTCATTGCGCCTCTTTTTTTCTTTGCGTCATGTGCTGTTTGGGGAGTGTTTTTTGGAAGGGCCATCCTGCGTGACACTGCAGTGCCACTCCTAGATGGGCCCGGTGTTTGTGTCGGCCACTAGGGTCGCTTATCTTACTCACACAGCTACCTCATTGCGCCTCTTTTTTTCTTTGCGTCATGTGCTGTTTGGGGAGTGTTTTTTGGAAGGGCCATCCTGCGTGACACTGCAGTGCCACTCCTAGATGGGCCCGGTGTTTGTGTCGGCCACTAGGGTCGCTTATCTTACTCACACAGCTACCTCATTGCGCCTCTTTTTTTCTTTGCGTCATGTGCTGTTTGGGGAGTGTTTTTTGGAAGGGCCATCCTGCGTGACACTGCAGTGCCACTCCTAGATGGGCCAGGTGTTTGTGTCGGCCACTAGGGTCGCTTAGCTTACTCACATAGCTACCTCATTGCGCCTCTTTTTTTCTTCGCGTCATGTGCTGTTTGGGGAGTGTTTTTTGGAAGGGCCATCCTGCGTGACACTGCAGTGCCACTCCTAGATGGGCCCGGTGTTTGTGTCGGCCACTAGGGTCGCTTATCTTACTCACACAGCTACCTCATTGCGCCTCTTTTTTTCTTTGCGTCATGTGCTGTTTGGGGAGTGTTTTTTGGAAGGGCCATCCTGCGTGACACTGCAGTGCCACTCCTAGATGGGCCCGGTGTTTGTTTCGGCCACTAGGGTCGCTTAGCTTAGTCATCCAGCGACCTCGGTGCAAATTTTAGGACTAAAAATAATATTGTGAGGTGTGAGGTATTCAGAATAGACTGAAAATGAGTGGAAATTATGGTTTTTGAGGTTAATAATACTTTGGGATCAAAATGACCCTCAAATTCTATGATTTAAGCTGTTTTTTAGTGTTTTTTAAAAAAAACACCCGAATCCAAAACACACCCGAATCCGACAAAAAAAATTCGGTGAGGTTTTGCCAAAACGCGGTCGAACCCAAAACACGGCCGCGGAACCGAACCCAAAACCAAAACACAAAACCCGAAAAATTTCAAGTGCACATCTCTAAAATAAACTGGAGGAAACACATGAGAGTGAAGAAGCATTTTATTATACAGTAACAGAATACAGTTTAAAATGGCAAATTGGAGTGATGAGGAGGTTAGGGAGCTGCTTAGGATGAGAGGGGATGAAGAAATATGTAGACAAATCACTGGGACAGTGAAGGATGCAGTGATCTACAAAAACATGGTAAAGATGCTTGAAGCTGCTGGGTTCCAGCGTACTACTAGCCAAATTATTAATAATTAATTAATAATTATTAATAATGTGTGGGCCAGAAAAGTCCATTTATAATGACAACCACTGTTTTCTATGGGTGATACAGGTTCAGTGTGAAAGGTACCAAAACGGTAATGAAATGGTAATATACTGGTTACAACATGCGATGTGAAGGGGATTTAACTGCTCAGACCCGTTTTAAGAACCGTTTAAAGAACCGTTTCAAAAGCAGGGTTTGCGATGTGAAAGCAGCATTATTCTCAGCTCTGTTTCTAATTAGCTGCATGCAGGTCAGGTTTTCTAGAACTCTGAATATTTCAGGGCAAAAATAATGTGCACCCTTTTTGACTTCCAACAATTGGAAGGGTTATGGTTTTTTCTTATTCTTATTTAATCACAATTGAATTAGCCGCTCATTCAAAAACTACTATGGCTGAAACAGAGAATAAAAATGTCTCATATTTCCTGTAACATTGATTGACCTGCAAAATATATGTAATAATTTTAAATTTTTCTATATGTTGCAGCAATCGCTATGAGCTCTGAGATAATCTTACTTCCTAACCTGAACCAGGAACAGAAAGGTACTACAGAGTATGTTACTATTTCTCCTGTTTTCAGCTAGAGGACGCTATGTGCCTAACTGTCTTTTCACATTTATTACCAGTTATTTATATATCGCACACATATTCCGCAGCGCTTTTCAGAGAATATTTGGCCATTCACATCAGTCCCTGCCCCAGTGGAGCTTACAATCTATATTCCCTACCACATTTACACGCACACGCATTCACACTAGGGTTAATTTTGCTGGGAGCCAATTAACCTACCAGTATATTTTTGGAATGTGGGAGGAAACTGGAGTAGTACAGGGAGAATATACAAACTCCACACAGTTAGCCATGGTGGGAATCGAACCCGTGACCTTAGTGCTGTTAGGCAGTAATGACATTTGATTTGGTTTCATTACAGAATGACAGGGGGAGGGATCGTTTTATTAATTGTTATTAGTTATAAACAAATTTTTATCTCTATCTGTATGAACATTATGTTACAATATAAGGTTAAATAATTTGTTTTATTATGGAAGTGTCTTTGACATCAGATACACATGTAGGCGCACTATAGAAATGTTTTAATTTGAATTCTTGTTTGTGATGTTGTAATGCTGCAGATTGTATCTCTGTGTGGACAAACTCAGTTCTGTGACATTGATAAAATGTACCCAGGGCCAGGACTGTCTTAACAGCATAGCAGGTCCTGGGCAAGGCAATGCACTGGGGCCCCTACACACTCATTCACGGGAACCAAATACAAAAATCATAGCATACCCCTCCTGTGGTCCTGTGCCATCTCTCTACATGCTTCCATACAGTGAATAGCCGTCAGCCCTCTGATTGGTGGATAGATCAAGCAATCCACCTATCAGCATGATAACAGCCATTCACTGTCTGGCTGAAGACTGGGAGGCAGATACAGAATTCTGCCTCACCGCTCTGATTGTGTGACCACCACCTGCCCCCAGTGGTGTCGAGAGAGGGGAGGGGGGGAGGGTACAAATTATCAGGGCCCAGGTATGATGGAGGGGCCCAGTGAGGGTCCAGTAGGGACCCAGGCCCCCTCTCCCTTACCTGGCAGTAGCAGCTGCAGCTCTTCTCCTCAGCCCAGCACACTCTGCTGTGTACTGGGCTGCAGTGTGACCATGGAGGTGCTTAAAATACAATTTTTTCAGTATTTTTTTCTAAGGGTTCATGCCCACACCTCCTATGATTAGACCACGCCCCCTGAAAAGTACCTGGGCCCAGCCCGGCTCTCGACTGCCCTGCCTGCCCCTGCTTAAAGTGTGCATATAAGTTATGATGGCCCTGCCCAGGACAAATGTAGTCCTGTAATCAGCTGATGGTACTGTATGCTGCCAGTAAATAGCTGTATGCCCATTTATCTGAGTTGGCTTCTCCCCAGTTTATGTCAGTGTTCGATTCCACATTTTAGTGAACTGTCAATTGATTAATCATGCTCAGCCTCATCTAGGGGGGTCTGGATTGGGCCCAGCCCAGCCATGGATGAGGTGGGATGCTCTTCATCTGGGCATATACTACTGTGCTGCATGCAGCATAATATCTGAAGTACATTTTTGAACAAGTATGTTTGGCCATGCCTCCTCTAGCACCCAGGCCCACCATATGTCTTGGCTGCCCTGGGTGCAGTGTATCAAGTAGAAGTTTGAAAACCACACAAAGGGGCATATTTACTAACAACCGCATAGTAAATGTGGTTGTTTCATGAAAACATCGAACCCATGCATTTAACAAAGTAAGAACGCCAAAACATAGCTTCCAGTCTTAGGAAAGTGCTGGAAGCATAGTGATAGCTACCACTATGATCTTGCTTCCAGCTTTGGACTTGGCACATGTACCGCGCATGAGCGGCCCTCGGTGGAGCTGATGGGGAGGGATGCTGAGGATAAAATATGGGCTACAGTAGTCTATGGGCTAACAATATATATGCATAGGGTGCACAGATCTCTATGGGAACCGCAGGCAGTGTTTGTATTTACTGACGGTTGCTTCATGTGCTGGTTGGACCAAAATACTGCAGGCAGTGCTCAGGTGTGGTCAGCACATGAAACAGTGCTAGTGCTGTTCTTATAGTCATTGAGAACACTATGGGGGATATTCAATTACCCGCACCGACTGCGGGTGTAAAAGTCTCGCCGGGGGGGCTATCTAATTAGCCCCGATAAGCCGGCAGGTGCCGCGGCTTTTCGGGGATTTTGTTTCACCTGCCTCCGGCAGACGAAGTAAAATCCCCGATAACAGCCCCGTTTTCATCTGAAAACGGGGCTATTTCACCCGAAAACACACAGGTTTCACTGAACCTGTATATTTTCAGGTGAAAATGCACTTTTTTACGGCCGGTCAAATAGAATAGGCCGACCGGAAAACTCGACGATACATCGGGAGTTTTTACTCCTGATGTCTCTTCGGGGGCTAATTGAATACCCCCCTATGATGGGATCAGTGACTTCAACGTCATACAACAAAATACATGCTATAACTATTAATGCTAGCACAAAGCGTGGAAACTGTGATGAAATTGGGAAATGTTTACACCATCGCCCTTTGTACGTGTGCCCGGGTGCTGTGCCTTGGCCATGCTTTCTTTTAGGACATGCCAGCTCAATTTTTATCCGCTCACACAGGTCATATACATGTTGAGCTCACTGTCTTGTCAGTAGCTGGACCTGCATTTCTATATTCTGCTTATACTCTGTCAGCTTGTTGTTGAGCGGTCATTTTATACTATTGTATTGTGTAATTATGGAATTGTTGTTGTCTGTGCATTGTTTAGAAAAGGTGTGGGCTGCCTAAGCACAAAATCATATAAGAGGCTTGAATTTTTGGAATTGGTTCAGTATAGGTCATCTGTTGCTAGGCAGACTAGTTTTGGTTGGTGTGGTATAATTGGTTAAGACCAACCTAACATTAGGATAATGGGCGGATACTAGGTGGTGAGGTATTTAGAGAGTCCGAGCAGAGCTGTTTCTCTTACCTAGTTAGAAACCCACCCACCCTCCCTTGACGATTCTTTGATTTGACTCTATTCAATTTGGCTTACTAATCATTTCTTCATTAATTTAGCGGGCGGGAAGGCGATACTGGCCAGCGGTCACGTGTAGCATAAGTGGTAGTTGTGGGGCACTTACCATTTTTCAAAGCACGGCGAGTGTGTCCTGCCCTTGTGGGGGGACAATGGGCGCTTCTTTGAGAAGCAGCCTCACTGTGCTATAGTAAAGGGTGATGAGACCTTCATGACACAAGTTATGGTTATTGTGTTAGATGGGGCGCTTCAGTCGCTCTTATTACTGCTGGGGCATTTCAGTCGCCACCATTTTTTATGAGATCTGGTTGACTAGAGCTGGCTAATGGTAGTGTTTTCCTGGCCACCCGCTACCAATAAGGTTATTCGACTTAATAAATGAATTACCATTTCATCCAACGCAGTTTTGTGTCTGTGTCTTTATTTTTAGTTGTAAGCTAGCTTAAAGTATATTGTTACGGTTCAAGCACAATAAATTAATAGATGACTTATCACTGTTCAATGTGTTTTCTGTTCAGTATACAATTATAATGTTGACACAACAATGTGGAGATGGTCCGAATGAGGACATGCAGAATGTCAATACTGACAGGATGCTGACATTGCATATGTCAACAATGATAGAATGTTGACATGACAAAATATTGACTTTTTGAATGTTGACAATATAATGTTGGATGATTGTAGGGTTAGGGCTAGGCTGCTACCAGGGTTAGGCTCTGATTGGGGCTAGGATTAGGCATACTCACCTCTGCAAAGAAATCTGCATGGCCAACAGTGTGACAATGACAGTGTGACTGTCCACATTGACATGTCAACCTTCCATTCATGTCAAGATTCTGAATGTGGATATTCCTAACGTGTTGATGTTCTGGTGTTGACATGATAAATATCCGCATTCTAAATGTTGAAATATTCTAGCACACCTCTCTTTTCGCCCCTCGGTATAACACTGCAGTCCACAGGAGTCACAGTGGGGGTGCAGCCGCACCCTGGTGTCACCCTTCCATGGGGTGATGCCAAAATGTCGGATCCTCCACAGTGTCAGAAGCTGGGTGCTGCAGTGTGATATTATCCTGTCACTGAGAAGATGACGGTATTGTAGGCATTTGTCTCCAGGGTAGCCCAGGCCAGGTGATTCTTTTTTTTTTGTGGTCATTACAACTTACAACTTACTTCGGTGCGCGAGGGGGGTACTTTTGGCCACAACGGGTGTCACCAACCCCCGGTGCTGCCACTGCTGCAGACAGGGTTGCCACCTCATGCATCATCGATTCCTGGAGATCCACCCCCCAAATCCCCCCCCCCACCTCCGCGGCACCAAGCAATGTTCGTGTAAATAAAATGATGTACCATGTTTATAAAATATTTTTCGTACAAGCAATCTAAATGAAACAGTGTATCTATATAAATAGGAATATAATAGTCACCACTTGGATAAATTATAGGCATTTAGTGCCTTAAAACTAGATTGTGTGAAAGAGGGAAGAACCATGAAAGTGGAAGTGTTGCACACAACCTAATCACTATCAGGCTTCAACAGGTTAAACCAACAAATGCACTACTAAAAGGTGTCTGATAGTGATTAAAAAATATACATATATCTATATATATAACTTGATCCTCTATTTGTTTCATGCATGCTCATTATATTATAAATGTGTGACATGCCTGTCGGCTCTCGTTGCTCTTCTCACATGAGCCGGGCGGGCGTTACTTCACCACCGCAGCTCAGGGAAACGCTGAGGAATAGCTGCCGATGGTAGCGTCACGGCAGCTTCGGCTCAGTCTGGGCTGAACACAGTCTCGCAAGATTTGATGTCATCATTTCACGAGACAGTCACTGTAGTTCACTGAGTTCCTTGGCTGCCAAGGTGCTGGCTCCCAGGGTCCCCTTATTCCTGGAGAATCCATGAATCCGGGTGAAGGGAAAAGCCTCCTGGAGGGTTGCCACCAAATCCTGGAGAATCCAGGAAATCAGGGAGAGGTGGCAACCCTAGCTGCAGACCATTTGTGACACCTAACATATTAAAGATAGTCATAATAATAATAATACTGTCACTGGCTTTTATACTTCCATTGCTGAAACACAAGTGTACCCTGCCCATAGACTTCCCAAACCTCCACAAGAATGCATCCAATCAGCGGTGGAGAGGTGCTATGTAAACCATCCATAGCTTGTTCCATACCAACCTCCAATGCTGGCAGTCATCTCACCCAGAAACATGTATCCGTTTTGAGTGTGTGTTACCTAATTACACATGACATTGTAACACTATAAAACAAATATTTCCTGTAAAACATGTACCTGGTATGCTGCTCTTTTCTGAGGATGAATCAGAGAATTGCACACTGTAGAAGCATTACATGTCAGTTGTAGTGGTGACTAAACCAGTACAGGAGAGGGAGGGGGTGGACAGAGCACATTGTGCTGGTAAGTTTCATCTGTCACCTGACATTAAAAATAAATCAAAACAAAACTTCTGTCAGTTCATTTACCTCCCATTCCCTGACGAGGCCTCTGAGAGGAGAAACGCATTGAAGGGAGTACTTGCTGCGGGTCCCTACCTACCACAAGTAACAGCACCCATGTTTTGCTGATAAAACCCTCTCTGCACCCTTGGACTTTAAGGTTCTTTTCTGAAGGACTTATAGTGAACTAAGGGGGTCATTCCGACCCGATCGCTCGCTGCAGTTTCTCGCAGCGCAGCGATCAGGTCGGAACTGCGCATGCACCAGCACCGAGGCAGAGGCGGTTGCTGGGCAGGAGGGGGCTGGACGGCGGCGTTAAGCTGCTGTTAAGGGGGCGTGGTCCGGCCAACGCAGGCGTGGCCAGACCGTTGGGGGGTGGGCCGCGGCGGCTGCATGATGTCACACGCAGCCACTGCGAACCGGGGAGTGACGAGTAGCTCCCGGCCAGCACGCTAAAGCTTGAAGTGCAAAGGCATCGCCGCTGTGCGATGCCTTTGGACTTCTGCGGGGGCGCTGACATGCGGGGCGGACTAGCCCTGTGCTGGGCGTCCCCCCGCATGTCAGTGTGAATGATCGTAGCTGTGCTAAATTTAGCACAGCTACGATCAACTCGGAATGACCCCTTGGGACTCACCTTTACAACCAGGAATTCCCACTTGTTACCATCAGTAATTGCCAATTACTGATGGTAACAAGTGGGAATTCCTGGTTGTAAAGGTGAGTCTCAAGGGGTCATTCCAAGTTGATCGTAGCTGTGCTAAATTTAGCACAGCTACGATCATTCACACTGACATGCGGGGGGACATACCTTCATTCATACCACACAAGGGAGAGTGCTCCCTTCCCTGTACCTTTTTAAACTTTTTTTTTTTATTGGCTTTTTATTTTTCTCTCTCTCTCCATTTTTCCCCACTTCTTTCATTTCAATTCCCCCACCCCCTACCAGTGTATACCGGTATTAGCTTGAATATTTGAATGATCATTTTATGGGGAAACAGTTAGCTTCCCAACAGATGGGATCCCGGCAGTCGATATACCAATACCGGGATCCCAAAGTAGGACGCAATGCCAGGGTCTAGATTCCGACGCCGCTCGGAATGCCGGCGTTACATTACCGTCAGCCAGCATCAAAATCGTTCTAACAGTGGGAGGCGCTGGTGTCCTGCCATGGAGGGGGGGGGGGGGGGAGGATTGATAGGTTTAGGCAGTAGAAGGGGGTTTAGGGAGCAGGGACAGGAAGGTTAGGGTTAGGGACCGGGGAGGGAGGGTTAGGGTTAGGCACATAGAAGTTGATGTTAGGGTTAGGCATCAAGCGGGGAGGGTTAGGCACCACTTGGGAGGGCTAGGGTTAGGCACCCACAAGGGAGGGTTAGGGTTTGGGTAGGGGGCAGAGGAGGGTTAGGGGGCTTACTGCTGGCCTGTCGGGATTATGATGGACGGGATACCACTGTCGGTATACTGACGGCCGGCATCCCACCCATTGCCAAATCATACTGAACCCAGTGTATGAATATAATTGCTATCTTTTATTTTTCATTTTAAATAAATTTTATTACATCTATTCTACTTGTTTACATCCATCCTTTAAAGAGTTTTGTGTCAAATATATCCATCGGTTGTTACTGCTAGTCGTGCGCTAGGGCAACTTTTTTCTTTGCACAGTTTTCCACATATAGTAGAGATTGAGGATCTCCCTACCTCCCCACAGCTACAGACCAGCAGTACAACATGTACCCCCACAGGGAGCGCAGTCTCTCCAAAACCTTGTTTACTAGACATTTACCTGCTCTGCCTTTTTTATGATTGTTTTATTGTTTGGAACTTATTGGGTAACAGGTATTTGGATTCAATGTTCTAATTCTTTGGTAGATATTATTTAGTGACTTCGTATTAGATGAAAATAGTCACTTTTACCATCTCTTATGATAAACATGATAGAGGAATTCAGAGAGACAAGAAAGCAGTGTCCATCACACAAGCATCACTTAAGGTGCATACACACAGTGAGATATTGACTAGGGCCCTCATTCCGAGTTGTTCGCTCGTTGCCGATTTTCTCTATTTTGCGATTAGTCGCTTACTGCGCATGCGCAATGTTCGCAGAGCGCATGCGCTTAGTTATTTTACTCAACAGTTAGGTATTTTTATTTTACTCACGGCATTACGAGGAATTTTCTTTGTTCTGGTGATCGGAGTGTGATTGACAGGAAGTGGGTGTTTCTGGGCGGAAACTGGCCGTTTTATGGGAGTGTGTGAAAAAACGCTGCCGTTTCTGGGAAAAACGCGGGAGTGGCTGGAGAAACGGGGGAGTGTCTGGGCGAACGCTGGGTGTGTTTGTGACGTCAAACCAGGAACGAAACTGACTGAACTGATCGCAGTGGCAGAGTAAGTGTCGAGCTACTCGGAAACTGCTAAGAAATTTCTATTTGCAATTTTGAGAATCTTTCGTTCGCAATTCTGCTAAGCTAAGATTCACTCCCAGTAGGCGGCGGCTTAGCGTGTGCAATGCTGCTAAAAGCAGCTTGCGAGTGAACAACTCGGAATGAGGGCCTATGTGCCAATTTTGACTTTGCAATTTCCCTTAAACTCCCCGGAGCCCAGAACCACTGATATTGACTATCTTTACTTGTGATTTTGACTATGTGCGATTTTGACTAAGTGCCAATATTGACTATACTGTATACTAGATCAGTGGTTCTCAAGATTCGTTGAATCATGGTGCCCTAGAGTATCAGAATTTTTTGTCACGGCACCCGTAGGCCAAAAGTTTCTTACTGAGAAATTTAGAAAGAAATATTGAAGTAAGTAAATTGTGTTTATATGTCATTGTTAGTGTCAGTTATGTGGTGAGGGACAGGATTCACTTCTGTTTGTCCACATAGTTTATGATTGGCAGCCACCAGCACTGGTTTTGCCTATTACATTGACCATACATACTTTAAATTGGTCCTGGACCACCAATCCAAGGTACCCCTGCAAGTGTCCTGAGGCACCCCAGGGTTCCACAGCATATAGTTTGAGAACCACTGGACTAAATAGTACACAATGTAGTCAAAACTGACTTGCCTGCACAGTCTATTTTTTCTTGCGATACCGACCCAACGGGAGAGCGCATCGGTATCACAAGCTGTGTACACAAGGTGCGATATGTACTAACTTTTCTTACGATTTTGACAATATAGTCAAAATCGTAAGAAAACATTGCACCATTGTTAGGCACCTTAAGAGTTGTAGTGGCTCTTGAACAAGTTGAACAAAAGTCGGATGCAGTCACACTTGCATTACGTGCATGGTGGTAAATGCATACATTTGCCCTTGTGTAGAGTTGTACATCCTCCGCCAGGGGTTAAAGTGAGCCAGAATGGGGCGAAACTGTGTTCCGTCAGGTCCACTTGGAGACAGAATGCAGTTCCGCCTCCTCCGGCTCACCTAACCCGCTGTGTGCCGCCGCTGGAAGATGCCGGGCGCCCGCTGAGATTGTGTTACCAGTGGGCACATGCCTCTCTCTCCAAAGCGTCAGCCGGTGGCAGGAGCTCAGTACTGAGCTCCGGCTTCTGGCTCTGTCACTGTGCGCTATGGGAGAGACGTCATGACGTCTCTCCCATAGTGCCGAGGAGCGGACGCCCAGAGGACTGCTGCGGGCGGACGAGGGAGCGGGGCACGGTGAGTATGGTGATTTTTATTTATTTTTCCTATGTGTAGCAGTGCTTCTATTGGGGGGTATTACTACTGGGGGCTTTACTACTGGGGGGGCATTACTACTGGGGGCAAACTACAAGGGGGCATTACTAACGGGGGCTAACTACTTGGGGCAAACTACAGGAGGGCATTACTACTGGGGGTATAACTACAGGGGCATTACTACTTAGGGGCATTACTACTGGGGGCAAAACTACAAGGGGGCAAGCTACAAGGGGGTAAACTACAAGGGGGCAAACTACTGGGGGCATTACTAACGGGGGTTAACTACTGGGGGCATTACTAACGGGGGCTGACTACTGGGGGCAAACTACAGGAGGGCATTACTAATGGGGGCAAACTACAGGAGGGCATTCCTACTTGGGGGCATTACTACATGGTGGCTAAACTACTGGGGGCATAACTACAGGGGTTAAACTACTGGGGGCATTACTACTGGGGGCAAACTACAGGAGGGCATTACTACTGGGGGTATAACTACAGGGGTATTACTACTTGGGGGCAAACTACAGGGGGTTAAACTACTGGGGGCATAACTACAGGGGTTAAACTACTGAGGCATAACTACAGGGGTTAAACTACTGGGGGCATAAATACAGGGGCTGAACTACAAGGGGGCAAACTACAGGGGACATTACGACTGGGGGCATTACTACTGGGTGCTAAACTACAAGTGGACAAACTACCGGGGGCATTACTAACGGGCAAACTACATGGGGGCTAAACTACAGGGTTTAATCTACTGGGGTCACAACTGCAGGGGCATTACCACTGGGGGCATAACTACTGGGGCTAAATGACTGGGGGCATTACTACAGGCAACATTACTACTGAGGGCAATACTACACAGGGGCATTACCATTAAGGGCATTAATTCTGGGGGCACTACTAATGAGGTCATTGTAAAGGGGGAACTTCATAAGGGGCATCATTCCTGGGGACATAAGGGGCACTACTATTGCTGGCATTGCAAAGGGGCACCACTACTATGTGCTCTATATAAGGGGCACTACCACTGTGGGCACTACCAGTACAGTGGACATTGCATAAGGAGCACTACTACTGTGGGCATTGTATAAGGGGCGCTACTGCTGTGGGCATTATGTGTATTACGGGGTGCTACTACTGTGGGCATTATTACTATTGTGTGACCACGCCCCTTTCTTTTTGAGGCCACGCCCCCTTTTTGTGGCGCACCAATAACTTTGATGCATTTTCTCCTTGGGGAGGCAGGGTAAGTTCCACTACCTCTCTAGGACCACTTTAAGCACTGTCCTCTGCTACCACACCACCCATACACTCTGTTTCATAGCTCATACTACTATTATCATGCATAAGAACCAGCTCTATACCTAGTGAATGAGATCCATCTAAATTTGCAGAGCTTGCAATTCCGACTACACACCTCTTGTCATGCCCTCAGTATACATTGCTTACACGCAAATGCACCATTGTCATCCAGAGATGTGATTCAGAGTATGACACTGAATCGCCCATAGTTGCGTACGCTCAGTTTCGGACCTGTGCAATGCAAAACCGTGCAAGACATGTCTGCAAAGCAGCATGCATGCAACTCTACATTATCTTCATTATGTTCACAACATCTGGTCTAGTACAAACATTTCCATCCTATTGGTGTAGTCATCATTTTCATGCAAACTTTACTTTTCTTTTAGAGTTTTTCCAGAAAGCTTTAGTCAGAGACCTGGATGATTTAAAAACAAATGCGGCTATTTCCCCGTCCTTCTGTGATCTCTTTGTATCGCTCAGCAAAGCTCCTTCAGTCTCCTTGTTTACTGATAAAGAGGCTCAGGCGGTGAGTTCTTATTACAGTATCTGTGATGTAATATTGTGAATTATATCATGTATTGCACATTGGTCTTTGGTTTACTACAGAATGTTTGGTCTGCCTTCGCACACATATATAAATACAACCTGAAAGATAAAAAGCCTGTATGTATGTTTTCTGCCACTAGATATCATTTGAACTGCGAGAAAAGTCATATCATTATTAAGATATTGCTATTATGTTACTCTGTCCAGCTACACACGCTATTAAATAGTTGCTGTGGTATGAAAAATAAGGGAAAACTAGATTAGTTACTAGGTTACAACATACTGAACAAATTCTATCATAGATATACTTTATTTGTTTGCAAGACGTCTAGAAAACGTCTCTAAAGTAAAAAATAAACAAGCTTATTAAAGGTGGACACATGCGCTCACAATGTCGGCAATCTCAGTGTCAACAGTCATAGGGTGTAATTCAAATGTTTTCAGCCGGCAGCTAATAGATTGTGCCCAACCGAGCTATTCAATTGTAGTTCCGTTGGGGCACCATGGCTTCTGGCGTCTGTATTTCAGTTCGCACCACCATGGAGGTGTGGAGCTAAAATGCGCGAAAAGAGATCTAATTGGGCGCCCAAACGGCTGTTTCCGCAATCGCGCCCAGCACTTTGGTCGGGGTTGGCTGCTCTATGCGGCTGAACCTGACCTGACCTCAGCGTGATAAAGTGACACAATTGAATATCGCCCCCATGATCTTCTTTCACTTTAGATGGGAGATCAGGCGCGATAATCAATTGAATACCGCCCCATAATGTCAACACCCAAAGTTATGATGTCAACATTGTTAATGTCAAGATGTTCCTGCAAAATGCCAATATGTTTAAATTGTAGACATTCAGCAAAATGCTGATGATAGTGTTATGTGGTGGTAGCGGAGGGTCAAGGTTAGGTTGCGGTAGGGGAGGGTTAGGCACTAGGGGGAGGGTAGGGTTAGGGTTAGGCACTAGGGGGGGAAGTCATCATTACGTCACCACTTTTCCCGACAGACCAGGCTGAAGCCACTGGGCCTGCGGAATTGGGTGGTCACTGCTGGACCACTGAGATTGTTTTATGGTCATTCTAATCATGTCAACACATAGTTGCTGACTTTCTGACTGCCCCGTCCCTATGTCATCGCCCATCCGGTCCACCTACTTTACTCAGTAAGTGGGTGGCCTAGTGGCGGGATGCGGGTGGCTCTGGGAGACTTGCCCACTTTCCAGGGGGTCTGGCATCTATTCTTCACCCAATTTTCGGGATCCTCCCAGCCATTCTGGGAGAGTAGGCAAGTATGTGTCAATGCTGACATGGTCAATATTAACATTCTGCATGTTCACATTATCACCATGTAGACTATATATACCCCTCCGGTGCTCAGGATGTACATATGGAAGAGAGGCACAGAGGAAATAATACTATGAAAGGCCATATACACAAGAGAAACAACTCTGTGTACAGTGTTAATAAATGTGGAAGTTGTAAGTTCCATATAAAATGTAACGTATACAAATACATATGGAACTGGCTATATACAAATAACTGTTGTGTTTACTTTTAAATGGTACTCTTCAGTGCAGTTGCCATTGTTTCTCTTTTCTTCCCCATAATCCCGTTATAGGACTGGATGTAATGAAGTCCGAGTACGGCAGCCATGTGGGATACCGCCTGAACACGGACATTGTTTTTTTAAAGGGGCAATCAATAGTGATGTGCACCGGAAATTTTTCGGGTTTTGTGTTTTGGTTTTGTGTTTGGTTCCGCGGCCGTGTTTTGGGTTCGGACGCGTTTTGGCAAAACCTCACTGAAATTTTTTTGTCGGATTCGGGTGTGTTTTGGATTCGGGTGTTTTTTTCAAAAAACCCTAAAAAACAGCTTAAATCATAGAATTTGGGGGTCATTTTGATCCCATAGTATTATTAACCTCAATAACCATAATTTCCACTCATTTTCAGTCTATTCTGAACACCTCACATCTCACAATATTATTTTTAGTCCTAAAATTTTCACCGAGGTCGCTGGATGGCTAAGCTAAGCGACCCAAGTGGCCGACACAAACACCTGGCCCATCTAGGAGTGGCACTGCAGTGTCAGACAGGATGGCCCTTCAAAAAAATAGTCCCCAAACAGCACATGATGCAAAGAAAAAAAGAGGCGCAATGAGGTAGCTGTGTGACTAAGCGAGGCGACCCAAGTGGCCGACACAAACACCTGGCCCATCTAGGAGTGGCACTGCAGTGTCACGCAGGATGGCCCTTCAAAAAAATACTTCCCAAACAGCACATGACGCAAAGAAAAAAAGAGGCGCAATGAGGTAGCTGTGTGACTAAGATAAGCGACCCAAGTGGCCGACACAAACACCTGGCCCATCTAGGAGTGGCACTGCAGTGTCACGCAGGATGGCCCTTCAAAAAAATACTCCCCAAACAGCACATGACGCAAAGAAATAAAGAGGCGCAATGAGGTAGCTGTGTGACTAAGCTAAGCGACCCTAGTGGCCGACACAAACACCTGGCCCATCTAGGAGTGGCACTGCAGTGTCACGCAGGATGGCCCTTCAAAAAAATACTCCCCAAACAGCACATGATGCAAAGAGAAAAAGAGGCGCACCAAGGTCGCTGTGTGACTAAGCTAAGCGACACAAGTGGCCGACACAAACACCTGGCCCATCTAGGAGTGGCACTGCAGTGTCACGCAGGATGGCCCTTCAAAAAAATACTCCCCAAACAGCACATGACGCAAAGAAAAATGAAAGAAAAAAGAGGTGCAAGATGGAATTGTCCTTGGGCCCTCCCACCCACCCTTATGTTGTATAAACAGGACATGCACACTTTAACGAACCCATCATTTCAGCGACAGGGTCTGCCACACGACTGTGACTGAAATGACTGGTTGGTTTGGGCCCCCACCAAAAAAGAAGCAATCAATCTCTCCTTGCACAAACTGGCTCTACAGAGGCAAGATGTCCATCTCCTCCTCATCGTCCGATTCATCACCCCTTTCACTGTGTACATCCCCCTCCTCACAGATTATTAATTCGTCCCCACTGGAATCCACCATCTCAGGTCCCTGTGTACTTTCTGGAGGCAATTGCTGCTGGTGAATGTCTCCACGGAGGAATTGATTATAATTCATTTTAATGAACATCATCTTCTCCACATTTTCTGGAAGTAACCTCGTACGCCGATTGCTGACAAGGTGAGCGGCTGCACTAAACACTCTTTCGGAGTACACACTGGAGGGAGGGCAACTTAGGTAGAATAAAGCCAGTTTGTGCAAGGGCCTCCAAATTGCCTCTTTTTCCTGCCAGTATACGTACGGACTGTCTGACGTGCCTACTTGGATGCGGTCACTCATATAATCCTCCACCATTTTTTCAATGGTGAGAGAATCATATGCAGTGACAGTAGACGACATGTCAGTAATCGTTGGCAGGTCCTTCAGTCCGGACCAGATGTCAGCACTCGCTCCAGACTGCCCTGCATCACCGCCAGCGGGTGGGCTCGGAATTCTTAGCCTTTTCCTCGCACCCCCAGTTGCAGGAGAATGTGAAGGAGGAGCTGTTGACGGGTCACGTTCCGCTTGACTTGACAATTTTCTCACCAGCAGGTCTTTGAACCCCTGCAGACTTGTGTCTGCCGGAAAGAGAGATACAACGTAGGTTTTAAATCTAGGATTGAGCACGGTGGCCAAAATGTAGTGCTCTGATTTCAACAGATTGACCACCCGTGAATCCTGGTTAAGCGAATGAAGGGCTCCATCCACAAGTCCCACATGCCTAGCGGAATCGCTCTGTTTTAGCTCCTCCTTCAATGTCTCCAGCTTCTTCTGCAAAAGCCTGATGAGGGGAATGACCTGACTCAGGCTGGCAGTGTCTGAACTGACTTCACGTGTGGCAAGTTCAAATGGTTGCAGAACTTTGAATCATTCTCCACTGCGCTTGAGACAGGTGCATTCCACCTCCTTTGCCTATATTGTGGCTAGATGTATAGGCTTGAATGGCCTTTTGCTGCTCCTCCATCCTCTGAAGCATATAGAGGGTTGAATTCCACCTCGTTACCACCTCTTGCTTCAGATGATGGCAGGGCAGGTTCAGGTATTTTTGGTGGTGCTCCAGTCTTCTGTACGCGGTGCCTGAACGCCGAAAGTGGCCCGCAATTCTTCTGGCCACCGACAGCATCTCTTGCACGCCCCTGTCGTTTTTTAAATAATTCTGCACAACCAAATTCAAGGTATGTGCAAAACATGGGACGTGCTGGAATTTGCCCAGATGTAATGCACGCACAATATTGCTGGCGTTGTCCGATGTCACAAATCCCCAGGAGAGTCCAATTGGGGTAAGCCATTCTGCGATGATCTTCCTCAGTTGCCGTAAGAGGTTTTCAGCTGTGTGCGTATTCTGGAAAGCGGTGATACAAAGCGTAGCCTGCCTAGGAACTAGTTGGCGTTTGCGAGATGCTGCTACTGGTGCTGCCGCTGCTGTTCTTGCAGCGGGAGGCAATACATCTACCCAGTGGGCTGTCACAGTCATATAGTCCTGAGTCTGCCCTGCTCCACTTGTCCACATGTCCGTGGTTAAGTGAACATTGGGTACAACTGCATTTTTTAGGACACTGGTGAGTCTTTTTCTGAGGTCTGTGTACATTTTCGGTATCGCCTGCCTAGAGAAATGGAACCTAGATGGTATTTGGTACCGGGGACACAGTACCTCAATCAAGTCTATAGTTGGCTCTGAATTAACGATGGATACCGGAACCACGTTTCTCACCGCCCAGGCTGCCAAGGCCTCAGTTATCCGCTTTGCAGCAGGATGACTGCTGTGATATTTCATCTTCCTCGCAAAGGACTGTTGTACAGTCAATTGCTTACTGGAAGTAGTACAAGTGGTCTTCCGACTTCCCCTCTGGGATGACGATCAACTCCCAGCAGCAACAACAGCAGCGCCAGCAGCAGTAGGCGTTACACTCAAGGATGCATCGGAGGAATCCCAGGCAGGAGAGGACTCGTCAGACTTGCCAGTGACATGGCCCGCAGGACTATTGGCTTTCCAGGGTAAGAAGGAAATTGACACTGAGGGAGTTGGTGGTGTGGTTTGCAGGAGCTTGGTTACAAGAGGAAGGGATTTACTGGTCAGTGGACTGCTTCCGCTGTCACCCAAAGTTTTTGAACTTGTCACTGACTTATGATGAATGCGCTGCAGGTGACGTATAAGGGAGGATGTTCCGAGGTGGTTAACGTCCTTACCCCTACTTATTACAGCTTGACAAAGGCAACACATGGCTTGACACCTGTTGTCCGCATTTGTGTTGAAATAATTCCACACCGAAGAGCTGATTTTTTTTGTATTTTGACCAGGCATGTCAATGGCCATATTCCTCCCACGGACAACAGGCGTCTCCCCGGGTGCCTGACTTAAACAAACCACCTCACCATCAGAATTCTCCTTGTCAATTTCCTCCCCAGCGCCAGCAACACCCATATCCTCATCCTGGTGTACTTCAACACTGACATCTTCAATTTGACTATCAGGAACTGGACTGCGGGTGCTTCTTCCAGCACTTGCAGGGGGCGTGCAAATGGTGGAAGGCGCAAGCTCTTCCCGTCCAGTGTTGGGAAGGTCAGGCATCGCAACCGACACAATTGGACTCTCCTTGGGGATTTGTGATTTCGAAGAACGCACAGTTCTTTGCTGTGCTTTTGCCAGCTTAAGTCTTTTCTTTTTTCTAGCGAGAGGATGAGTGCTTCCATCCTCATGTGAAGCTGAACCACTAGCCATGAACATAGGCCAGGGCCTCAGCCGTTCCTTGCCACTCCGTGTCGTAAATGGCATATTGGCAAGTTTACGCTTCTCCTCAGACGCTTTTAATTTTGATTTTTGGGTCATTTTACTGATCTTTTGTGTTTTGGATTTTACATGCTCTGTACTATGACATTGGGCATCGGCCTTGGCAGACGACGTTGATGGAATTTCATCGTCTCGGCCATGACTAGTGGCAGCAGCTTCAGCACGAGGTGGAAGTGGATCTTGATCTTTCCCTATTTTTTTAACCTCCACATTTTTGTTCTCCATATTTTAATGCGCACAACTAAAAGGCACCACAGGTATACAATGTAGATGGATGGATAGTATACTTATGGACGACGAGTGACGACACAGAGGTAGGTACAGCAGTGGCCTACCATACTGCTATATACAGTATAATGGACCTGGTGGACACTGTCAGCAGACTGCGTTTATAGTATAAAGAAAAAAAGACACCACAGGTATACAATGTAGATGGATGGAAACTTAGTATACTTATGGACGACGAGTGACGACACAGAGGTAGGTACAGCAGTGGCCTACCGTACTGCTATATACAATATATTGGACCTGGTGGACACTGTCAGCAGACTGCGTTTATAGTATAAAGAAAAAAAGACTCCACAGGTATACAATGTAGATGGATGGATAGTATACTTATGGACGACGAGTGACGACACAGAGGTAGGTACAGCAGTGGCCTACCGTACTGCTATATACAGTATAATGGACCTGGTGGATACTGTCAGCAGACTGCGTTTATAGTATAAAGAAAAAAAGACACCACAGGTATACAATGTAGATGGATGGATACTTAGTATACTTATGGACGACGAGTGACGACACAGAGGTAGGTACAGCAGTGGCCTACCGTACTGCTATATACAGTATAATGGACCTGGTGGACACTGTCAGCAGACTGCGTTTATAGTATAAAGAAAAAAAGACACCACAGGTATACAATGTAGATGGATGGATAGTATACTTATGGACGACGAGTGACGACACAGAGGTAGGTACAGCAGTGGCCTACCGTACTGCTATATACAGTATAATGGACCTGGTGGACACTGTCAGCAGACTGCGTTTATAGTATAAAGAAAAAAAGACACCACAGGTATACAATGTAGATGAATGGATACTTAGTATACTTATGGACGACGAGAGACGACACAGAGGTAGGTACAGCAGTGGCCTACCGTACTGCTATATACAGTATAATGGACCTGGTGGACACTGTCAGCAGACTGCGTTTATAGTATAAAGAAAAAAAGACACCACAGGTATACAATGTAGATGGATGGATACTTAGTATACTTATGGACGACGAGTGACGACACAGAGGTAGGTACAGCAGTGGCCTACCGTACTGCTATATACAGTATAATGGACCTGGTGGACACTGTCAGCAGACTGCGTTTATAGTATAAAGAAAAAAAGACACCACAGGTATACAATGTAGATGGATGGATAGTATACTTATGGACGACGAGTGACGACACAGAGGTAGGTACAGCAGTGGCCTACCGTACTGCTATATACAGTATAATGGACCTGGTGGACACTGTCAACAGACTGCGTTTATAGTATAAAAAAAAAGACACCACAGGAGTGTTTTTCAGGCAGACAAACGTATACTGGTGGTCACTGTCAGCAAAACTGTGCACTGTACTCCTGCTATAGCTGCTCCCCAGTCCCCACAATTAAGCAGTGTGAGCACTCAGCACAGATATATCATGCAGCACACTGAGCACAGATATGGTATGGAGCGTTTTTTTCAGGCAGAGAACGGATAAAAAACTGGTGGTCACTATTAGCAAAACTCTGCACTGTACTCCTCCTAACAGCTGCTCCCCAATCCTCCCCACAATAAGCTAAGCAATCAGATCAACTGTGTAGTATATATTAACTATATAAACGGAGAGGACGCCAGCCACGTCCTCTCCCTATCAATCTCAATGCACGTGTGAAAATGGCGGCGACGCGCGGCTGCCTATATAGAATCCAAATCTCGCGAGAATCCGACAGCGGGATGATGACGTTCGGGCGCGCTCGGGTTAACCGAGCCATACGGGAGAATCCGAGTATGGCTCGGACCCGTCTAAAAAGGGTGAAGTTCGGGGGGGTTCGGTTT